>NC_051846.1:110018811-110025944 GCF_002237135.1 Teleopsis dalmanni | reverse complement strand
AATAGTTTCTTTCCTCAAAGTGAGATTTAAGACCGTATTTTTGGGACAATTAATGTAGTAAAGTTAAAAGTTTTAGTTAAGAATAATTGATAAATGCATAGCAGTCTTTATGGGGACATTTTCTATTGACACCTAAAAGTAGGCAAAGTTATTTACAATTGCAGTAATTTTAACAAGAAGTCAAAAAGTCAGTAAGACAAACTGTCGAAGTAAAATGCTGATTTTTTGTAGTATTTATTATCTGGGTCAATTGTAAATGACTTTGAAAAAAAGAAATGGTAACAAGGTAAAGACTGAAATATGTAGAATGAATAATTTTGCGAATTACGCAAAATTATTATTACAGAATTAATTTTTAATTAATTTTTAAAGTTTTCTGGGTTATTGGGGCAATGTCTAAAATAAAGGTCATATTAGAGAAAATTCTAAGCGTAGGTGAAAGCAGCTCTATATATATAGAGTCTGTTTATTAATTAGGTCAGTTGCAGTTGCAGTTAGTCTTTGATGTAAACTGGAAATGTGTCAGTTTTAAGTGAAAGTAAAATGTGTCATTAGAAAGTCAATTGGAATAAGTGAGTCAAAAGATGATTCTAAAAGGTGGATCCTAAGAAGAAAGTCAATTGTAATAAGTGAGTCAAAAGATGATTCTAAAAGGTTAATCCTAAGAAGAAAGTCAATTGTAAAAAGTGAGTCAAAAGATGATTCTAAAAGGTGAATCCTAAAAATGTAATTCTAAAAGTGATTCTAAAGGAATGTAAAAAGGTTAATCTAAAAGGACAATCTATGAAATGAATTGTATATGAACATTAAAATATTAAACTTTAAACATGTTGTGGAATGTAAAAGTGTAAAAATATATAATCAAGAATTTAAAATGAATAAACGTTAAGAATTGTCTATGAACAATCGTGTACTAGAATATTAAAATTCAAAACCTATGGAAAATTGTAAAAACGCAATAATACTATGTGTGTAATTTTCTTTAAAATTTAAGACATTGAGTTTATATATTATAGACCATAAATGAATGAAATGAACAAAAAAAAATTACGTGTTTAATTTTATTATCGAGAGTATGAAAGTGTTCTGAAAATTTTTGGAATTACAACATTGTTTGCCATCAGTTTTGGCCCCCTCAAAATTGTGGAGAAAATTTAAGAGTACAACAATAGCATATCGTTTCAGTCATGAGGTGCAGCCAGAACAATGGCCTGTGGAACAAAAGGTTCCAAACAAACTCCAGATGACGGAGAAACAGAAAGTGGAGCACGTGGCCCCACAATCAATACTTACGTCTACTGTGACTCCCAATGAGGCCCCAACTACTGGTAGAGCCGCCATTCAAAAGAGGCTTTGGATGTGGCCACCTGTGGATGGAGCACGAAGAACTCGACTACAAAAGGAAGTCGAACGCTCTCTTAATAAAACTCAACCAAAATGAGCACCATAGGGGTGTTACAGGCGAACCTGCACCACGCGAAAGGAGCATCGGCTGCCATGTGCAGGACCTTCGCCACAAAAGGACTGGCCATAGCGCTTATCCAGGAGCCATGGACAGTCGGTGGGCATATAAATCGCCTTCAGCATCAATCAAGTAAGTTGATATATAAACGTGACATAGAGTCGCCTAGAACTGCTATACTAGTAAACAAAAATGTTAACTGTATTCCAATTCCAGATTTCATGGTGTCGGCCATTTTTGAGGTCTCGACGGAGTGCGGAACACAAGAGATCGTGATCGCATCGGCCTACTTTCCAGGCGATGCAGATGAAGCACCACCTGAAGCAGTTACGAACTTGGTAAGTTATTGCAAATCTAACAATTTATAATTGGTTGCGACGCTACTGTGCATCATACCTTATGGGGTAGTACTAACATAAATTGAAGAGGGCAATTGCTTTTAGAATACTTTAGTAGTAATAACATCAGCATATTGAACAATGGTTCTGAACCCACTTTTATTAATGCCATTAGACGAGAGGTTCTTGACCTTACTCTTTCAATTTATCTCCAATTATATTGTTAATTGGAGGGTCTCAAAGGAGGTTGCTTTATCTGACCACCAACATATTCTTTTTGAACTGCCGAGACAGATTTTACATAAAAATTCGCCAGCTGCACATAAGTGTATCAACTGGGGAATCTTTAGACTATTCTTAGCTAGTAAGTAGGATCAATTACTGAATTCAATCAGTCATATTGATGAACTTGAATTAGCAGCAGATCAAATGAACTCTGTTATCTCTCAGGCGCATGAAGATGCATGTAAGGTTGAACCACGTACATCCAGACAGGCCCGAAGAAATGCGCAGGGAGAAAGCTTTTGAATTTAGCGAAGCGATCAGGGGTGTAGGTCAACTACAAAACGCCCTTGACTGCCTACAACAATGAGATTAGAAAATCTAAACGGAAATCATGGAAAACGTTCTGTGACAGTGTTGACAACACTCCCCAAATGACTCGCCTTCATAAAGTGTTGAGAAAGTCTTTTTCAAATAACATTGGTCTATTGAAAAAGAGTGATGGTCTCTACACAGCAAATGGCAGGGAAACTTTACAACATTTACTACATGTGCACTTGCCAGGATCGATATTATGTGATGCATCCATAGATAGGCGCACGTTAAGTTATGAACAACCAGACAATCGATTAAGATCACTATCTGGTATAATTTTTGACATTGATAAAATCAGATGGGCAGTTAATTCTTTCAGTCATGGTATCTTTCCGGCACTTACACAAAATGGCATAGACGTTCTTATCAATCCTTTAAAGGTGCTTTTTAGGGCAAGCCTATGCTGGAAGCATATACCTGAAGCTTGGAGAGAAGTGAAAGTGGTAATAGACCAAGTGATGACGCTAAATCGTATAGACCGATTAGTCTCTCATCCTTCCTCCTGAAAACTATGGAAAGACTCATAGATATCTATATTCGTACAGAATTGTCTAAAAGTCAACCTCTTCACAAAACTCAATTCGCTTATTCCAAAGGGAAATCTACCGAATTGGCCTTACATGACTTGGTCAGAAAATTTGAAAAGGCCCACAAAAACAAAGAAATTGCGCTTTGTGCATTTCTGGATATTGAAGGAGCGTTCGATAATACGTGTTATGGCTCGATCTCGAATGCCTTAACTAACAGAAATGTTGATTTTAATGTTATTTCCTGGATTGAGGCGATGCTTCAAAACAGAAAAATTACATCAACCTTAGGTAGAACGTCTGTAGCTGTTGAGGCCGCAACAGGTTGCCCACAGGGTGGAGTACTGTCTCCTTTGCTCTGGTCAGTGGCTGCTGATGAACTTTTAATCTTATTGGAGAATATTGGTTGTGACGCCATAGGGTATGCAGACGATCTAGTTATAATAGTATCGGGAAAGCATGGTAGCAGTCTATCAGAGATCTTGGTAGGACACCTTCGTCGCATTTTAGCGTGGTGCGAAGGTGAGGGTCTCTCCATAAATCCGGAGAAAACTGTTGTTGTGCCTTTTACATTACGTAAACTAGACATAGGTCCCGTACGTTTAGGAAACACTAATGTTTCTCTCTCCAGTGAAACAAAGTACCAGTGTTGTCCTAGATGGTAAACTCACTTGGAGTTCACACTTTAATAAAGTATATAACAAAGCATTAAGGGCTTTATGGACAACACGGTCCTGTATAGGTAAAACTTGGGGCCTAAATCCAAAGATTATATTTTGGATATATCAGGCAGTAGAACGTCCTACCATGACATATGGTTGCCTGGTTTGATGGCAAAAGGTCACACAGGCTCGATATATTGCTGTTTGCATGAAGCTCCAGAGATCAGCGTGTCTCTTAATGACTGGTGCTATGAGGACAAGTCCAACTGCAGCACTTGAGGCTATACTTGGATTGACACCTCTGCACATACACATTCAATCTACGGCTGTGCTTAGTGCGCTTCGACTGAACAAGGGTTGTCTTGACTATGGTCATACAACAATATTAAAAATATTTGGAGCACATAAAATTCCTCAATGCGATGGAGACTATACAACAGTACTCCATCGTTTTGGCAAAAAATTTGAGGTACACCTACCATCACATTCAACGTGGGAGAATGGAGGCCCACAGGTTGACCCAAAAAGTTTAGTTTGGTACATAGATGGATCAAAGATGGATGAAGGCACTGGCGCTAGTGTATATGGACCCAACACCAGCATTTCGGAGGCAATGGGCACTTGGCCAAGTGTCTTCCAAGCTGAAATCTACGCAATCAACTTATGCGTAAGATCCAATTTAATCAAAAAATCTTCTGCCTCGAAAATTGTTATTTACTCTGACACCCAGGCAACTCTTAAAACTCTTTCTTCTTGGACTATCAAATCAAAACAGGTCCTAGAGTGTTACGAGCTTCTGCAATGAATGACCGGTCAAGAGGAGTTTGAAAAGAAGCTGATGAGCGAGCCAGAACTGCATCAAAAATTGCTTTTATAGGCCCTCAAAACTTTTGTGGAATAAACTGGGCCAGTACAAAACAGATTATCAAGGAAATGGAAAATTATATGCGGCTGGAGTACTGGGTAAACTTTCCAGGACTCAGACAAAGCAAAGTACTGATAACACCGTACTTCTACAAAGACATTCTTAAATTTTCAAAATGTAATTCAAGGTTGATAACGGGTTTTGTTACAGGTCATTATGGTCTGAAATATCACCTTCATAAACTACAATTATCAGCTAACACGGAATGCAGATTATGTCTCGAAGATGCAAAACGACCATGCACATTTTTTGTGACTGTCCAGCTTTAATAACGCACAGAAGAAACCTGTTTCATAAAGAATTTCTGTCACCAGAGCAGATTAAGAACTCTTCTCTAGATTTAGTTCTAGACTTTATTCACAAAGCTTTAAGGGGCTTTGTGATCAATAATGAAACTGGTACAATAGGTCTCATCTGGCCGCAGTACCGGCTGTTGGGCAATTTTCACGACTACTCTTTAATAATAATAATAAAAAATAATGATAATAAAGTAACTGTGTTGGCCGTATGTTTGATAACTCTAAATTAGTTAATAATTTCACCAATTGTTTTTGTTTCGATTCTATACATCTTTTTATCAGTTCTTTTTTTAACATGATAAATTCATCTGTGGTGGGTGGACATTTCGCGATATCAGCAACTTGATGCAAGATATTATGATCCAGTGCCGTTATGACAGTGTAAAATTTTGATGCATCTGCTGTTATCCGATGCACATGTAAGAATCCTTTGATTTGAGCAAACCATAACTCGGGGTCTGTTTGTAAAATACAAGTAATTTGATTATGCCCATTGCAGCAACTTCATGTTTGCTTTCTATTTGGTTATTTTCTACCATCGTTGTATTTAGTTGCTGTTGTAGTGTGGCTTCTTTGTCGTACTCCATCTTGCTGTTGTGAAATTATTATTTACAACGTGTAATTGTTTTTATCGGGGTCACCAATTTATGGCTATTGTGCCATAAGTTTATACAAAATAATAAAACACAATTGTTACTGACTTTCTGCCGTTCACGCGGAACTATATTTTAATTACTATTGTTAGCGTCTACTTGAAGTTGGTTGCTTATTCACATACAAGAAAGATCATTTTTGGTTTTACTTTGCCGGTAGATGGCAAAGTGAGCGCCACAGATGTGTTCGCCACACATGTGTCAGTGGAAATATAAATTTCGAAACGGGTAGGTAAAACGGTCTCTTTTTGGAAGAAGTGTTCTAGAGGACATGATGAAGTAATTTCAATTAGATTTCAAAGTATATACAGTGAATTGGACTAGAAATTGAGAATTTAACAAGTGTGTTTTTAATAAAGTATTATATGGAGATAGAACTGCCTCTAAATTTTCTTTTTAACTGAATAGTTTTTTTTAAATTTTACTTTGAAGAAAAATATAAATATACTTAATAAAATAAAATAATAATAATAAAAATAAGTATATACTTGTTTTTTTTTGTGACTTAAAAATTGGAGCAAAAATTGAAAAATTAATGATTTTTAATCCAAAGATATAGACTGTTTTGAAAGAGGTGAAAAGTTATTTAAATCACAAGCGAAAGTGCTAGAAGTGGCTATAGACCAATTTTTAAAGAAAAAGAAAATTTCGTTAATGTTTTGAAAGAGGTGAAAAGTTATTAAAATTACAAGTGAAAGTACTAAAAAGGGCTATAGACCAATTTTTAAAGAAAACGAAAATTTCGTTAATATTCAAAGGAGGTGAAATCACAAGTGAAAGTGCTAAAAGTGGCTAAAGACCAATTTTCAAAGAAAAAGAAAAATTTCGTTAATGTTCAAAAGAGGTGAAAAGTTATTTAAATCACAAGCGAAAATGCTAAATCTTCATATAAATCAAACTAACCTGTTGTTAAAAGAAAACTCTCAAAAATCCATACCTACACTAATTAATATATACAATGTTGTTGTTATAACCCGCCGGGACCTGAAAGCAGATAACATGAAAGGATGACAAAACGAATACATGGGTAAAGGAGTGGACTTAAATAAGTGTTAAACTTAATTAAGTATGTGCATTGGGGCAAGAAAACAGATGGGTGACGTCATGGGGCGTGGAGCTACAGTTTGGGTACACATTAGCAATGGACGCGTTAATACGTGACAACTAACTGTTAAGCACATGGCTACATCCTGATCTCAATTGAGATAGGGCAATTCATGCCGCACAAGAAGACTACGTTCATCCTGGGAAATGTTAGGGGGAGGCCTATTGAGAACCTTGTTGGGATTCAACCTAAGTCTCGAGGAAGATACTGCATCGGTGTGGAGTGCTATTAGTCCACGTTTGTATTTGACCTCACTGATGTAAGCTTCATTGTAATATTAGTCGATATGGTTATTGAAGTTGGTTAATATATATGGTACAATCATATACTTTGGTGGATAAGTAAAAATGAGCAATTTCCCACCCTCATAAACTGCCAGTCAGTATAAAGGATAAAAGGTTGTCATTGTACCGGGACTGATCAACGAGTATAATAGAAACGGTACAAGTAGCGGCATTCTGTATCAGTGAACCGTAAAGAAAATAAAAATAACGTGAGGCTGCAGGTTGTAAAGAAAATTTTTTTGTTTGAGCGAGTTAGTTTATTTTCCTTAGTGATTAAAAAA
>NC_051846.1:109986845-110018711 GCF_002237135.1 Teleopsis dalmanni | reverse complement strand
TAATAATAAAAGGGTCTTGGCGTCCACATTAATCGATGAACTTCTACATCAGCCATCAGGCACATCAACTGTGGCAGCAGTTAAAAATTTACATGACACAACGAAAGAGTGTCTATTAGCACTAAACAATCTTGGCGTTCAAACGACATTTTGGGACCCAATTTTGTTACAGGTACTAATTAAAAAACTCGATCGAGCGATGCTCATTAGATATGAGCAATCTTTGGCAAAACCAAAAGAGATACAAAACATTCAGGAGTTTTTAGCCTTTTTAGAACTACAGTTCCAACTGATGGAAGTTGTAGAACAAAAAGATAAGGTGGCTATAATCGAAATAACTCAGTGTCATCGGCTGTAACAGTTTCTAAAGGAAACAACAATTGCAAACTGTGCAATGTAGACAGGCACCCACTGTATCATTGCCGTAAATTTTTGCAATTTTCACCATCTCAACGATTGGATTGGGTGAAAAATCAACAGCTCTGTTTTAACTGTTTCAGGAATGATCATGTGGTGAACAAATGTTCATCAAGAAGTTGTACCAAATGTAATAAAAAGCATAACACGTGTGGCCTTACATTTAGAGTTGACAGAGAACAGGAGACGACAAGCGCTAGCGCCAGAGGTGGGTACGAAGCAGCCGGGCAGTTCCAATCGTGACACAGGAGCGGACAGTCGCGACGGAAGTGGTCCGGAGTCGGTGATTGAGATGTTCGGTGGCTTGCCAACTGCGAAGGAGGTCAAAATAAGCTGGCAGTCGGAAGTGACAAGGTGACAAGTGAAGTCCGAGCATTACTAGACTCTGGTTCGCAAGTGAACATAGTCTCTGAGCGTCTTGTCAAAAGGATCAATATATCAAAAACAAAATCGTTATTGTGCATAGAAGGGATAGGAAAGGTTCAAAAAAATTCAACGCAGCGAGTTAACATCAAATTGCAATCACTTAACTCAAGGTTTACTACAGAAGTCGAAGCGTTTGTGCTTCCAAATATAGTTCCACCTCAACCAAGTTGCAGTTACGATATTTCCAAATGGAAGGTCCCGAACACCATTCAGTTAGCAGATCCAACATTTTTCCAACAAGGGAAAATTGATATTTTACTCGGTGCGGAGTTCTATTTTAGTCTGTTAAAGAAAGGTAAATTAACGCTTGCTCCTGGGCTTCCAGTCTTGCAAAATTCTACACTTGGCTGGATTGTCAGTGGCAAGGTTGCATCAAATACAGACACATCAAACGTTTTATGTGCAGTTTTTGGCGGTGGGGCGGAGGTTGTTGATAATAATTCATCGTTAGAAGATGCAATTGAACGATTATGGCGAATGGATGAGGTGAATACAACAGAAAGGACATTATCCAAAGAAGAAAAATTATGCGAATCTCATTTTGTGCAGAACGTCCATACAAATAAAGAAGGACGTTTTGTGGTAAGGTTGCCGTTTCTGGAAAACTCATTGACGTTAGGGAAATCTCAAGAAACAGCTTGGAGAAGATTCATCAGTCTTGAACGACGACTAGCAAAAAATGATGTTTTGCGGAAACAATATGTCTAGTTTATGGAAGAGTATGAGCGATTGGGTCACATGACTGAAGTAAACTTGGATTCCATGTTGACTCCAAGATATTTCATTCCTCATCATTGCGTACTAAAACCAGATAGTACAACTACTAAACTTCGAGTGGTGTTTGACGCATCAGCCAAAACTACATCTGGACACTCGTTGAATGATTTAATGTATAACGGACCGACAGTTCAAAGTGAACTCTTTTCAATTCTGCTCCGTTTTAGGCGACCACGGTTTGTTTCTACCACAGATATCGAAAAAATGTATCGTCAAGTTCTGATAAATCCTGAAGATCGACGCTATCAACTTATCATTTGGAGAAGCAGTCCAAATTCAACGATTCGTTATTATCAGCAAAACACAATTACATATGGGATTCGAGCAGCTCCTTACCTAGCAACAAGATGTCTGGAAAAGATAGCATCAGAAAACAAGGTGAATTATCCATTAGGAGCTCAAATCCTGTGTGACAATTTCTACGTCGACGATGGGCTCGGTGGATCAGATAGTTTAATTACGGCTATTGAAGCTCAAAGACAACTAATCCATATTTTGAAGAAGCAACATTTTTGTCTTCGGAAATGGAGCGCAAATCATCCTCAACTGTTGAAAAACATTTCTCAAGATGATCAAGAGGTAAATCTAGATTTCGATAATAACGAGTCAATCAAAACGCTGGGATTATTTTGGTTGCCCAAGGCGGATTTATTTGGAATTAAGGTCAAAATGGTTACTGAAGGAATAATCACGAAGAGAGTCGTTAGTTCTGATTTAGCTAGACTGTTCGACCCACTTGGGTTATTAGCTCCAGTAATAGTGAAGGCAAAGATTTTCATACAACACTTATGGCAGTTGAAATTATCTTGGGATGAACCACTTCCTACAGATCTTCGTACAACGTGGTCAACATTTAGAGAAAACTTAAGTACTCTTGAAAATCTTCAGGTGGCAAGACATATCTTCAGAGGCGAGGTTCCATCATCAACACAGCTACATATTTTTGCTGACGCGTCTGAAAAGGCATTTGGCGCTGCAGCATATGTCAGAGCAATTTTAAAAGATGGTAGAATAATAGTGCGACTATTATGTGCAAAGTCAAGAGTAGCTCCACTCAAAAAACAAACGCTACCGCGACTAGAGTTATGTGCGGCAGTCTTAGCAGCGGAACTCTCAGCAAGAGTGAAAAGCGATCTTCAAGAGAAGGACCAGCCGGTATTTTTGTGGACTGATTCAGAAATTGTGTTATCTTGGATCAACTCACAGTCCTTATCATTTCAAACATTTGTAGCTAACAGGGTGGCAAGAATTCAAACTTTAACTCTGTCTGAACAGTGGCGCCATGTTAGGTCAAACGACAACCCAGCTGATGTGTTATCAAGAGGACTTTCAGCAAGGGCGTTGTCAACATGTGCACTTTGGTTTCAAGGACCGTTCTTTTTGCATGGAAGACAGGAAGTATTGCCACCAAGGTTTTCATCATCATTACAAGTTCCAGTCGATCTGGAGAAGAAGAAGGTTGTAGCTGTAGCAACTCAAAGCAATGACGCAGATTTCATATACAGGATTCAGCATAAGAATTCATTTAAGACGTTACAAAAGATAGTAGCATATGTTCTTAGATTCACTAACAACGCAAGAAAATCAAAGGAGTCACGTGCCACACATATAGTACTTAGTGCCAACGAATTGGATGCAGCATTAATAACTATAATATTTCACATTCAGGGTAATGATTTTCATGAAGAAATCAAACAACTGAAGAAACAAGGTCATGTTGATAAATCTAGTTCAATCAGTAGTTTATCTCCATTCATTGATAATGCAAATGTTCTTAGAGTAGGAGGACGCTTAGAAGCCTCATCATTACCATACGATTCTAAACACCCAATGCTGATCCCATACAATGATCCATTGGCAAAATTATTATTCGTGATGTTCCATGAAGAAAACAAACACTGTGGCCCACAGGCACTATTGAGTACAGTCCGACAACGTTTTTGGCCGATTAAAGGTAAATCAACAGCCAGAGCAACGGTTCAGCGATGCATTCGATGCAACAAAGCACGTCCGCAACTATGCCAACAAATTATGGGCAATTTACCAGAATCAAGAATAACTCCTGCAAGACCCTTTATTAATGCTGGTGTAGATTATTGCGGACCATTTTGGATCCACTACAAGGTGAGGGGCAAAAAGCCAACAAAGGCATATATTGCTGTCTTTTGTTGCTTTTCTACAAAGGCGGTACATCTCGAGTTAGTGACCGACTTATCAACAAATGTTTTCATTGGAGCATTGAAACGATTTATAAGTCGACGAGGGCGTTATTTGAATATTTACAGTGATAACGCAACAAACTTCGTAGGCGCCAAAAACCAGTTAGCAGAATTAGAAGAAAGCATTTATTCTAATGAAGGACAAGAAGCAATAATCTCTGCCTGCAGTACCACAGGAATAAATTTTCATTTTATTCCACCAAGGGCTCCACACTTTGGCGGTTTATGGGAAGCATCCGTAAAATCCGCAAAATATTTGTTACTACGCAGCGTTTCAACAGCATCATTGACGTATGAAGAACTCGAAACAGTAGTGGTGGAAATTGAAGCGATATTAAATTCACGACCATTGACTCCAATGTCCAATGATCCAACTGATTTGACAGCATTAACTCCAGGACACTTATTAATTGGAAAAGCTCTTACAACTCATGTAGACAGCCGATCGAAACCAGAAAAACACACGTTATTGTCACTTTGGAATCTAGTTTCCCAGTTAAAACATAATTTCTAGAAACGCTGGTCTAACGAATATTTAATGGAACTGCAACAACGTAACAAATGGAAAACACAATCTGCCAACATACAGCTAGGAGACATGGTTATAATCAAAGAAGATAACGTCCCAGTGATGCAGTGGCCCTTGGGACGAATTGTACATGTGTACAAGGGTACAGATGGACATATCCGAGTAGCTGATGTTAAAACATCGGCAGGCATTTTTAAACGCCCAATTCATCGATTAGCTATACTGCCTGTAAATACAGATGATCAACCAACAATGGCTGAAGCTGATCACGAAGTACCTCCTGACAAGTTAATTATGAAAGATAGAAAAAAGTCGTATAAAGAGCCCAAGACAAAACGTAGAAAACTGCCGACCAATTTGTACTGTTCTGTATTACTTACATTATTACTAATATTGCCAATAGTAATAGGATCTCCAATTGACAATAAAAGGTTTGGCACAAAATTGGGTATTCACTTTGAAAATCTGGGCACAACTGCCATATCAACCACTGAATGGAATCTACTAGTTTATTATGATTTAAGTCTTTATTGGACGGAAGCAGCAGCTCTAAACACAGGAATAATGTCGCTACATCAAGCTTGTCAACAAATGAAACCAAATGCATCATGTGCGAATACAGTTAATCACTTTAAACATATTGAATCCGAACTACAACTCGATGATAAATTACTTCATGATCATCGCTTCAAAAGAGGAGCAATTGATCTTGTAGGCAATATTGCACATTCACTGTTTGGAGTATTAAACTCAGAATATGCCAAAGGAATGTCAAATATAATTACAGAAGTGAAACAAAATGAAATACAATTATTGACGCTATTTAAGAATCAGTCATCAGTTGTCGATTCAACAATCAACATAATGAAGAAAGATAAAATAGCAGTTCAAGAAGGTTTTGACCACATTGACAATGAAATAAAGGCATTGATAAATTCAATAAAAGATACAAATAGAGAGGTAAATCAATTACGGCTCAATCAAGTTTTCAATGCAGGAGCCATTCAATTAACACTGGTAGCACATAATCTACAGAAGGTACAATCTGCTATTATAGATGCTTTAACTGATACTCATCATGGAAAAGTGAATCCATTGTTATTGACACCAACACAATTACAAAAGGAAGTTAATCAAATCAAACTTCATTTATCACCATCATTAGAATTACCGATGCCAGAAGATGAGTTAATATCCCTTTACAGACTAATGAAGGTTAAAGGTGGAATCACACAGCAGCATGCAGTTTTTAGTATAACACTACCCTTGATTGAACATGAACGATTTGAATTGTTTCAGCTAATTCCAATCCCGAACTGGGTAAATGACTCCATGACGGTAATTGATTCCTGCAGTTCTATTTTGGCTATTAATACGCAGCATGATCAATATTTTCCTCTTATAAAATCCGAATTAAATCTTTGTGAGACCATTAAGGAAGAGGAATTTCTTTGCACCAACGTCCGCATACGATACAATTTTGGTTCCGAAGTATGTGCGTGTGAGGTCAACCTATTCAACAACAACACAATACCAAATTGTCGGTTGAAACACACTATCAACAAGCTGACCTGGATTCCATTGAATCACAAAAATCAATGGATTTATGCGACATCAACATCTTCACGAGCAACTGCAGTATGTAATAAGGAAATCATTCCACTAAATCTAAAAGGTTCAGGATTATTGACGATCGATCCAGACTGCGTGCTTAAACACAACTTTGTTTCCGTGCAAGGACAACAAATAATTGCAAGCACGGCAAGATATTCATACAGTAGTCTTGGTACAATCTTCGAATTAAGGCTACAACCCCCTATGAAGACATCAGATGCTTACAGCGGCAACAGTACACTGTCAACAATACGTAACAACCAATACGATCAACAGCTAAAAGAACTCACAGTATTGCAGAAGGTGTTGCAGTCATACCAGATAAATGATCTTCCAAATCAATTTCAGTCACACAAGTACCACAGCTTCACCATAGCTTACGCTGCACTCGTTATAGGGCTGATATTAATCATAATCATGATGAAGAAGAAATTGCAGAAAAAACATGTTGAAATTCCATCCGATGAAGAAGCCACCCGCACAACACCTATACCCATGCCACGTCGACAGTCACGAGAATTCGTTATCAACATATAGTCGGACTGACTACCTGACAGCTAGAGGCTCATATTGTTGAACGGTTGTTCAACGCAGGGGAGAATGTTGAATATTTGTTTATATTATATTATATTATTGTTTTTATTAATTTTGTATGAATAATTTGTTATTTTTATTTGTATTGTAATAATTGTGTTAAATATATTTGGTGTAAAAAATAACGTTGTCAATGCAATGTTGTAAATTAATTATCAATTTTAAATAAAAGGCACAATTGAATTTTTGACAATTCAATTGATGGGAAGCCACATTCGTTATCGATTCTTTTTTGTTCGTTCTAATAGCTTGTAGAGTTGGTTCAAGTACCAAATTTACACCATATAAGCACCTGCCTACTGGATTCAAGTGTTCAGTAATCAGGATAATTTAGGACAATCGTCAAATCACTGGGTTCAAGTGCTCAGTGGTTCTCGTGTTCAAATAAGTCAACATAAGTACTGGATTTAAGAGTTCAGTACTTGCAAACAGTTGATTTCAACCTTTGATTCAGCGTGTGATCATACATTTTGGTGTGATCCTACAGAGACTGAAGGCTCTGATGCTGCCTCTATTGACATTGATGGAGTCAGTCTCTGTTCTGAACAGTCAGGTGCTACTGTGGTCAATGTGTATGAAAGGGATCAGTTTACATGACCAGAAGGGTTTTGTAAAACTGAACTCAATGCAGAAGAGGAGGTTAAAGGCTTACATGAGCCAGGGACACTCTAGGGATGTGGCCCTAGACATGGTGTCTAAACTTCCAACTCGTGCGCCAGCTAAAAGGGCTTTATCTGACGACATGGTTATGCCAGCTGGTAGGAAACCAAAGCAGAACACCTCGATTCAGGAATCGAGTAAACCCTCTTTCAGTCAAGAAGCCAGTCAGGCCAAGGGGATCAAATTAGGATTTGTTCCTTTTGATTTGGCTAAGTGCCCCTTAAACAGGGAACAGATTGCACAGCTACAGGAGGCCATAATTGAGGCTGCCATAGAGTTGGCGTCAGACGAGGTTAAACCAGAATTTGAAGGTTGTTTCCCTCGCACGGGATGGCTCATGGTGGTGTGCACAAATAACCAAACGGCTGAATGGGTCCATAAAAATGCGGCAGCTATTGCAACAAAGGCTAAACTGGGCGCCAAAGTGGTTGAAGAATCGGAGTTCCCAAAAACACACCTGGTGCGAGAATACTTTCAGCACATTTGCGATTTTGAAAACACCAAGGTTCTTGCCACAATTCAGGCCAAGAACAGGATAAAAGCAAGCACCTGGAAAGTATTACAGCGGACTGCAGAAGGTTCACTGCTCCACATCGTCTTTGCTGTCGAGGTAGAATAGCATATCGTTTCAGTCATGAGGTGCAGCCAGAACAATGGCCTGTGGAACAAAAGGTTCCAAACAAACTCCAGATGACGGAGAAACAGAAAGTGGAGCAAGTGGCCCCACAATCAATACTTACGTCTACTGTGACTCCCAATGAGGCCCCAACTACTGGTAGAGCCGCCATTCAAAAGAGGCTTTGGATGTGGCCACCTGTGGATGGAGCACGAAGAACTCGACTACAAAAGGAAGTCGAACGCTCTCTTAATAAAACTCAACCAAAATGAGCACCATAGGGGTGTTACAGGCGAACCTGCACCACGCGAAAGGAGCATCGGCTGCCATGTGCAGGACCTTCGCCACAAAAGGACTGGCCATAGCGCTTATCCAGGAGCCATGGACAGTCGATGGGCATATAAATCGCCTTCAGCATCAATCAAGTAAGTTGATATATAAACGTGACATAGAGTCGCCTAGAACTGCTATACTAGTAAACAAAAATGTTAACTGTATTCCAATTCCAGATTTCATGGTGTCGGCCATTTTTGAGGTCTCGACGGAGTGCGGAACACAAGAGATCGTGATCGCATCGGCCTACTTTCCAGGCGATGCAGATGAAGCACCACCTGAAGCAGTTACGAACTTGGTAAGTTATTGCAAATCTAACAATTCATAATTGGTTGCGACGCTACTGTGCATCATACCTTATGGGGTAGTACTAACATAAATTGAAGAGGGCAATTGCTTTTAGAATACTTTAGTAGTAATAACATCAGCATATTGAACAATGGTTCTGAACCCACTTTTATTAATGCCATTAGAAGAGAGGTTCTTGACCTTACTCTTTCAATTTATCTCCAATTATATTGTTAATTGGAGGGTCTCAAAGGAGGTTTCTTTATCTGACCACCAACATATTCTTTTTGAACTGCCGAGACAGATTTTACATAAAAATTCGCCAGCTGCACATAAGTGTATCAACTGGGGAATCTTTAGACTATTCTTAGCTAGTAAGTAGGATCAATTACTGAATTCAATCAATCATATTGATGAACTTGAATTAGCAGATCAAATAAACTCTGTTATCTCTCAGGCGCATGAAGATGCATGTAAGGTTGAACCACGCACATCCAGACAGGCCCGAAGAAATGCGCAGGGAGAAAGCTTTTGAATTTAGCGAAGCGATCAGGGGTGTAGGTCAACTACAAAACGCCCTTGACTGCCTACAACAATGAGATTAGAAAATCTAAACGGAAATCATGGAAAACGTTCTGTGACAGTGTTGACAACACTCCCCAAATGACTCGCCTTCATAAAGTGTTGAGAAAGTCTTTTTCAAATAACATTGGTCTATTGAAAAAGAGTGATGGACTCTACACAGCAAATGGCAGGGAAACTTTACAACATTCCGGCACTTACACAAAATGGCATAGACGTTCTTATCAATCCTTTAAAGGTGCTTTTTAGGGCAAGCCTATGCTGGAAGCATATACCTGAAGCTTGGAGAGAAGTGAAAGTGGTTTATACCAAAAAATGGTAATAGACCAAGTGATGACGCTAAATCGTATAGACCGATTAGTCTCTCATCCTTCTTCCTGAAAACTATGGAAAGACTCATAGATATCTATATTCGTACAGAATTGTCTAAAAGTCAACTTCGTCACAAAACTCAATTCGCTTATTCCAAATGGAAATATATCGAATTGGCCTTACATAACTTGGTCAGGAAAATTGAAAAGACCCACAAAAACAAAGAAATTGCGCTTTGTGCATATCTGGATATTGAAGGAGCGTTCGACAATACGAGTTATGGCTCGATCTCGAATGCCTTAACTAACAGAAATGTTGATTTTAATGTTATTTCCAGGATTGAGGCGATGCTTCAAAACAGAAAAATTACATCAACCTTAGGTAGAACGTCTGTAGCTGTTGAGGCCGCAAAAGGTTGCCCACAGGGTGGAGTACTGTCTCCTTTGCTCTGGTCAGTGGTTGTTGATGAACTTTTAATCTTATTGGAGAATATTGGTTGTGACGCCATTGCAGACGATCTAGTTATAATAGTATCGGGAAAGCATGGTAGCAGTCTATCAGAGATCTTGGTAGGACACCTTCGTCGCATTTTAGCGTGGTGCGAAGGTGAGGGTCTCTCCATAAATCCGGAGAAAACTGTTGTTGTGCCTTTTACATTACGTAAACTAGACATAGGTCCCGTACGTTTAGGAAACACTAATGTTTCTCTCTCCAGTGAAACAAAGTACCAGTGTTGTCCTAGATGGTAAACTCACTTGGAGTTCACACTTTAATAAAGTATATAACAAAGCATTAAGGGCTTTATGGACAACACGGTCCTGTATAGGTAAAACTTGGGGCCTAAATCCAAAGATTATATTTTGGATATATCAGGCAGTAGAACGTCCTACCATGACATATGGTTGCCTGGTTTGATGGCAAAAGGTCACACAGGCTCGATATATTGCTGTTTGCATGAAGCTCCAGAGATCAGCGTGTCTCTTAATGACTGGTGCTATGAGGACAAGTCCAACTGCAGCACTTGAGGCTATACTTGGATTGACACCTCTGCACATACACATTCAATCTACGGCTGTGCTTAGTGCGCTTCGACTGAACAAGGGTTGTCTTGACTATGGTCATACAACAATATTAAAAATATTTGGAGCACATAAAATTCCTCAATGCGATGGAGACTATACAACAGTACTCCATCGTTTTGGCAAAAAATTTGAGGTACACCTACCATCACATTCAACGTGGGAGAATGGAGGCCCACAGGTTGACCCAAAAAGTTTAGTTTGGTACATAGATGGATCAAAGATGGATGAAGGCACTGGCGCTAGTGTATATGGACCCAACACCAGCATTTCGGAGGCAATGGGCACTTGGCCAAGTGTCTTCCAAGCTGAAATCTACGCAATCAACTTATGCGTAAGATCCAATTTAATCAAAAAATCTTCTGCCTCGAAAATTGTTATTTACTCTGACACCCAGGCAACTCTTAAAACTCTTTCTTCTTGGACTATCAAATCAAAACAGGTCCTAGAGTGTTACGAGCTTCTGCAATCACTTACAGCTCGGAATAAGGTAAGCCTTTACTGGGTTCCGGGTCACAGAGGAGTTTTGGAAAATGAAGAAGCTGATGAGCGAGCCAGAACTGCATCAAAAATTGCTTTTATAGGCCCTCAAAACTTTTGTGGAATAAACTGGGCCAGTACAAAACAGATTATCAAGGAAATGGAAAATTATATGCGGCTGGAGTACTGGGTAAACTTTCCAGGACTCAGACAAAGCAAAGTACTGATAACACCGTACTTCTACAAAGACATTCTTAAATTTTCAAAATGTAATTCAAGGTTGATAACGGGTTTTGTTACAGGTCATTATGGTCTGAAATATCACCTTCATAAACTACAATTATCAGCTAACACGGAATGCAGATTATGTCTCGAAGATGCAAAACGACCATGCACATTTTTTGTGACTGTCCAGCTTTAATAACGCACAGAAGAAACCTGTTTCATAAAGAATTTCTGTCACCAGAGCAGATTAAGAACTCTTCTCTAGATTTAGTTCTAGACTTTATTCACAAAGCTTTAAGGGGCTTTGTGATCAATAATGAAACTGGTACAATAGGTCTCATCTGGCCGCAGTACCGGCTGTTGGGCAATTTTCACGACTACTCTTTAATAATAATAATAAAAAATAATGATAATAAAGTAACTGTGTTGGCCGTATGTTTGATAACTCTAAATTAGTTAATAATTTCACCAATTGTTTTTGTTTCGATTCTATACATCTTTTTATCAGTTCTTTTTTTAACATGATAAATTCATCTGTGGTGGGTGGACATTTCGCGATATCAGCAACTTGATGCAAGATATTATGATCCAGTGCCGTTATGACAGTGTAAAATTTTGATGCATCTGCTGTTATCCGATGCACATGTAAGAATCCTTTGATTTGAGCAAACCATAACTCGGGGTCTGTTTGTAAAATACAAGTAATTTGATTATGCCCATTGCAGCAACTTCATGTTTGCTTTCTATTTGGTTATTTTCTACCATCGTTGTATTTAGTTGCTGTTGTAGTGTGGCTTCTTTGTCGTACTCCATCTTGCTGTTGTGAAATTATTATTTACAACGTGTAATTGTTTTTATCGGGGTCACCAATTTATGGCTATTGTGCCATAAGTTTATACAAAATAATAAAACACAATTGTTACTGACTTTCTGCCGTTCACGCGGAACTATATTTTAATTACTATTGTTAGCGTCTACTTGAAGTTGGTTGCTTATTCACATACAAGAAAGATCATTTTTGGTTTTACTTTGCCGGTAGATGGCAAAGTGAGCGCCACGGATGTGTTCGCCACACATGTGTCAGTGGAAATATAAATTTCGAAACGGGTAGGTAAAACGGTCTCTTTTTGGAAGAAGTGTTCTAGAGGACATGATGAAGTAATTTCAATTAGATTTCAAAGTATATACAGTGAATTGGACTAGAAATTGAGAATTTAACAAGTGTGTTTTTAATAAAGTATTATATGGAGATAGAACTGCCTCTAAATTTTCTTTTTAACTGAATAGTTTTTTTTAAATTTTACTTTGAAGAAAAATATAAATATACTTAATAAAATAAAATAATAATAATAAAAATAAGTATATACTTGTTTTTTTTGTGACTTAAAAATTGGAGCAAAAATTGAAAAATTAATGATTTTTAATCCAAAGATATAGACTGTTTTGAAAGAGGTGAAAAGTTATTTAAATCACAAGCGAAAGTGCTAGAAGTGGCTATAGACCAATTTTTAAAGAAAAAGAAAATTTCGTTAATGTTTTGAAAGAGGTGAAAAGTTATTAAAATTACAAGTGAAAGTACTAAAAAGGGCTATAGACCAATTTTTAAAGAAAACGAAAATTTCGTTAATATTCAAAGGAGGTGAAATCACAAGTGAAAGTGCTAAAAGTGGCTAAAGACCAATTTTCAAAGAAAAAGAAAAATTTCGTTAATGTTCAAAAGAGGTGAAAAGTTATTTAAATCACAAGCGAAAATGCTAAATCTTCATATAAATCAAACTAACCTGTTGTTAAAAGAAAACTCTCAAAAATCCATACCTACACTAATTAATATATACAATGTTGTTGTTATAACCCGCCGGGACCTGAAAGCAGATAACATGAAAGGATGACAAAACGAATACATGGGTAAAGGAGTGGACTTAAATAAGTGTTAAACTTAATTAAGTATGTGCATTGGGGCAAGAAAACAGATGGGTGACGTCATGGGGCGTGGAGCTACAGTTTGGGTACACATTAGCAATGGACGCGTTAATACGTGACAACTAACTGTTAAGCACATGGCTACATCCTGATCTCAATTGAGATAGGGCAATTCATGCCGCACAAGAAGACTACGTTCATCCTGGGAAATGTTAGGGGGAGGCCTATTGAGAACCTTGTTGGGATTCAACCTAAGTCTCGAGGAAGATACTGCATCGGTGTGGAGTGCTATTAGTCCACGTTTGTATTTGACCTCACTGATGTAAGCTTCATTGTAATATTAGTCGATATGGTTATTGAAGTTGGTTAATATATATGGTACAATCATATACTTTGGTGGATAAGTAAAAATGAGCAATTTCCCACCCTCATAAACTGCCAGTCAGTATAAAGGATAAAAGGTTGTCATTGTACCGGGACTGATCAACGAGTATAATAGAAACGGTACAAGTAGCGGCATTCTGTATCAGTGAACCTAAAACTCTTTCTTCTTGGATTATCAAATCAAAACAGGTCCTAGAGTGTTACGAGCTTCTGCAATCACTTACAGCTCGGAATAAGGTAAGCCTTTACTGGGTTCCGGGTCACAGAGGAGTTTTGGAAAATGAAGAAGCTGATGAGCGAGCCAGAACTGCATCAAAAATTGCTTTTATAGGCCCTCAAAACTTTTGTGGAATAAACTGGGCCAGTACAAAACAGATTATCAAGGAAATGGAAAATTATATGCGGCTGGAGTACTGGGTAAACTTTCCAGGACTCAGACAAAGCAAAGTACTGATAACACCGTACTTCTACAAAGACATTCTTAAATTTTCAAAATGTAATTCAAGGTTGATAACGGGTTTTGTTACAGGTCATTATGGTCTGAAATATCACCTTCATAAACTACAATTATCAGCTAACACGGAATGCAGATTATGTCTCGAAGATGCAAAACGACCATGCACATTTTTTGTGACTGTCCAGCTTTAATAACGCACAGAAGAAACCTGTTTCATAAAGAATTTCTGTCACCAGAGCAGATTAAGAACTCTTCTCTAGATTTAGTTCTAGACTTTATTCACAAAGCTTTAAGGGGCTTTGTGATCAATAATGAAACTGGTACAATAGGTCTCATCTGGCCGCAGTACCGGCTGTTGGGCAATTTTCACGACTACTCTTTAATAATAATAATAAAAAATAATGATAATAAAGTAACTGTGTTGGCCGTATGTTTGATAACTCTAAATTAGTTAATAATTTCACCAATTGTTTTTGTTTCGATTCTATACATCTTTTTATCAGTTCTTTTTTTAACATGATAAATTCATCTGTGGTGGGTGGACATTTCGCGATATCAGCAACTTGATGCAAGATATTATGATCCAGTGCCGTTATGACAGTGTAAAATTTTGATGCATCTGCTGTTATCCGATGCACATGTAAGAATCCTTTGATTTGAGCAAACCATAACTCGGGGTCTGTTTGTAAAATACAAGTAATTTGATTATGCCCATTGCAGCAACTTCATGTTTGCTTTCTATTTGGTTATTTTCTACCATCGTTGTATTTAGTTGCTGTTGTAGTGTGGCTTCTTTGTCGTACTCCATCTTGCTGTTGTGAAATTATTATTTACAACGTGTAATTGTTTTTATCGGGGTCACCAATTTATGGCTATTGTGCCATAAGTTTATACAAAATAATAAAACACAATTGTTACTGACTTTCTGCCGTTCACGCGGAACTATATTTTAATTACTATTGTTAGCGTCTACTTGAAGTTGGTTGCTTATTCACATACAAGAAAGATCATTTTTGGTTTTACTTTGCCGGTAGATGGCAAAGTGAGCGCCACAGATGTGTTCGCCACACATGTGTCAGTGGAAATATAAATTTCGAAACGGGTAGGTAAAACGGTCTCTTTTTGGAAGAAGTGTTCTAGAGGACATGATGAAGTAATTTCAATTAGATTTCAAAGTATATACAGTGAATTGGACTAGAAATTGAGAATTTAACAAGTGTGTTTTTAATAAAGTATTATATGGAGATAGAACTGCCTCTAAATTTTCTTTTTAACTGAATAGTTTTTTTTAAATTTTACTTTGAAGAAAAATATAAATATACTTAATAAAATAAAATAATAATAATAAAAATAAGTATATACTTGTTTTTTTTGTGACTTAAAAATTGGAGCAAAAATTGAAAAATTAATGATTTTTAATCCAAAGATATAGACTGTTTTGAAAGAGGTGAAAAGTTATTTAAATCACAAGCGAAAGTGCTAGAAGTGGCTATAGACCAATTTTTAAAGAAAAAGAAAATTTCGTTAATGTTTTGAAAGAGGTGAAAAGTTATTAAAATTACAAGTGAAAGTACTAAAAAGGGCTATAGACCAATTTTTAAAGAAAACGAAAATTTCGTTAATATTCAAAGGAGGTGAAATCACAAGTGAAAGTGCTAAAAGTGGCTAAAGACCAATTTTCAAAGAAAAAGAAAAATTTCGTTAATGTTCAAAAGAGGTGAAAAGTTATTTAAATCACAAGCGAAAATGCTAAATCTTCATATAAATCAAACTAACCTGTTGTTAAAAGAAAACTCTCAAAAATCCATACCTACACTAATTAATATATACAATGTTGTTGTTATAACCCGCCGGGACCTGAAAGCAGATAACATGAAAGGATGACAAAACGAATACATGGGTAAAGGAGTGGACTTAAATAAGTGTTAAACTTAATTAAGTATGTGCATTGGGGCAAGAAAACAGATGGGTGACGTCATGGGGCGTGGAGCTACAGTTTGGGTACACATTAGCAATGGACGCGTTAATACGTGACAACTAACTGTTAAGCACATGGCTACATCCTGATCTCAATTGAGATAGGGCAATTCATGCCGCACAAGAAGACTACGTTCATCCTGGGAAATGTTAGGGGGAGGCCTATTGAGAACCTTGTTGGGATTCAACCTAAGTCTCGAGGAAGATACTGCATCGGTGTGGAGTGCTATTAGTCCACGTTTGTATTTGACCTCACTGATGTAAGCTTCATTGTAATATTAGTCGATATGGTTATTGAAGTTGGTTAATATATATGGTACAATCATATACTTTGGTGGATAAGTAAAAATGAGCAATTTCCCACCCTCATAAACTGCCAGTCAGTATAAAGGATAAAAGGTTGTCATTGTACCGGGACTGATCAACGAGTATAATAGAAACGGTACAAGTAGCGGCATTCTGTATCAGTGAACCGTAAAGAAAATAAAAATAACGTGAGGCTGCAGGTTGTAAAGAAAATTTTTTTGTTTGAGCGAGTTAGTTTATTTTCCTTAGTGATTAAAAAAAATTATAATGAAATAATATTTTAAGTGAATTTAAAAAAAAGAAAAAAAAAAGTTTGTTTTTATTAAAATCATTAGATTTTTTTACTTTTATTTTAAGTTTTATTTATATATAGAATAATAGTATATAGTATTATAGTATAACATAAAGTAATCATATTGGTTTTTTTATTTTAAAGAATGAAAAAGGAAAAAAATTGTTTATTTTAAATCCTTAGTTTTTTTTGAATTTTCTTATTTTTTATTTTAAAAAATTCTTTGTTACATTTTGTAAATTAATACAAAAAAAATCTTTGAACGTAAATTTTTCAAACGACGTAAAATTTCTTTAAGCACATCAGCTGTTGATTTGTTAAATAGACACATGTTGATTTGTTTACATAAACTTTCCTTATTTAATATTTTTGTAGCTAGGTACCTAGAACGCGCGTAGTGACGTCATTTCAACGGAACTAGTAAGTACTTAGTGTATACTTAAGTACTTACTAATTATATTAAATGTATACATATACATAGGTGTATGAGAGTTAATACTTGGTTACAAGATATTTTATTTTTTTTATATGATACATAAATAAATTGGATTTTGTTTTACTTACTCATTTTCTGTTGTTATTGCTGCTGTGAGTTAAATATTTATTTTATTTAATTTCACGGTTTTGGCAGTTTTTCCGTAAGGTAGTGTGTACGATCTTAGGTGATCGTACATTTTCCCTAAAAATAGGCAAGGTTATTTGCATCTGGGCAGTTGTTGACTAGAACCAAAGCATCAGACCGTCAGTTCGACGATAAGAAATGCTGAGTTTTGGTATTTGGTTAGTAATTGGTGTCACGATGTAAGTGACTTTGAAATTGTAAATACGGAAGAATTGCAAAAATATGTAGAGCATTCTTATTAATAATAAAAACTTTGCAAATTTAGCAAAGTAAATTATGAAACTATGGAAAAGCCCAATTAGGTAACTAGGGTAATTTTAAGGTCATATATTGGATTTTTGCATCAAGTTTAGGTATATAAGATGGGTTCAAAATTTGAACTCTGGGGTTGTTAGAAATAAAAAGTGGTTAAGCGAAGTAGTGCTTAAAAGTATAATGTACATTTAGAGAAACATAAAATGGTCAAGCGTAGTAGCGCTGACGGATAAATTGAAAACAAATAAGTCGTGTGTTTCTAAAAATTAAACAAAAAATATATTTGTAAAAAATTAAAGAAAATAAATAATTTAAACAAAATAATTGTGAAACTAAACTCAAGTGCGAAGTGTTTCTATAATAGCTAAGGACATTGTAAAATAGTTATAAACATTTATGTTAAGAAAAGTGGTAGTTTTGATTAAACAAAAATAAAAAGAAAACTCTATACAAAGAAAGAAACTTGAAATTAGAATAAAAGAATATCTACAGAGAAACAAATCAATGACTTTTCTTTTCTTGAAACATGAAAAATGAATAACCAAATAAATTATATAATTATCTAACTCGACAAACAAATTTTACAACTAATAAAAAAAAAAGACATATACGATTATAGTAAGTAAAAAGAAACAACTAACTGAAGTTAAATAAAAGATACAACATTTAGTCCAGATAGTGGAATAAAGGATACAACATTTGGCGCAGTCACGTCTTACATCACAGAAAACCACAACATTGCTTACCAATATTTATAAAAAAATATAAAATATTTACAAAGTCACAAGTTATATTTGCTTTTGCTTTTTTTTCTGGTTATATTTATTCGTATGTGATTGAATAAAAATAAGTAATCGAAGTTTATCATATGAGTATTCAGTTGATACTGATTTTATTTTACAAATAACTGTTGTCCTTGACTTACAAAGCAAATTACTACTAACATCGGTATACAGTCCTCCAAGACATTCAATTAAATCCGAACAATACAAAGATCTTATAGAAACTCATAAGCATCGCTTCATTATGGGTGGCGATTTCAACGCTAAACATACGCATTGGGGCTCTCGCTTAATTACAACGAAAGGTAGAGAACTCCTCAAAGCTATACAGCAAACTGGCTGCGAATGCTTGTCATCCGGGAACCCAACCTATTGGCCAACTGACCCAACAAAGGTGCCTGATCTACTCGATTTCTTTATAACCAAGCAAATTTCGTCCTACAATTTAAAAATGACAGATGGAGTAGAACTAAGCTCCGACCATTCCCCTCTCTACATAACCCTCTTCGAATCTGCCTTAATAAATAAAAAATGTCTAAAACTTGAAAATAAATATACAGATTGGAGTTACTTCAGAAGAATCCTTAATGAAAACACCATTGCTTCAAAAGAAATTTGTGAAGAAAATGATCTTGAAAGCGAAATTTTGAACCTTACAAATTTCTATTTTAAATTTACTACAACATGCGGCATGGTGCAGCACGCCCACATTAAGGAATGCAACCTATCCTCATAAATACCCAAAAGTCATTGTGGATCTTATGCGGGAAAAAAGAAAGATGCGGAAAAAGTGGCAGCAATCCAGATTTCCAGCAGACAAAGCCATTCTTAACAGACTTGCAAAAGAACTCAGCCTAAAAATCAAGCAATTTAAAAATAATCAATTCAACTACTACCTATCTAACTTAAGTAATGATCGTGCTACCAACTATTCTCTCTGGAAATGCACACGAAACCTTAAGCGACCTTTAGTACACAAGGCTCCAATTAAAAATCACGCTAATCAATGGGCTAAAAGCGATGAGGAAAAAGTGGAGGTCTTTTCCGAACACTTGTCAAAAGTGTTTTCCATAGACGAAAACGTTAACAATGCAGTAATCTGCCCTCCTAGGACAGCACATTCATCATGTATTCCACCAACCACCGAGCTTGAGGTAATGATGATTATTAAAAATGAACTTAAGCTAAAAAAAACCCCAGGTTATGAATTGATAAGTGCTGAAGTTTTAAAAGAAATTCCTGCAAAATGCCTAGTTAAAATTACGAATATATTTAACGCTATAATACAGATGCGAACCCTTCCATCCCTGTGGAAAGTATCTGAAATTATCATGGTACATAAGCCAGGAAAGGATATTAATGACGTAAGTGGTTACAGACCAATAGCACTTCTGCCTGTACTTTCAAAAATATTTGAAAAAGTCTTACTGAAAAGAATCCTTCCTCTGATTGAAAGTCAAAACATAATACCTTTACATCAGTTTGGTTTTAGGTGCAATCACTCCACCATAGATCAAGTCCATAGGATTACCAATGTAGTAGAAAAAGCTCTTGAGGAAAAAAAAATCTGCTCAGCTGTGTTTTTAGATGTGTCGCAGGCTTTCGATAAATTCTGGCACTCCGGATTGCTTACCAAAGTAAAAAATATTCTCCCAACGGAGTATTATGACATAATCTCCTCTTACTTATCTGATCGTTACTTTCGAGTAAAGCACGGTGATACCTATAGTAAACTGCATAAAATTAACGCTGGAGTTCCGCAAGGTAGTGTCTTGGGTCCTCTCTTATATCTGATTTATACACACGACTTGCCAACGAGTGCAACAACGTTCACAGCAACTTTTGCTGATGATACTGCAGTCCTTGCAGTTGGAGAAAGCGCAGTAATAGCAGCTAATAATTTGCAAAATAGTATGGACAGTATAATTGCTTGGACAAAAAAATGGAAAATTAATCTGAATAAAGAAAAATCAGTGCATGTAAATTTCACAAATCGAAACATCAGTCATATACCTGTCTACATCGATGAAGCACAAATCCCTCACGCGAATACTGCGAAATACTTGGGTATGACTTTGGACGCTAAACTAAGATGGAGCGAACACATAAAAAAGAAAAGAAGTGAATTAGATCTTAAATTCAAATCGTTGAAATGGTTAATCGGCAAAAAATCAAAACTATCGCTTTTCAATAAACTTGTATTATACAAACAAATGCTCCAGCCAATCTGGACATATGGAATACAGCTATGGGATTGCGCAAGCAGAACACAAATTTCCATCATCCAAAGATTCCAAAATTTCATGCTACGGAGTGTAACAAACGCGCCATGGTACGTGAGAAATTCTGACTTACATCGTGATCTTGGAGTGTCAACAGTACAGGAAGAAATTCATACCAAAGCCAAATCACACCAAGATAGACTTAGTTGTCACATAAATGCTGAGGCGCATTTACTAGCGACAACTGAGCCAATACGCCGTCTAAAGCGCCGAAAGCCGTGCGATCTTTGGGCTTAAATCATTGAAATATAGTACAATTAATTTATTATTGCGTGGAATCGCCTAATCTATTTAAATTTAAATTGCTTGTTAGTTATCTAATAACTAGTTGCTTTATGTCTTGTTTTGTTTTATTTATTCATCTAAAATCATATATAATATAAAACATTTATATAAAAAAAAAAAAAAAAATTTTACAAAGTATGCTGTATTTATACAAAAATAATCTTAAAACTAACTTAACTAATTTACAATATTTATTACCTGTTATAGCTTGTTTGAGTCGACTGTATTGCATTACAAAAAAAGTATACAATAAAATCCCGGCACGTAGAATTTTTATTATTTTACAAATATATTTTTATTATCGAAACGGTGCCATGTATCATAAAATGTATTTTAAAATGTGTTTAATATTCTACAATGTTACTATTTTAGTTTTGGGTTTTTTTATTACCCGTGTTTTTTCCTTCGTATATAATTCTAAGCATTTAAACTATAACAGGCTTGGAATAATAAACTATCAATTTAAGGACATCCTGCCAGCGTGTTTAATATGCACAGTTGTGCATTATTTTAATTTTAATATAATTTTTTATGATTTTAAAGAGAAAACTGGCATTTGTCTTAAAATAACATGTTCATTATTGAACATATTGCCAGCACCTTTATTAAGGCAGAATGGCTTAATATAAGATGAATATGAAATTGAATATTAGTAATTTGAATAATAAAACATGTTCATTATTGAATAGTATGTGAGCTGTCTTTGATTCTGCTAGTAAAGCTAGCTTGACTTCGCTATATTGAAACAGCGAAGAAAAAAAAAATAACCATTAACACACATACTTGGATATTGATTATTATAAAGAGTATGGCGACTCCAAACGAATGTCTTGAAGCTCAAACACCACAGATTGGTGATGAGGAGCATCACAAGATTATCATGGAAATGAGACAGATGATGCAGGACCTTGAATTGTGTGCTGGGAAAACAGGATGAGAAAGAAGAAGAGGAAGAAAAGAAAAGAAAGAAAATAATGATAGAGGATGTGGGTTTTATATATAAGTATAATGTAGTTTAGAGAGCAGTTTTTTTTTGAATTGTCAAGAAAAAGAAAAAAAAATAGTTATAAGAATTATGATTGTAAATTCAGTTTTTTAAGTTTTAGATACATATTCGTTATAGTTAGTAATAGCACAAGAAACAAAAAAAAGGAGAAAAAAAATATGAAGGGAATGTAGTTAAGAATTGAATTGTAGGTATAGTTTTTTTAGTTCCTTGAATGAATAGAAGTAAGTCATGGTATGATTATTTTTGTTTTGTTAGTTTTCAGCAGTAGTATCTAGTAGCCAAGAATCCCACCCCAAAACCAGCGAGTATACCAGGCTTGCCACCATGCCATGCAGGGCAGCTAATACTACAACAAAACCATCTAGGCTGACACAACAAGCTATAAAAAAGCTCTAGCGTATAAGTATTTAAGACAATGCATTTTTCAAGAAGCACGAGTTCTAAACCATTCGTCAGGGTGGTACTACGCCAAATTAATATTAAGATATATGTTTATAACATACATATATCAAAATTAAAGAATATATATAACTTTTTAAGTCTTGCGGCGATCTTACGATCTTGCGTATTTGAAACTATTATATACATATTTAAAGGAATACAAAAATTGCATGAATAAATTATAAAATGAATTCGATGGCATAAAGATATATATATTTTACACGAATATTTGGACATGAAAAATCTCTCCGCGAGATGGGTGCCGCGACTGCTGACACTCAACCATAAGCGCAATGGTGTGACCACTTCAAAAGAGTGTTTAGCGATGTTCAGCCGTAAACCGAACAAATTTTTGCGCATCGATTCATCACAACACGCCAGAGACCAAAGAACAATCGAAACAGTGGGTTGTTAGAGGTGAACGTGGACCAAAGAAGGCCAAACAGAGTCTGTCAGCCAACAAGGTCATGGCTACAGTTTTTTGGGATGTAAGCGGTGCCATTCACATCGATTACCTCGAGAGAGGTAAAACGATCACCGGCGAATATTATTCAAAGCTTTTGAACAGATTCGACGTTGATTTGAAGCAAAAACGGTCGCATTTGGCGAAAAAGAAAATGCTGTTCCATCAAGACAATGCACGTCTGAACACTTGTCTAGTCACGATGGCCAAAATCCACGAATTGGGATACGAGCTGCTACCCCATCCAACATATTCTCCAGATTTAGCCCCCTGAGACTATTTTCTGTTTTCAAACCTAAAGAAATGGCTGAGCGGTAAGAGATTTGAAGAAAGAAGACATTACCGAAACAATCGCGTATTTTAAGAGCATTGAGAAAACCTATAATATGTATATACAATGAAATTTCTCATAACCGGACACTCACCGTCGCAGTGTTTTTGTCCGGTTATGGGGGATGTCCGCTTATGGGAGAGATTACAAAAAATTATGATTAAAATGTCGTTTATTTAATATAAACATTTAATATTTTGTGCAAATTTGTTATTATTTAATAATAAATATTACATATACAAACATACATATTGTTACATGTGTCGATAAAGTACGTTACATAGTAAAAGTTTTTGCATATCAATAATAATTTGGTTGAAAAAATTTTGTAATGATTGATTGCTTAAGCATTGATTGTTTTAATTTAAAATGTTCATTTTCAAAATGACTCTCGATATTTTTGATGTGTTGAAAAACTACGAAATCATTTTTGGCAAATTGTTTCAAACGTGCAACAAGTGTTAACGCCTCATCGTATGATATTATGGGCTCACTTATTTCTTTATTAGCTTCTTCTTCTGAATCACTTATGTGCAGACATTTCTGTCTATTTTGAGAAAATCGTCAAAATCATTTACTCAATCAAGTCCTTCCTGAAATTTAGCATAGAGTGCCAGTGGAATGTCGTCTTCGGGATCAAAATCAGAAAAATTTTCATCAACTTTTGAAAATCCTGTTTTTGAATTATTGTTGCTTTTACTTTATCGCAAGATGTTTTATGGAAATAAACAGCTCCAAGTACATTAATAGATTTCGCCAACTCTGAAGCTGACCTTGTAGCGCCGATTTTACGTAGCAAGTGTTTTAAAAGTAAGATCCTATAGAAAATATTAAAATTTTGGATTACTCCTTGATCAAGGGGTTGGATTGCTGTCGTTGTGTTTGGAGGCAAAAAAACAATAATTATGTTAGTTAAGTTTAATTCCCTTGGATGAGATGCTGCATTATCTAAAAATAAAACAATTTTTCTATTCTGTACTCTCATTTTTTGTATTGAACTGTTGCAGCCATTCATGCATTACTTCTCGAGTCATTCATGCTTTTCTATTAGATTTCCAAATCACTGGCAATCCCTTATAGAAACATGTTTAAATGATCGAGGGCGAGCTGCTTTACCATAATCAAAAGGAACTCTTTTTCTCCCACCATGTTTGCGCAAAACAAAATTGTAAGTCTTTCCTTCGAAAATTTACCGCCAATGCATTTTTCAGATTTAAGAGCGAAAGTTTTGTTAGGCAATGCGCGAAAGAAAATCTCGCTTTCATCTGCATTGTAAATGTCCTGGGACTTGTATTTACTCAACAGAGATTTCAACTTTCCCCTAAACTGCTTGACATCCTCCTGGTTTACATCTGCAGATTCACCAGATATGCACTTGAAAGCAACATTATTCTTTGAGCGCCATCTATTCAACCATCGAGCTGACGCATTATAATAAGATACACTTAATTTGATTGCTATTTCGATTGCTTTTGCCTTTACAATAAAGCCAGACATAGGAATTTTTTGACTACTTGCCTTAGCAAACCAATCAAAACACATTTTGTCTATTTCAGAGCCACCTTCTTTAAGAAAACTTCGCTTTTGATGAATGTTAAGTCCAGACTCTCATCTAGAACGAATTGTGTCTTCATTTTTATTAATTTCTGCAGCTTGTTTTTTGCCAATAATAAACCTTTAAAAACAAAAAAAATTTCATTTTTTATGGGGACTAAAATTTACGTTTTTGCAATTTCACGTACAGACAATTTTTTGTTTTCGAACACTTTAATAATTTCTATTTTTTTTTAATGAATAGTACATTTTTTTGATGCCATGTTATCACTTGCAATTTATAAATATACATAACTTAAATGTAACTTATTTAACAAACTAAATGAAAAAGTTGCCCTCTATTTGACAGCTGATTATCTGTCTTTTGATGTGAGCAGAGTGCTGTTGGCTTCGAAGTTGGAAAAAACTTCGAAGTTTTTATGAATTTTTGTTCTCGAAATTTTCGAAGTTTAAGTGTAGTGCAAAACTTCGAAGACTTCGTAAGCAAAAGGTGAAGTGAGAGCGCAAAATGCAAACAAACGTGTATCACACAAATTATTTGAGGGATGAAAGCATTTGCTTTGTTTGTACGGTTTTATGTTTTTTTTTTTTTTGGTATTCTATGCAGAAAATTAAAAACATGTTTTTTTGTTTTATTTTATTACATAAAATTTATTTTGTTATTAAATATGTATTATGATATATATATATAGGTCGCAGATAACACGCCCGTCCCTGTTCACTGTTAAAGCGTCCAGGGGCCGAAGACGTTAGGTTACTCTTAATGTTACCTTTCGCTTCCGACACTATGGTATAGACACGTGTGTTATACCCCTTGCAACCTAGATTCAGATACTGTTGAAGCCCTGTTGGATTCCCACTGTTAAATTTGTACCGTTCAGGAAAAGTTAGTATACCATAAGATGTGCTTTACCAATTCTGTATCTGTTTAAGTATCTGTTTGCGTTTATTTAAATACAATTTTTAATTTATTTTTCTCTTTTAATTTATTTGTTCGTTAGAAAAGAAATTATTTAGATTTATTTTTATTAACAAATAAATAATTATGTACAACATTTAATTTATACGTACTCTTTACTTTGCTTTACATCCACTTGTAAAATTTAATTATTAAGTTCTCACAATTTATTATTACAAATTTTGAAATTTCGGTATTAACAAATTTAATAATTTAATTAGTTTAATTTAATTTAAAATAATTTTTATGTACAAAATATTAGTTTGTACGTACTTTTTACTTTGTTTTAAATTTGGTTGTAAAATTCAATTTTTAAGTGTTCACAATTTATAAATAAAATTTTTGAACTTTCGATATTATCAAATATTTATAATCTTTATGTACAAAATTTTAGTGTATACGTACTTTTTATTTTTACTTTGTTTTAAATTTGGTTATAAAATTCAATTTTTAAGTTTTGACAATTTATAAATACAAATTTTGAAATTTAACAAATAATATTAATATTAACCAATTATTAACAAATAATAATAATTTAATTATCCCGTCCATGGTCAACGGTGTCAGCTGTAAAAACGTTAAAGTTTGTTGACCCAACATTAAAGCTCCTTTTCTGTACCGCACTGAGCGAAAGTATAGTTTCACGGCGAATTTGCATTTCTTTGAGTACCTACTGCAATTTAGAAGTGGTTTTTGTCTGAGTTGCGATCCACTTCTACACCTTTTCTGCACAAAGCTTTCTTCGTTTGACAGGTCTCTTTATCATTATTTTGTTTTGTTCTCGTTTGTTTTTTTAGCAATGTATTGTGCCAGTGAACGTGTGTATTTCATTCTATTAATTAGAAAATTATTTTATTTTTTTAAATAAAGTTCCAGCAAAATAGAACACCCAACGATAGCTCAAGGTATGTGTCTTATTGTTTTATTCAAAAATTGTTTACGCACTAACCAATAATTTCCATACAATTTCAAGATTGGTCAAATGCAAAAATTACTGTTAAGTTTCATATTAAATCTATTATCATTGTATCAATTATTATAATTGTTTTCTTATTATTGTATTATTATTGTCAATTATTATAATTGTATTCTTATTAGTGCATTAATTATATGTGTACATAAGTACCTAAATTAGTTCTTATGTTGTTTTTGTTGTTGGTGTTTATTTGTGTTATCAAACATATTTAGCAATGTTGCTGGCTCTCACAACTAAATATTCGCACGCTAGCAGCGTGCCAGACGTAACATGATCATCTTCACACGCCACTGTGCAAGGTTGATAAGAATTATGTTCATTTTCTTTTATCGTGTGTTCGTTGTGAGTTGCAGCAATAGGCAAGTCGCTGCGACAATTCTGTTGTTCCCACAGGTGCAATATGAGTTGGCGCATGGCTTCAGTGATAACACATTTAAGTCACCAAATTTGTGAAGCAGGTTGATATATGGCAAAATACATATATCAGCTTGCTGGTTGCATTAAATAGTATAAGCATAGGTAATGCACATATTTCCCACGAATGCCCTTGGCCTTGAATGTTCAAAGTCCATCGGATAACAAATCGTGGGAACTGGGTGCATTTCCTCCTTTACCATAAGCTTAGTGTTAAGAATTTTGTATAAAAGCACAACATTTTTAATAAACATTTGATTCAATTTAACAACCTGAATACAACCAAGTGTTTTCTTTTGGTTTAAGTGCCTAAAAGAACCTTGAGCAAAGTCGGTTTATGTGCCGAATTTGAAAATCAATAATAAAAATAAAATAAACAAATAAATATCTATATATATATTTACATATATATCTAGATATCTATAAATTACGTAACTGGTTCATGTGCCGGATTACGTAAGTGAATTACTAAGCTGGTTAAAGTGCCGGATTAGTGAATCCGTGTCAGACTAGATACGGAGGATAACATATCGTGAAAAGCTAAGCTGGTTCAAGTGCCGGATTAGCTTCAGTCCGTATCAAACTAGGTACGGATCATAACATTTTTGGTGACCCCGACGTGATTTATCACGCATCAGTGGACATACACGTGATATCACGCATCAGTATTGTCATTTGTGGACATACACGTGATCTATCACGCATCAGTATTGTCATTCACGCAGCAGTATTGTCATTTGTGGACATACACGCATCATTGTTGTCATTCAGTGGACATACACGTGATATCACGCATCAGTATTGTCATTTGTGGACATACACGTGATCTATCACGCATCAGTATTGTCATTCACGCAGCAGTATTGTCATTTGTGGACATACACGCATCATTGTTGTCATTTGGTGACACACACGTATTAACATTTCAACAATCAATTTTCTGGTGACCATGGAGGACCTTATCAACCAACAGGCTGAAACAGGTGCTGAAATCCAGAATATCATAAGAAACTTCAAGAAGGATGGTCAGGCAAGGAAAACCCAGGCGTACTATGAAGAACGACTGAAGCGTTTAAACTCAGCGTGGGAGTCCTTCGATGAAGTCGACAGTAAAATTCAGAGTCTTGATTCAATTCCAGTCGGACACGACTACATAAAAAAGGAATATTATCAAGAGATCCTGAATATTTACAAACAGTACAGCCGACAATTTGAAACGGCCATTCAACAATTCAACCAAGAAGAAATAGTCGAGCCTGTAACTGTTCCATCAACATCAAGATTTAATGTTGGACACACAGATGATCCAGCGTGCGGCCCTGATCCACAGATTCAAGGGCTCATCAACAAACAACGCGCAATATCATGTTCATTATTGCGGCTCATCAATGGCGTCAAGCGCATATACGAGCAACAGCCTCTGTCATATTACCAAGTAAATATTGACAGAATTAACAAATTATGGCAAGAAATTGAAGCCGTTAATTTTAAAATCTGGGAAATACATTCCAATCCAATAGGAGTTGGATATGATATCCAGAAATATATTGAACTAGAAGAAGAAGTTCAAAATGTGCTGGTGTCACTAACATCAAAGGTGACATCAAATCAACAGCAACCACCTCTCGTTGCGGAAAAGGTGCAAGTTAGGTTACCTAACATAACAATTCCGAAGTTTGACGGAACATATACCAAGTGGATAGAGTTCGACAACTTGTTCACAGAAATGATCCACAACACTCAGTTGCCAGACGCACAGAAGATGTGGTATTTAAAAAATCATTTAACTGGAGATGCAGCAGGATTAGTAGCACATCTAGCTCTAACCAATCAAAACTATGCAACAGCATGGCAGATATTGAAGGAACGGTATGACAATAAAAGAATTATCGTTTCGTCCATCATCCAGAAACTCATGGATCAAGCAACTGTGAAGGGTTCAGCAGCGAATGACATTCGGGTCATACATGACTGTACACTGGAAGGGTTATTGGCATTAAACAATTTGGGCATTGACACCAGTTCCTGGGGTCCAATATTGTTATATGTATTAACTCAAAAATTGGATAAACAAACTAGACTGCTATATGAACAGTCTCTAGTGCATCCGCGCGAATTACAATCAATTGATGATTTTCTGCTATTTCTGGAAAAGCGATTTCAATCATTGGAAAGTGTCTATCCAAATCAACCAGCAGTCAAAGTAGTGACAGCAACAGTAACTACAAACAATACGCTATCTTGCAAGATGTGTCACCTCAATGGCCATCAAATTTACCAGTGTGACAAGTTCTTGGCATTATCAGTTCCTGATCGTGTCTCCGCAGCACAACGGTTGAAATTGTGTTTCAATTGTCTTCGCAGCGGACATAGAACAAGTGATTGCAACAGCAGGCATTGCGTCAAATGCAATAAAGCGCACAACACATTACTCCATCTTCAGTACAATGTAAAGGCGCCAACAACTGGCGCACCTGAATTCACCAACATCAACGCGGCTGTATCCAAGAAGACCACTTCCTCCAATCAAGAAGAAGCTGCTGCTGTTTTAACTACAGCACTGTCAACAAAACCATATGTGTTGCTTGGGACCGCCAAGGTCAATATTAATTCAAATACTGGCGAAGCAATTGAATGCAGAGCCATTCTGGATTCTGGTTCTCAAATGAACCTAATGTCAGAAAACCTGGCCAAAAAATTACAACTACAGCTAAATCCAAACCCGATATGGATCACAGGAATTGGCACAGGTAAAAGAAGGGCAAACCATCAGGTCACTGCCAACATCTCGTCACGTACCACTAATTTCAACATAAAATTGAAAGCAGTTGTAATGGAAAAAATTACCTCACCTCTACCAAACAAATCGTTCGACATATCTCAGTGGCCGATCCCCAAAAACATCAAACTCGCCGATTCCGAGTTTAATGTAAACAGTGATGTCGATTTATTAATAGGTGCCGAGCATTTCTATTCGTTAATATCAAGAGGTCAAATTCAGATGACCAACAATTTACCAGTATTACAGAATACCGTGCTTGGTTGGGTATGCAGCGGTGCCTTAGGTGGATGTAATCAGGATACAATCACTTGTATAAAGGCCACCGAAAATGAGCAAAAATTAGATACAGTTGCGAATCATGATGGGCAAGTTACATATGTCGAGAAAAAACGTGAAGCAACATCTATTGGAAATACTCGTCAAATTAAGGAATCGCCAGTAAATCGAAGTGTGAGTACCCATCCAAGAATTAAAGGTAAAATTCGAGTGGCAGAGGGTAAAACTAAGAACGGCAGTTTGAAGCGGCCAATACATCAATTGGCACCGGTACCAGCAGAATTACATTCGTCTACCACTTCACACCAACTTCAACCTGAAGAAACGCCACTAAAACGGGCAAAACTCTATGTACTAGCGTTACTTATTATGTTCTATCTACCGCTGATATCTGCTAATGGGATCAGCATCACATCGTTCAATAAAAAGCCTGGGATTCATTTTGAACACATGGGTTCAATCATGAGATCACCAGCAGAATGGACAATCATAGCCTACTATGATATAAGTTTTCTACAGTTAGAGGTCGAATTTATCACAAATGCAACTAACTCATTGGCAACAATATGTGACCAAATGAATGGTTATAACAATTGCTGGGTCTTAATTGACCAATTCAAAATGACAAACTTAGAAATGTTGTCAGCTAGTATGATACTACAACCTAAACGAAAGAAGAGAGGTGCCATAGACATCATTGGTAACGTCGCAAATGCGGTGTTTGGTGTTCTGGATTCTGAATATGCTAAACAAATGGCTCAGACCATCCAACAATTAAAAGACAACGATGGACACCTCATTCATCTATTGAAAAATCAAACGTCAATATTAGATTCTACATTAAACATCATGAAGAAAGATCGCCAACTCGCGCAATCAACTTTCGAATTGACAGTCAAACGAATGACTGATTTACAGAATAAAATACAAAAGGATGAAGATGAGATTTCTCATCTTAAACTTTATCAACTGTTCACCGCAATCGCAACACAATTGCTGAGTGTAACTACCAACGTGCAGTTTTACGAGTCTGCAATTTTAGGCGTTTTAACTGATACCAATCATGGTAAAATCAGTCCGCTTCTGTTGGCACCAGTGCAGCTTAATAATGAAATAACTACGATTCGAGAGCATCTCAATCCAACCACGCGTCTGCCAGGGAATACAACAACATATCAACAACAACATCAGTCACCAAATTGGCAGAACACCAGTGTTCCCATGCATGATGATGACATCAATCAGCTGAAAGCGGCTTTAAAGACATTTCAACAACAAGAAGAACTTCCTGCAAATGAAAGAGCACATCATCAACATCATTTTGTTATCGAGTACTTAGCACTTGGACTAAGTATATTAATACTATGCATTATCATAGTTCGATATACGCATAAACGAAGAAAGCGGAACAACAATCCAGTACCTCAACCCCGAACTCGACAACAACAATCAAAATTCGAAATAGATGTAGAAGCACAAATTTGACCGAAGTCAACAGGAGGGAGAATGTTAAGTTTCATATTAAATCTATTATCATTGTATCAATTATTATAATTGTTTTCTTATTATTGTATTATTATTGTCAATTATTATAATTGTATTCTTATTAGTGCATTAATTATATGTGTACATAAGTACCTAAATTAGTTCTTATGTTGTTTTTGTTGTTGGTGTTTATTTGTGTTATCAAACATTTAGCAATGTTGCTGGCTCTCACAACTAAATATTCGCACGCTAGCAGCGTGCCAGACGTAACATGATCATCTTCACACGCCACTGTGCAAGGTTGATAAGCATTATGTTCATTTTCTTTTATCGTGTGTTCGTTGTGAGCTGCAGCAATAGGCAAGTCGCTGCGACAATTCTGTTGTTCCCACAGGTGCAATATGAGTTGGCGCATGGCTTCAGTGATAACACATTTAAGTCACCAAATTTGTGAAGCAGGTTGA
>NC_051846.1:109965163-109986745 GCF_002237135.1 Teleopsis dalmanni | reverse complement strand
AACATTTATGTTAAGAAAATTGGTAGTTTTGATTAAACAAAAATAAAAGGAAAACTCTATGCAAAGAAAGAAACTTGAAATTAGAATAAAAGAATATCTACAGAGAAACAAATCAATGACTTTTCTTTTCTTGAAACATGAAAAATAGTAAAGTTTTACTTAAATGAATAACCAAATAAATTATAACTATCTAACTCGACAAACAAAAATTACAACTAAGAAAAAAAAAGACATATACGATTAGAGTTAGTAAAAAGGTACAACTAACTGAAGTTAAATAAAAGATACAACATTTAGTCCAGATTTTGAAATAAAGGATACAACATTTGACGCAGTCACGTCTTACATCACAGAAAACCACAACATTGCTTACCAATATTTATAAAAAAATATAAAATATTTACAAAGTCACAAGTTATATTTGCTTTACCTTTTTTTTCTGGTTATATTTATTCGTATGTGATTGAATAAAAATGAGTAATCGAAGTTTATCATATGAGTATTCAGTTGATACTGATTTTATTTTACAAAGTATGCTGTATTTATACAAAAATAATCTTAAAACTAACTTAACTAATTTACAATATTTATTACCTGTTATAGCTTGTTTGAGTCGACTGTATTGCATTACAAAAAAAGTATACAATAAAATCCCGGCACGTAGGATTTTTATTATTTTACAAATATATTTTTATTATCGAAACGGTGCCATGTATCATAAAATGTATTTTAAAATGTGTTTAATATTCTACAATGTTACTATTTTAGTTTTGGGTTTTTTTATTACCCGTGTTTTTTCCTTCGTATATAATTCTAAGCATTTAAACTATAACAGGCTTGGAATAATAAACTATCAATTTAAGGACATCCTGCCAGCGTGTTTAATATGCACAGTTGTGCATTATTTTAATTTTAATATAATTTTTTATGAGTTTAAAGAGAAAACTGGCATTTGTCTTAAAATAACATGTTCATTATTGAACATATTGCCAGCGCCTTTCTTAAGGCAGAATGGCTTAATATAAGATGAATATGAAATTGAATAGTAATTTGAATAATAGTAATTTGAATAATAAAACATGTTCATTATTGAACAGTATGTGAGTTGTCTTTCATTCTGCTAGTAAAGCTAGCTTGACTTCGCTGTATTGAAACAGCGAAGAAAAAAAAAATAAACATTAACACACATACTTGGATATTAATTATTATAAAGAGTATGGCGACTCTAAACGAATGTCTTAAAACTCAAACACCACAGATTGGTGATGAGGAGCATCACAAGATTATCATGGAAATGAGACAGATGATGCAGGACCTTGAATTGTGTGCTGGGAAAACAGGATGAGAAAGAAGAAGAGGAAGAAAAGAAAAGAAAGAAAATAATGATAGAGGATGTGGGTTTTATATATAAGTATAATGTAGTTTAGAGAGCAGTTTTTTTTTGAATTGTCAAGAAAAAGAAAAAAAAATAGTTATAAGAATTATGATTGTAAATTCAGTTTTTTAAGTTTTAGATACATATTCGTTTTAGTTAGTAATAGCACAAGAAACAAAAAAAAGGAGAAAAAAAATATGAAGGGAATGTAGTTAAGAATTGAATTGTAGGTATAGTTTTTTTAGTTCCTTGAATGAATAGAAGTAAGTCATGGCATGATTATTTTTGTTTTGTTAGTTTTCAGCAGTAGTATCTAGTAGCCAAGAATCCCACCCCAAAACCAGCGATTATACCAGGCTTGCCACCATGCCATGCAGGGCAGCTAATACTACAACAAAACCATCCAGGCTGACACAACAAGCTATAAAAAAGCTCTAGCGTATAAGTATTTAAGACAATGCATTTTTCAAGAAGCACGAGTTCTAAACCATTCGTCAGGGTGGTACTACGCCAAATTAATATTAAGATATATGTTTATAACATACATATATCAAAATTAAAGAATATATATAACTTTTTAAGTCTTGCGGCGATCTTACGATCTTGCGTATTTGAAACTATTATATACATATTTAAAGGAATACAAAAATTGCATGAATAAATTATAAAATAAATTCGATGGCATAAAGATATATATATTTTACACGAATATTTGGACATGAAAAATCTCTCCGCGAGATGGGTGCCGCGACTGCTGACACTCAACCATAAGCGCAATGGTGTGACCACTTCAAAAGAGTGTTTAGCGATGTTCAGCCGTAAACCGAACAAATTTTTGCGCATCGATTCATCACAACACGCCAGAGACCAAAGAACAATCGAAACAGTGGGTTGTTAGAGGTGAACGTGGACCAAAGAAGGCCAAACAGAGTCTGTCAGCCAACAAGGTCATGGCTACAGTTTTTTGGGATGCAAGCGGTGCCATTCACATCGATTACCTCGAGAGAGGTAAAACGATCACCGGCGAATATTATTCAAAGCTTTTGAACAGATTCGACGTTGATTTGAAGCAAAAACGGTCGCATTTGGCGAAGAAGAAAATGCTGTTCCATCAAGACAATGCACGTCTGAACACTTGTCTAGTCACGATGGCCAAAATCCACGAATTGGGATACGAGCTGCTACCCCATCCAACATATTCTCCAGATTTAGCCCCCTGAGACTATTTTCTGTTTTCAAACCTAAAGAAATGGCTGAGCGGTAAGAGATTTGAAGAAAGAAGACATTACCGAAACAATCGCGTATTTTGAGAGCATTGAGAAAACCTATAATATGTATATACAATGAAATTTCTCATAACCGGACACCCACCGTCGCAGTGTTTTTGTCCGGTTATGGGGGATGTCCGCTTATGGGAGAGATTACAAAAAATTATGATTAAAATGTCGTTTATTTAATATAAACATTTAATATTTTGTTCAAATTTGTTATTATTTAATAATAAATATTACATATACAAACATACATATTGTTACATGTGTCGATAAAGTACGTTACATAGTAAAAGTTTTTGCATATCAATAATAATTTGGTTGAAAAAATTTTGTAATGATTGATTGCTTAAGCATTGATTGTTTTAATTTAAAATGTTCATTTTCAAAATGACTCTCGATATTTTTGATGTGTTGAAAAACTACGAAATCATTTTTGGCAAATTGTTTCAAACGTGCAACAAGTGTTAACGTCTCATCGTATGATATTATGGGCTCCCTTATTTCTTTATTAGCTTCTTCTTCTGAATCACTTATGTGCAGACATTTCTGTCTATTTTGAGAAAATCGTCAAAATCATTTACCCAATCAAGTCCTTCCTGAAATTTAGCATAGAGTGCCAGTGGAATGTCGTCTTCGGGATCAAAATCAGAAAAATTTTCATCAACTTTTGAAAATCCTGTTTTTGAATTATTGTTGCTTTTACTTTATCGCAAGATGTTTTATGGAAATAAACAGCTCCAAGTACATTAATAGATTTCGCCAACTCTGAAGCTGACCTTGTAGTGCCGATTTTACGTAGCAAGTGTTTTAAAAGTAAGATCCTATAGAAAATATTAAAATTTTGGATTACTCCTTGATCAAGGGGTTGGATTGCTGTCGTTGTGTTTGGAGGCAAAAAAACAATATTTATGTTAGTTAAGTTTAATTCCCTTGGATGAGATGCTGCATTATCTAAAAATAAAACAATTTTTCTATTCTGTACTCTCATTTTTTGTATTGAACTGTTGCAGCCATTCATGCATTACTTCTCGAGTCATTCATGCTTTTCTATTAGATTTCCAAATCACTGGCAATCCCTTATAGAAACATGTTTAAATGATCGAGGGCGAGCTGCTTTACCATAATCAAAAGGAACTCTTTTTCTCCCACCATGTTTGCGCAAAACAAAATTGTGAGTCTTTCCTTCGAAAATTTACCGCCAATGCATTTTTCAGATTTAAGAGCGAAAGTTTTGTTAGGCAATGCGCGAAAGAAAATCTCGCTTTCATCTGCATTGTAAATGTCCTGGGACTTGTATTTACTCAACAGAGATTTCAACTTTCCCCTAAACTGCTTGACATCCTCCTGGTTTACATCTGCAGATTCACCAGATATGCACTTGAAAGCAACATTATTCTTTAAGCGCCATCTATTCAACCATCGAGCTGACGCATTAAAATAAGATACACTTAATTTGATTGCTATTTCGATTGCTTTTGCCTTTACAATAAAGCCAGACATAGGAATTTTTTGACTACTTGCCTTAGCAAACCAATCAAAACACATTTTGTCTATTTCAGAGCCACCTTCTTTAAGAAAACTTCGCTTTTGATGAATGTTAAGTCCAGACTCTCATCTAGAACGAATTGTGTCTTCATTTTTATCTGCGGCTTGTTTTTTGCCAATAATAAACCTTTAAAAACAAAAAAAATTTCATTTTTTATGGGGACTAAAATTTACGTTTTTGCAATTTCACGTACAGACAATTTTTTGTTTTCGAACACTTTAATAATTTCTATTTTTTTTTAATGAATAGTACATTTTTTTGATGCCATGTTATCACTTGCAATTTATAAATATACATAACTTAAATGTAACTTATTTAACAAACTAAATGAAAAAGTTGCCCTCTATTTGGCAGCTGATTATCTGTCTTTTGATGTGAGCAGAGTGCTGTTGGCTTCGAAGTTGGAAAAAACTTCGAAGTTTTTATGAATTTTTGTTCTCGAAATTTTCGAAGTTTAAGTGTAGTGCAAAACTTCGAAAACTTCGTAAGCAAAAGGTGAAGTGAGAGCGCAAAATGCAAACAAACGTGTATCACACAAATTATTTGAGGGATGAAAGCATTTGCTTTGTTTGTACGGTTTTATGTTTTTTTTGTTATTCTATGCAGAAAATTAAAAACATGTTTTTTTGTTTTATTTTATTACATAAAATTTATTTTGTTATTAAATATGTATTATGATATATATATATAGGTCGCAGATAACACGCCCGTCCCTGTTCACTGTTAAAGCGTCCAGGGGCCGAAGACGTTAGGTTACTCTTAATGTTACCTTTCGCTTCCGACACTATGGTATAGACACACGTGACTGTTAAAGCTACGTGTGTTATACCCCTTGCAACCTAGATTCAGATACTGTTGAAGCCCTGTTGGATTCCCACTGTTAAATTTGTACCGTTCAGGAAAAGTTAGTATACCATAAGATGTGCTTTACCAATTCTGTATCTGTTTAAGTATCTGTTTGCGTTTATTTAAATACAATTTTTAATTTATTTTTCTCTTTTAATTTATTTGTTCGTTAGAAAAGAAATTATTAAGATTTATTTTTATTAACAAATAAATAATTATGTACAACATTTAATTTATACGTACTCTTTACTTTGCTTTACATCCACTTGTAAAATTTAATTATTAAGTTCTCACAATTTATTATTACAAATTTTGAAATTTCGGTATTAACAAATTTAATAATTTAATTAGTTTAATTTAATTTAAAATAATTTTTATGTACAAAATATTAGTTTGTACGTACTTTTTACTTTGTTTTAAATTTGGTTGTAAAATTCAATTTTTAAGTGTTCACAATTTATAAATAAAATTTTTGAAATTTCGATATTATCAAATATTTATAATCTTTATGTACAAAATTTTAGTGTATACGTACTTTTTATTTTTACTTTGTTTTATATTTGGTTATAAAATTCAATTTTTAAGTTTTGACAATTTATAAATACAAATTTTGAAATTTAACAAATAATATTAATATTAACCAATTATTAACAAATAATAATAATTTAATTATCCCGTCCATGGTCAACGGTGTCAGCTGTAAAAACGTTAAAGTTTGTTGACCCAACATTAAAGCTCCTTTTCTGTACCGCACTGAGCGAAAGTATAGTTTCACGGCGAATTTGCATTTCTTTGAGTACCTACTGCAATTTAGAAGTGGTTTTTGTCTGAGTTGCGATCCACTTCTACACCTTTTCTGCACAAAGCTTTCTTCGTTTGACAGGTCTCTTTATCATTATTTTGTTTTGTTCTCGTTTGTTTTTTTAGCAATGTATTGTGCCAGTGAACGTGTGTATTTCATTCTATTAATTAGAAAATTATTTTATTTTTTTAAATAAAGTTCCAGCAAAATAGAACACCCAACGATAGCTCAAGGTATGTGTCTTATTGTTTTATTCAAAAATTGTTTACGCACTAACCAATAATTTCCATACAATTTCAAGATTGGTCAAATGCAAAAATTACGTTGTTGGTGGCAGAGGATTGCAGTGAGTTTTGTAGGCAGCTATACCCATGGCGTTGTAACGATCAAACTTTTGGTTGACAAAATTTGGCCGTTACAGCCTCTTTCAATTATTTCAAGCGAAGAGTACAAAAATTGAATAATTAACTTTACATGACAAGTGACACCATGTCACAGTTATTACTCAATAAATCGTGTGACTGGCACACAGATGGCGATGCCGTTGTCAAATCCATATGACGCTTATAAAGTACCAACCTTCAAAAGACTATGTGTAAAATTTCATGACATTTTGATTTGTCAGAAAAAAGTTACAGTCATTTAAGTGATGTTACTTTTGTTATCTTCAATACAATGAATTCAAAACAATTTCGTGTGTTAATTTATCATTGCTTCTTGATGAAAACAAATACTGTACAAGCTCCATCGAAAAGAACCATTTGTTATTGGTTTGCTGAAGTTTAAAGTGATCGTACAGACACCGATGATGATGAATGTTCTGGTCGTCTGATTGAGGTGAGATGGTTCGTAAATTGGAATTGCGTGAAATAGCTGAGACCGTAAAGATATCAAAAGGCAATGTGTTTACAATTATGCATGAACATTTTTCCACGAGAAAGCTCTTTTCAAAGTTGGTGCCGCGTTTACTCACAGTCGATCAAAAACAACAACGTGTTAATGATTCAGAGCAGTGTTTGGCAATGTTTATACATAATAAAACAGATTTTTTGCGTCGATATGTGACAATGAATGAAAAATGGATCCATCTGTTCACTCCGGAATCAAAACGATCATTATCTGAGTGGACTGCAGCCGGTGAACCATTTCCGAAGCGTCCAAAGGCAGAAAATTTAGCTGGGAAAGTTATGGCGTCAGTATTTAGGGATGCACATGGTATAATCTTTATTGACTATTTCAAAAAGTGAAAAACCATGAATAGTAACTACCACACAGCATTACTAGATCGTTTGAAAGCAGCAATTGTGAAAATACGACTGCATATGGCGAAGAAAAATATTTTGTCACCAAGACAATGCACCATATCACAAGTCAATAAAAACGATAGCATAATTGTACGAATTACACTTTGAATTGCTTCCTCATCCACCGCATAGTCCAGATCTGGCCCTACTGACTATTCTCTGATCTCAAAAAATTGCTCACCGGTAAGAAATGCATATCAAATGAAGAAATAATTGCTGAAACTGAAGCCTATTTTGAACAAATTTGTTTTTCTTAGTTCGTCACATGACTTATTGACTGATGTGTTAAACATTACAGCACTTTTATGAAATAATAATATTTTAAATAAATACTTCTTTAAAATGAACCCTACATTTTTTCATTTGAGAGTTTTTGTCCCCGCGAATGAAAATTTTTTGCAGCGACTCTGGAGAAAAGCTGAGGACACCCTAGCAAAAATTGTGATGAACCGAGAAATCAGTGTCGTTACAAGTGTGATAGTGTTTTTCGTATCTAAGTTGATTTCTTCAAGGGGAATCATAAGCGCATCATTTTTCATCAAGTAAACAAAGAATGTTATATTCAGCTTCACTATAGTGATCATAACTGAACCCGCATAAACAATAAGTTAGCTTCAGTCCCATCAAAAGTGTGTAAACTGGGAGCGTTACTTTGTATGTATTCCTGAACAAAAACTAATGTTGTTTAATATAAGGTAAGAGAAAACTTAGGCTGACAAATATGCTTCCATAAAACATACATAGGTAGGCAAAAACATGAACAAACCGCTGAGTAAAAACTAAAAATAATGGAAGCAAATACGAAAGACTACAAAGAGGATGTCGAGAAGTTTCTGCTTATGTACAATGTTACAGACCATGATATTACAAGCAAAGAAGCAATCCATAATAAAAACAAAAATTGTAAACAAACAATAATGAACATTTAGAATTTAATTGAAATTTGAAATTCAGAAGCAGATACTACATCAAAATTAAAATAACATTGGTTTGTTAATTAATTAAATATTGGACTATTTAATAAGAAAGAGATTTTTTTACCTGGTGATATGGGCCCGCGTGCCCCTGGGAGCGAGTACACAACGCAACGTGTCTGATTGCATTTAACATGGAAAATGCCAGCGCAATCCTTGTTGTCCTCAATCCAAGTTGCTGCACAGCCTCCTCGTGGCACCCCTGGATAATTACCTGGAACCTGCTGGGCAATGAACTAATAGTGCGTACGGCGAGTCTCATCCCCACGACTTTAAATTTGGGTTGTGCACAGGGTTTGGTACCCGTCACGTAAAATTAGCTACCAATGAAGGACGCAAGAGTGCCTCGGAACTGGAAACCAAATAACGTTGACGACCAATTCAAACGATTAAAGGACTATGATTTACGGATATACACTTGGAATGTCCGGACCCTCTATAGGGAAGGTGCCTCCATCCAACTGGCGGAAGTCCTAAATAAATGTAAGGCTGACGTCACCGCTATCCAGGAAATGCGATGGACAAAAAGACGTGAATTTAGATGCGGTTTTGTGGTAAGTAAGAGACTATCAAAATTAGTCTACCGATTCACACCGGTGAACGAAAGGCTTGCCACACTCCGTGTCAAGGCAAAATTTTTTAACATCACGTTAATCTGCGCTCACGCGCTGACAGAAGAAAAGGACGACTTGACCAAAGATACCTTCCACGCGAGACTCGAGGAAATTTATGACAGCAGTCCCGCCCACGACGTTAAAATTGTTCTCGGGGATTTTAATGCAAAGGTCGGAAGAGAAGAAGTCTTTGGTCCAACTGTCGGAAAATTTAGCCTCCATGAATCAACCTCCAACAACGGTCTAAGGCTAATTAATTTCGCTGCGGCGCGAAATATGGTAGTATGTAGCACCAGATTCCCACACCGTGATATTCACATGGCAACGTGGCTATCTCCCGATCAAGCAACACGAAACCAGATTGATCACTTCATGATTGACGCAAGGCACGCTTCTAGTGTGCTGGACGTACGTTCATTCCGTGGTCCAAACATCGATTCAGATCACTACCTTGTCGCTCAGCTCTCTGGCCGATTAAACAACCAACCCTCCCGATAATGCCGTGGGGACAGTGGGGACATATCTCTCACTCCCTACGCACAACAGCGGAAGATGTCCTTGGTTTCCAACGTCCCCCACGGCGAAACCAATGGTACGACGAAGAGTGTCGCCAAGCTACTGCTGCGAAGAACGCGGCCTATAAAAGGACCCTGCAGTCAGCAGCAACGCGAACCGTGCATGAACAATATCGGGAGATGAGGAAGGTAGAGAGGTGCCTATTCAGACGGAAGAAACGAGATCAAGAAAGGCGCGAGCGAGAGGAAATCGAGGTGTGTAGAAATAGGAATGATGCCCGTAAATTTTATCAAAAAGTCAACCGTCTGACTCAAGGCTTTAAGCCTGGTGCATCAACCTGTAAGGACGAAAATGGTAATCTGGTTACAGATACGCAGAATGTACTGAAAGTATGGAAGGAGCATTTCTCCAAACTACTATCTGGCGATGATAACATCAACTCTGCCATTGAAGAAATGCCCTCTGTATCCCCAATCGAAAATGATGACATTTAAATTCCCCCCCCGAGCCATAACGAAGTGCGTGTTGCTATACAGCGACTTAACAACAAAGCGGCAGGCGCAGATGGCCTGCCTGCTGAATTGTTCAAGGCCGGCGGCGATATGCTGATAGGGTGCATGCATCAGCTTATCTGCAGAATGTGGTTAGATGAAAGTATGCCCAGCGATTGGAATCTCAGCACCCTTTGTCCTGTCTTGAAAAAACGTTACTCGACGATTTGCGCCAACTATCGCGGGCTTAGCCTAATACCTGTCGCGTACAAAGTTCTTTCAAGTGTACTGTGTGAAAGGTTGAAGCCACATGCCAACTCACTGATTAGACCTTATCAGTGCGGCTTTCGACCTGGTCACTCCACCATTGATCAGATATTCACACTGCGACAAATCCTGGAAAAAGCCCACGAACATAACATCGACACTCATCACCTTTTTGTCGATTATAAAGTAGCTTTCGATAGCTCCATTAGGGATCGCGTTTACGCCACAATGTCTGAGCTCGGTATCCCTGCAAAATTAATTTGATTTTGCAGAATGACGCTGAGTAATACCCGTAGCTCCGTCAAGATAGGATCGAGTCTCTCTGAACCTTTTGATACCGAGCGAGGCTTTAGACAAGGTGATCCCTTATCATGTGACCTCTTCAATTTCGTCATGGAAGTGATCATGTGCAGGGCAGGTGTTCATCGTAATGGAACAATATTCTACAAATGTGTCCATCTCCTTGCTTACGCCGACGACATTGACATCATTTGGCGTAGCAAGCGTGATGTTACAGCTGCTTTTGCTGCTATCGAAAAGGAATCTGCAAGAATGGGTTTAGCGGTGAATGAGGGAAAAACGAAGTATATGTCGGCTACTGGTAGAAATGTGCGTCGCTCGGACACCGGGCTAGTGGCTGGCGACTATACTTTCGAATCTGTCAAGAATTTCATCTACCTTGGCACCGTCTCAACGAATAATAATGACGTTTTTCTGAAGATCAGACGAAGAATCACCATTGCTAATAGGTGCTACTATGGGCTCAGTAGGCAATTGGGATGTAGAGCTCTCTCTCGACAAACGAAACTTGCGCTCTATAGGTCGTTCATCCTCCCTGTGCTTCTGTATGGCGCAGAAGCATGGACGTTATCACAGAATGATGAAGCAGCACTGGGAGTGTTCGAGAGAAAACACTCTTCTTCGTAAGATCTTTGGTCCTCTACGAGTTGGCGAAGACTACCGCATTAGAATGAACCACGAGCTGTACGAGCTTTATCACGACATTGATATAATTCAGCGCATTAACATCCAGCGGCTTCGCTGGCTTGGTCATGTCGTGAGAATAGATGAAGACGCTCCGGCGAAAAAGGTGTTTGAAGCAGTAGTTGGCGGAAGAAGACGTAGCGGTAGACCGTGTCTCCGATGGAGTGAACAAGTTGAGGGAGCACTAACTGGACTTGATATACGAGACTGGAGAAGGTACGCACGCAGCAGAGGCGCCTGGGGAGACATGCTGCGTCAGGCCGAAACTCGGTAACGAGTTGTTATAGCCACATAAGTAAGTCAGTAAGATATGAGATATTCACGGAATTGTTTACGCTGCAAAGTTTGTGAAATTCTATAAATCCATTCACCAAATCTGGTGCGCGTTTTATTGAAATATTTCGTCTTTCGAAATATTTATGTAAGCTTCTAATGGCGGAAATAACTCCGTACATGGTATCGAGAAGTCCCTCAGATCAAGTACATACGCATACTAGTTGATATTCAATAAAAATGAATTCATTGCTTCAATTTAAATGATGTTATCAGCGTTCTGTGGACTAAAGCTCTTTACTAAATGTTTCTCAGGCTGTCTGCATATAATTCTTTGTGTTCAAAACTCCAACTTCTGGAGCTTTATCACTGACACGGTCTCATAACCATATCATAGGTACAAAGTCATGCCCTGAGTAATTTGTTCAATGACAATACCTGTACAACAGTGGTCGTTAGCCACTGGAAATTGGCACCGTAGATATACTTAGCCCTACAACTTTCTAAAAAAATTATGGCATAACTCACCCACATACAATAACTTGACTCAATTAATGTGAATATTGTTGTGTATAGCGCAACTATGAAAATGTAAACAAAAACAAATAATAAATTATGTCATGTATTTTTGAAAGTGCTTATGCACAAATTATTTTATATTAACTAATGTAATGCGATCGCACACGGAAGAACCACCGCAATGCAAGTAGAATATTTGGTCATAGCAAGTATGCAATTGCTATTTGACACTTTTCTTTTCTGTGCTACTATTCTGCACTTGTCGATATGACACACTTGAATGTGTCATAATATTTTCTAAGCATTGACGTGGGTCAACCTTTTTAGTGCCGCCGCAATTAAAATTATTAGGAAAATATTTGTAAATTATTGTAAAACATTTTTGTATAAATAGTTTGGAAAATTGTTAATAAAATTCAGATTTTAAACTGAGCTCGAACAGCTTAAACAAAAGTCTCAAAACTTATTTTGTCTCGGCATTCTTGGATGCCTAATAATGAGCAGATTTCTTCCTGCTAATCCTAATGAGAAGAAACTAATAAATTCGAAAATAAAAATCTTACAAAAATAAAATAAAAATAAAAATAATATATTTTGTATATGAAAACAAAATTTATTATTACATGGCGATCCTGACCACTCGAATCTGATCGAAGTCAAGCCAAAAGAAAAAAAAAAAGGGAAGTTCTAGGATCTAAATTCTCTCAAAAAAATTATTATATTATATTTTCTCCCAAAACAACATACGTCAATTTTGTATGTCTTTACTTGAGGAATCTAAAAATATTTCCCAAGTTTGGGAAAAATTTCTGAATGTATTTGATGACGTTGAAGAGTACATCCCTCAATGTATAAATGGTCTTCCAATAGAAGCACCAAAATACATACCGGTGGACAAGACAGCTGAACCTAAACCATTAACAATCAAGCAGTATAAAGCGAGGCAGCAGAAGCCACAAGCAACACCAGTACCGAAGACACCAATAAAACCAAAAAGAAAAAGGGGCGGAAAGCAATACAATAAAAGAAAACAAATAGCAGTCCTATATAGAGAATTGAATCTTGCCACATCGTCAGAAGACCAACTGTCAATAAAAAGAAAAATAAGAGAGACAAGGAATGGGCAGTCAACCCACCAAGGAAGAGGTGATAAACAACACCAACAACAACAACAATAACAACAGTAATAACAGCAGCAACGAGTTAGCTGATTCTAAAACAATTTTGTATTTTATATGTATTTTATTGTTGTATTTAGTACTATCCAAAGTAAACAATCATTATAAAAAATATGTCAAAAGACATGTTATTTTAAGCAATAACATGGTTTAAATTTGCTTAATAAAAAAAAAAAAATATATATATGTTTTTAAAAAAAAAATTTTTTTTTATAAATATGAATAACTTTAATTGTTTTGTTTGTGGTAAAAGTTACCAAACAAGTAGAAGATTAAGCAGACATTTAGATAGAAAACACATTAAATTAATTAATTATGTAAATCGATTAATTAAAAATCTTTAAAAAAAAAAATATATAATAAGTAATTTTATTTAATGTACACTAAAACATATATAACAATTTCAACCAAAATGGTAATAAATCTAATTATATTTTATTCACTAATAAGACTAGAAGGTCATAAACATAAGAGAATGTACTTCAAAAATTTTTACTTTATGAACTATAAATAAAAATATATATGGAATTCACTGAAGCTAAACAAATATTAGAAAAGCTTAAGAAAAACCCCAATAGGTTATATTCTAGGGAATTTATAGAGAAAACAAAGGAAGAATTAGAAAATATCTGGTTAAAATATTTACCTCTAATAAAAGAATCTGATTTAGAAACTTATAAAAAAGCATTTAGTAATCTAAAAAATAATATTGAAAAATATCTCAAACAAAAAGCAGACATGGCTAGTTTTGATATTTCGACAGCTTCAAAAATAATACCCCAATTCAGTGGTGAACAACAATCACTATCTACTTTTCTTGGCATGATAGAATTTTATCATGACACCCTTAAAGAAGGAGTCGATAGAGAATCCTTGATTAAATTTGTCCTAGCAACCCGAATAACTGAGAAAGTTAAAAACAGAATTTTAACTGTTGTAAACCCATCCACACTTATAGCGTTGAAACAAATATTACATGACGCATATAAACCAAAGAAAAATACAGCACATATTCAAGGTGAACTTTCAAGATTATACCAAGGTAATATGAGCATAAACTCATATGCTTCCAAAATAGAATCCCTGATAGCAACTCTAAATGATATTCAGATAACTGAACGAGGAGAACAGAACAGAGCACTTATATTATCCATAAATGATGAAACTGGATTGAACACTTTTAAAAATGGCTTATCAGAACCATTTAGATCCGTGGTAATTGCAGCGCAACCAACAAAATTAATTGACGCAGTTAAATTAGCATCAAGCATCGATAATCCACAACAACACAGTATGATGCACTACCGTTCACATAATCAAAACACAAGATGGCAAAATAATCAACGGTCTAACCAGAATAGAAACAATTATAGAAGCAACCAGAACAGGAATCAAAGAAATGGAAATAATCAACAAACCAGTTCATTTAGAACTAGTCAACCCCAAAATAACAATCACCAACAATTTGGACAACAACGATCGAATAATTATCAGCGATCGAATAATTACCAACGATTTAATAACCACCAATGGTCAAATAATGGCAGACAACAGAATAATAGAGGAACAGACACAAGAAATAATAGGATACGTGTCATGAACAGGGAACAGGGAAACGAGTACAACCCCGGTACCAACAGAGAAACTACAGAATAGGCTACGCGGGGACAACAACAATAAATGAGAATGGAGAATCAATACCCAATTATATTATACTACAGACTTTAAATAAAAAATTAAAATTCTTGTTAGATACTGGCGCAGATGTGTCAATATGTAAAAAACATTGTACAAATGACGAAGACATTGCAGGCGAACAATTATGTAAACTCACTGGAATAACTGACAGTCCAATTACAACATTAGGTACTACAAATTTAAATTTTAAAATAGTGAACGATTGCTTAAAGCATAAATTTCAAGTAGTAGGTGACGAATTTCCAATTCCTACTGATGGCATTCTAGGACGTGACTTTTTCAATAAATATTTTTCAAAAATTGATTACGAAACTTACACGTTCTCAATAAACACAAACGAAACTGAATACATTTTACCAATATCACACAAGAACCCTTCGTCAAAATTAACAAGAAAAAGAGTATATTTAATGGATTATGATTTTAACATAATTTTTAAACAAGGAAAAATGAATACAAATACTGATGCATTATCCAGAATCAGAATGGATTCGGATACACTTAAAGAAATGATTCCGAAAAATATTAATATTGTGACCAGAAGTAAAATGAAAATGAATAATGAAGAAAACGTAATCAAGCAGAATCATGGTACAAATTACACAGAGAATGATCAACTCTACATGTGGAATTGTATTTCGATTTCTGATATTAGAAGATTACCTATATTAAAATTTGAGCTCGATAAAGAAAAGAATAAGAAAAGTTTGCCAATTATAAAAATTGAGAAAAACATTGTTAAAGTACAGTGTAGCAATAAGCCCAACTTGATTTTAGAATCAGTCCTGGATACGCTCACAAAAGTATTGAACAAAAATAATCTCAATAAAGTAGCATTATCTACTAAAGATATAGTATTCGAATACATTGATGAAAAAGAATTAATGAAAATATTTAATAGCATGCAAAAAGAAATAAAGAATAAAGGTCAGCAAACACCTATACGTATATTATTATATAATCCACCAAGGAATGTCGTGGATAAATCGGAACAAATTGAATTAATAAAGAATTACCATACAAGTATTCACGGAGGTCACACCGGAATAAGAAGAACTATAGCTAAATTAAAACAGAAATACGTATGGAAAGGAATGAATAAAATGATAAAAGATTATATTTTAAAATGTGCATCATGTAATAAGAATAAAATAATAAGACATCATAAAGAAAAATTTGTCATAACTAACACTCCAACTTCACCGTTTGAAGTAATACAGATGGATACTGTAGGTCCACTAAGAATATCTAATGGGTACAGATACATTCTCACTATACAATGCGAACTAACTAAATATGTAGTCGCATTTCCTATACAGACAAAAGAAGCTCAAGAGATAGCAAAAGTCATGGTAGAAAAATTTATATTTAGATATGGTAATGTTAAGAAAATAAAAACAGATCGAGGTACAAAATTCCTCAATGAATTAATAAATGATATATGTAAGTTATTAGGTATAGAACATTTAAAATCCACTGCTTATCATCACGAAACATTAGGTTCTATAGAAAGAAACCATAGAGTATTAAACGAATATATGTTATCTTTTACAAACAATTTTGATTGGGATACTTGGATCCCATACTACACATTTTCATATAATATTACACTTCATTGTGTAACATATTATTCACCTTTCGAATTAGTATATGGTAGAGTCGCGAATCTTCCAAACGAAATAATAGAAGGTAGAAAATTTTATAATTATGATTCTTACGTTACTGAGTTAAAAACAAAACTACAGTATGCGCATAAAGCAGTAAATGAGATATTAATAAAAGAAAAATTATCTCAAAAAATTAAACAAGATGCTAATGCATCAGAAAATTTATTTAATGTAGGAGATTTAGTTTATTTAAGAGTAGAAAATAGAAGGAAACATGAGAATCCATATCATGGTCCATATAAGATAGTTGATAGAAATGGTGTAAATTCCACTATAGAAATTAATGATAAAATAAAGATAGTTCATAATAATAGATTAAAGAAAAATTTACAAACAATATAAATATTATAAGAAAATAAAAATTATTTTTATTACATTTATTTGTACAATTATTTTTAAGAAATAAAAATTGTCAATGTCAAGTTTTCAAAATTCAAATTATCATAAAAATTTTCTTTATTGTATAAATAAAATTTTTTTTTAAAAGGGTAGAGGTGTTGTGTATAGCAACAATATAAATGTAAACAAAAACAAATAATAAATTATGTCATGTATTTTTGAAAGTGCTTATGCACAAATTATTTTATATTAACTAATGTAATGCGATCGCACACGGAAGAACCACCGCAATGCAAGTAGAATATTTGGTCATAGCAAGTATGCAATTGCTATTTGACACTTTTCTTTTCTGTGCTACTATTCTGCACTTGTCGATATGACACACTTGAATGTGTCATAATATTTTCTAAGCATTGACGTGGGTCAACCTTTTTAGTGCCGCCGCAATTAAAATTATTAGGAAAATATTTGTAAATTATTGTAAAACATTTTTGTATAAATAGTTTGGAAAATTGTTAATAAAATTCAGATTTTAACTGAGCTCAAACAGCTTAAACAAAGTCTCAAAACTTATTTTGTCTCGGCATTCTCAGATGCCTAATAATGAGCAGATTTCTTCCTGCTAATCCTAATGAGAAGAAACTAATAAATTCGAAAATATTATAAAGATAAAATAAAAATAAAAATAATATATTTTGTATATGAAAACAAAATTTATTATTACAATATAAATAAAAAACTAAAGTAACTAAAACTAAATTACTTAATAAATAACTATATAAATAAATAAATCAACAATTGAAAACTAAATATATAATTAAATAAATAAATAAATAATTAAATTAGGTACCCATCGTCCGCATCTATCTGTGTCAGGGAAAACATGGTATGTGAAGTTAAAGAAAATATCAACAGATATTTGAAAACAATGTTATGTCCTCAATAAAAACAAGAGCACATTTCCACAACACATTTGAAGTATTACACGTAATGCGTTAACCAAATTATTTTATATTGCTGGTTTTTATATGACTGTAATTTTACAATAGAGTTTTTTAATTTACAATTTTTCAATATACTTTCACTAAAAGAAATATGCACACTACAATTTAAAAATTAACTGTCACGATGTCATTTTACCATATATGTTTGTATGAATGTTCCAATAATGTTCCAATAAAACAAGTTTTGGTTCTTCAGAACGACTTGGCATCACTGCCTAAACTAATAAACATATGAGAAGTAAAAAAATTCAAATAAATTTGAGGCTGAATTTCATAAAAAAGTTTTTTATATAAATATACATATTATATAGGCAATTCAAGATAGTGAATAAATTCGTTTATATAATTTTCAAACTTCTAACATCACTAGTTACTGCTGGACTCCAGGGAATTAGGCGGGTATTTACATACATCTGCTCAGGTCCTGCTAAGTTGACCAGCCTTCAGGAAGTGTGAATATCTATCAGGTCAACTGTGATGTGATATATACGGTCACGTTTCTGCTTATCGCTTAACGCAGATAGTCGGGCAGAGGTGAAGGAAAAAACCCTTTTAGTGAATGATTAGAGAGAATGATTCAATGAATATGTGAGTGAGTTGAATGTATGTATTAGATATAAAAAGTCCAAACTAAGGTAGAACAGTTACAGCTTTAGTTTGGCTTCTAAGGCAGAAGTAGTCTTAGTAACGAACTCAGGATACCTGGTCACCTCCTGTTTTAAGCAGCCTTATATGTGCAATACAAAACATTCCGCGGGAGGACATATTTCTTTTCGCAACTCCTGGGAACAAAGTTGATAAAATTTTAACAAACCCTAAACAAGGTGAAGTGGTTAACGCTAATAAGGTGAACAATGTGGCCTTATAGGCTGAGCTGATAACCTTAGCTTCAGACACCACAAAGCATTACAGTCATTTGACCAATGAAATGGTCCCGCAAAAGGTTGAGCCGTTAACTACAACAGTTGGAAATATGACAATGACTGATCTGGACTTCGCCGAGCGTATCCGTCTGAATAAGAGAAAGAAACAGAAGCGAAGAAGAAAAAGGCGAAAGGATGGAAAAGCCACCAGATCAGTTGAACAACTAGCCGATCGACTAAGCGAACTACCGCACGTGGAGGATGAATAGCATAAGGGTGGTTGCCTTGAAGGTCCGATATTTCTGATGGTGTACAACCAGTAAAGGATGTTAGACAAACTGAATCCACAATCAAAGACCCAACCAGAACGAGAGGTGGAGTATCTATTCAGGCACTCAACTGACGCGCATTGGTTGGCAAAAGGACTGTTGGTCGGCGTGGTGGACAACTTTTAATGGCTGATAACCAAAGGAAAACGCAAAACGGGCCTAGGGTTAAGAAAGGCGGACAACCCATAAAGGATGTCAATCAATCAAAACCTACATGTCAGAAGATTGGAGTCAAATAGGTGGAGAAGCAGCAATGGCTACTATTAAAATGGGGCCTCTAACTAGGATGGCGAATCAACTGCCTAGGATCAGCAAGAGCAGCAGCAAAAAAGCAAAATCCTGGCAAGCGAGCAGCAGGAAACACAAACGATGGCTCAATATGGGTATCACCGATTCAAGAATCGAGAGGCCTCTTGCTTTCAAAGTATCTTTGTTGAACGTCGTTATGTCCCTAGTTGTCGGAATAGGTGACTTAGGGTATGTTGAAAACGCTCGCCTTAAGGAGGGTCACATTACCATTAAGTGTAAAAACCAGCAATCCAAGGCATGGCTAATCAGCGCGGTAACTAATCTGGAAGGTCTTTGGCCGGAAACTAAACTGACGGCTGACACTCTAACAGCGTTGCGCAGCGAAAAAAGAATATTCATTTTTGTCTACGACTTTACCGTAGGCAAGGAAAGTATTCTGAGCGGACTGCACAAGCAAAACAACTGTGTTAAAAACAGTTCGAAATGAAGGGTTACTAACTACAAGCAATGCTAGCGTCAGCTCACAGTGTGATTCCCTAAAGAAGACGCTGAGGCGATCACGATAACAGGGGGCAGGCTCAGCTGTATTCTAGATAAAGCCAAAGTGAAGTTCTAAATGGAAGCACAGTGAGCAGGACAACGTCTCTGGTATGGGGCTAATGGGTCTGTCTAGACCGTTAGGACGGTGGGTGGGTCCAAAACGCAGTAAAATGACTCTCTATATCAGCTATCACGCTGTCTTTTCAAAGACAGCTGGAAAAAAAGGGACATACATAATATTGAGGAAAGGGATACATTGCATCCAATTGCCTCATCTGTGCTCATCAGAGCTTAAGGTGGCTTCGAAAATTGACAAAACGGTTAGAAATAGTCGTGGGATGCGATGCGAACGCACATAACATTGTGTGGGATAGCAGCGATAGTAACAACAAAGGAGAATTTCTACTCGAGTTTGTTGAAAAATACAGTCTGATGGTTGTAAACAGGGAGTGAATGCACAGAGGTCAGAAGTTAAAGACATAACCCTGTGCTCAGGCGCAATGACGTAGAATATTAAGAAATTGAGATTGCTGACACACTAACGGATCATCAGGCCATTCACTTTAAAATACACTATCGTCCAAAGCGCATTAGTAGGCATAGGCTTGTAAGGATTCCTGAGAATACGGATCATGTACCATACATAATGTTGTTAAAGGAATTATTACAAAGCAAACCGCTGAGAAAACTCAAGAATGCATGGAATGTAGAGTCGGAAGTCAAGGCGATTACTGCTGCTATGTCTAAAGCATTCGAAGACACTTATTCGGTATTGCTGAAAAATCTTCGACACCCTGGTGGAGTCAGGATCTTGATGCAAAAAAAGGAGATAAGGAAAGTGTTTAACAAATACATGAGGAAAAACAAGAAATCTAAACAAGGCTAAAAAGCGCGAATTTAAGTAGAAACTAAGCAACCGAAAACGGGAGTTGTGGCGGGATTTGTGTTCGAACATAAAGGGGAGTTCTGAAGTAAGTCGCTCACCAAAGACTCCATCTCAAGATTTGGTTTAATCCGAAAGAAGGATGGTACCATGATGGAGACTGTAGGAGAGTCATTAAGTACTCTCTTGCAAACGGTGTTTTCAAGAAATTTCAGATATGATGATTTCTGGCCTTCTCTAAAAAAGGGAATAAACAGTGAGGACAGATTTAAAACAGAAAAGATAGTGACCGCAAATGCAGTAAGGAATGCCATCTTGACATTCGCTTCATATAAATCACTGGGATTAAATGGCACAGAAGTTGGTGGTGAATTGACTTGCTCGCAGATATGCTTACGGAGATATTTAGGACATTACTATCAACAGGATACGTCCTTAAAGTTTGGAGAGAATTGAGGGTGCCTTTTCTACCCAAAACCAGGAAAGAAGGATTACACAGAAGCAAAGTCATTCAGATCAGTCAGCCTTACCTCGTTCATGATTAAACCTATGGAAAAGGTAATAGTGAACTATCTACCGTAAAAATTAAATTTTAAAATAAAAATAAATATACATAGATACATAGTGGACTATCTAGAACAACGCTACTAAAGTGTCCTTTAAGCAGATATCAACACGACTATATGCCGGGTAGATCCGCAGAGTCTGCCCTTCATGAGGTCATGAAGGCAATTGAAAGAGAGCACACTTCAGGAGGCATATCGATGACGAATCTTTGATAAGATAAACTCTGCTCTAGCTGACCGAGAAGTCAATTCACTCATTAGTGGATGGATTGATTACATGCTAGGGCAAAGAGCGATAAACCTACAAAATGGAAGCCATAGACTGAGAGGCAGAGCACTTCGAAGTTACCCACACAGAGAGGTACTCTCACCATTCCTGTGGAATGTAACCATAGACTCTGCTTTAACAGCTTGACTTCAAAAGGCATACACACAATATGTTATGAGAACGATGTAGCATTGATGATAAACAGCAAGTTTT
>NC_051846.1:109949576-109965063 GCF_002237135.1 Teleopsis dalmanni | reverse complement strand
TGACATACAATGCCACCGAGTGATCATACAAGACACACTCCATTCTTAGAAAATTGCGCCGTCTTTTATACGCATCCTCTTGAACTTTATGTGTAAAGTACACAAAGCTTTGAGTTGATCTTAGTTAAACTTAATGCACTTTAACACTTTTGCACAAAAGCTTCCTTGTGCATCTTTTTGCAGCGAATTGCATTCTAACGTTTTTGACGTTTGCAAATGTTTGTTTATATTTTTACTTTTTACATGTGCGCGTTTTTTTTAAATTAAATTGAATATAATTTATTAAAATAAGTAAAATTAATTAATAAGTAATATCGGAGTTTTAATAATTAATTTAATAAAATTATTTATATAAACTACGTTTCCTTTTTGTTTAAATTACTCAAAGTGACGTGTGTAAAGTGGTAGTGCAAAGGTATTTATAATTGTTTTCCAATTTTCTAAATAATAATTATATTTAATAAATTCATTTATAGAAACATCCAACATTCAAGTCATAGTATGTAGGTTGGAAATTTGTACAAAATTTCCCGCCAGAGGATCTGTTACCACTGCCTGTTCCTCTCGTCAACCTTGACTTGCCTGAACATTTTCTCGACATCAGCTGTGAATGCTATTCGATGCTGCCTGAAGCGAAGCAAAAGGTTAAGTAATAAATCCTGTATTGGGGGGCCATCGAGTTGTGTATCATTTAATGATATGCCATTCGACGTTTTTGCGGAAGCATTGAATACGACTCGGAATTTTGCCATGACTGCATGATGTGGAATGTAGTATGCCTGAGATGGGTCGCTTGAATGATGCTGAATAGGGTGCATGTGACCAAGTTGTTCGTATTCGCGCATAAAAGCCACATATCTTTGCGTCAGCTCTGGGTTGGATGCCAATTTTCGTTCCAACTGGTGAAATTGCCTGAGTGCCATCTGATGTGAATTCCCAAGTGGTGGAGCATCTGGTGTAAATGGTATTTGTACACAATAACTGCCATCATCAAAACGCTTATGTGTGCTCATGAAAATGCATTCGCAAAGATCAACTGCTCCTAGTTTATCGCCTTTAGCCATGTCAGTTTCTTTGGATTCAAATAGCCTGTGTAGAAGGTCATCAACTCGCTCATCAGGCGCCTCCACACGCAATGCCATAGATTGTTCCGCCTTGTAGTTATGCACGGTTGCTTCGGCTGGTCCGAATACAACCCAGCCTAATTACGTATTTTGTGCCACAGGATCATCAAGTTCGCCACGAACTATGCCATCTGCCAACAATTGGCCCCATACGTCTGGGGGTTACAGCCAAGCAATGCATCTATAACATCAGTTTCGCCAAATTTCGGGTCTACCAAAGGCAAATTGCGTAAATGCTGCCAATAGTTTTCCATGATTGGAGCCACAGGGACTGCTGATGTAATTTTGTTGATGATGTAGAATTCAACATCCAAGTCAAATGAAGCATTGAAAGTCGAAAATATGCGCAAGACTGCCCGGCCATTAATATATGAGCGATTGCCACTGCCAACGCCTTGTATTTGCAATGCACTTTCCTGCTTCCGCAGAGCCAGTTGATTAAAATATCGCGTACTCATTAGACTTACCTGAGAGCCTGGATCGCATAGAGCTCGACACGAGTCGATATCGCCAAAGCCATTTAAGATGCGTATTTGTGCTGTTGCCTATAGTAACGAATGTCTGCATTGGATGGTGTAGTCACTGATGCACACGTGGTGGGATGCCAACCTGGTTCGTTTTCGCTGGTGCCTGAGGTGTAGTTTGTGCCTGCTGTTTGGACTCCTGCAAAGGAGGAGTTTGCGCTGGTGAACTTCGGCATAGTAGAGTGTGATGCCTGCCATTGCATATGCGACAATTAGTTGAGCCACATGCCTTAGTGGAATGTCCAGGTTTCAAGCAATTGAAGCAAAGATTCGAGCCTTTTAGCAATGTGAAGCGCTCCGCTGGGGAGCAAGCCAATAGCCTGATGCAGTTGCCTATTTGGTGCGCTGCGTCATTGCAAAACTGGCAGTGGCCTGGAGTAGTTGCTATTAGGTTTGTCCTCATTAGACGTGAGCCTGGCCTTTTATGATCAGCCTGAGATGTACCACGATATTGTTGCATGCCAAAGCCATCCTCAACGTAGTCATCCGCCAATATTTTTGCAGCTACCTGCTTTAATGATGATCACGCAGCCGTACGCCTATTTAAGGCAGCCATATTTTCTTCGTATAAAGTCAAAAACGCAATTTAATTTTTAATTAAAAACCGAAACTCCCGGGTTTCGGCACCAACAAATGTATGAAAAAAGTGAAAGACAATAATTTCATACGCGCAAATATAACTTCAAACTGCAGCTGTCAAAAACTACTAAATGGGTGATGCCATATCGCCTGGTTGCTGTGCCAAATCTCAAACACATACATATCATTAGACGAAAAGCTTTCGGAAATTCTCATTTAAAATTCGCGCGCTGTATATTTTCCGATATTTTAAGTTTATGTAGTTTGGCAGCACTGTCCTTAATTACTATGCCAAAAATGAGCGCGATCTGTCAGACAGTTCGTTTACGGCAGCTGTTGAAACCAGTTCACCTCAGTAGGGCGTTGCGAAAAAAACAATGGAAAAAAATATTGAACAAAGAGTTTGCATCAAATTTTGTGTTTCGAACGAAATTTCGTGTGCAGAATCGTTGCGAATGCTACAAAAGGCTTATGGGGAATCAGTTTTATCGAAAACTCAAGTTTATGAGTGGTACAAAGCCTTCCAGGACGGTCGTACGACCGTCGAAGACATTTCGCAACGCACTACTGAGGTGAACTGGTTTCAACAGCTGCCGTAAACGAACTGTCTGACAGATCGAGCTCATTTTTGGCATAGTAATTAAGGACAGTGCTGCCAAACTACATAAACTTAAAATATCGAAAAATATACAGCGCGCGAATTTTAAATGAGAATTTCCGAAAACTTTTCAGTCTTAATGTATCATCTCATCCACACTTTTATTTACAACAATCTATAAGTTTTCCATCATAGCTTATGTAATTTTAATTAATTTTAATTTTATGAATTTAATTTAAAATTTAGTTGTAATTTTAGTTAATTTTTAAAATAATTTTAATAATTTATTTTCTATATTCAAATAATTATTTCATTTCAAAAACTTCTTTTCTATATTAAATAATTAAATTCAAATTCTGAACTATTAATTAATTAATTTCTAAACTATTAATTAAACTTCTTTTCTATATTCAAATAATTAAATTCAAATTCTAAACTATTAATTAATTAATTTCCTTCAGTTGTAGTTTGCTCGTCTTTATTAGGTCGTTCAGAACGTCTCAACCTCAGTGGTTCATTCTCAGTATCCACACCTTGCTCTGTGTCACAGTCGTTAGCGAACGGTTTTGCTGTATCAACAACCTCAGTTACATACGTATGGACCCTAGGATTAAAAGTTACAGTTTTTCCTTTATATTTTTTCATTTGGTTGATATGCGCAACCCTGAATATACCATTTATGGATATTAAATATCTAATTCGACTTAGTTTTTTAACCACTTTTGCATGAACGCATTTAATATAATTATTTGCAATATTTTTGTAAAATACCCTTTCATTGGATTTAAAGTTTATGAGTTTACTATAATTCAGCTTTCCATTTTCAAACTTACTCAATGCTTTATCATCTCCTCCATTTTGAAAATTACTGATTTCCAATTTATTTGTATTTTCCTTTTCCCTAAAATTTTTCTTAATTTTTGGATTTATATTATCTAACAGAGTTTTTGGTTTAAATTTAAAAATTATATCTGCTGGTGACATCCTTGTTGTCGTTGTTGGAGTAGTACGATAGCTCAAAAGAAAATTATTTATTTTAAAATCCCAAGATTTACATTTAATTTTAGGATCCAACAAATACTTTCTTAATGCGCTTTTTACAGTTTGTACTCAACTTTCCACAGTGCCATTCGATTGCGGATGATATGGTGGCGATTTTAAACATTCGATATTATTATTAATGAAAAATTCTATAAACGCCTTTGAACTAAATGGTGGACCATTGTCCGTCACAATTTTCTTCGGAAGCCCGAAAATTGCAAAAGTAGATCTTAACGCTTCTATGACTGTAATAGCGTCAGTTTTGCGCAAAATTTTAGCTTCAACCCATTTCGAATAAGTGTCAACAATTACTAAGATATTCAAATTTTGAAATTTACAAAAATCAGCGTGAATACGCTCAAACGGAGCACTTGTTACTTCCCAGTTGGTAAAAATTTGTTTTGACGGTTTTTGATTCATACAACATGCTTCACATGACCCGACGAACTCCTCAACTGCAGCATCTATACCCTGCCACCAAACATATGTCCTAGCAACAGCTTTCATGCGGACGATTCCGATATGACCACTATGTAACAGTTCTAATGTTTTCGGTCTCAATGACTCTGGAATTACAATCCTTTCACCATAAAAAACACACTTATCTTCAGTTGCTAACGATATTCGAATTTTAAAGTATTTTTTTAAGTTATTATCAATTTTTTCTGGCCACCCATTCTTAACATATTTGTACGTTTTTAATAGTGCCACATCTTTCGACATTTCATTTTTGATGTCGTCAATCTTAATTGGAAGGTCGCCTATAAGGTTAAAAATATTAATACTATCGTCATCTTCATTTGTATCTTCTTGCAGAGGTAAACGAGACAGCGCGTCCTCATATCCCATTTGCGATCCCTTCTTGTACTTAATTGAGTAATCATACATTGATAAAAAAAACTGCATATCGCTGTAACTGGTTCGCTGCTACCGATGGTAGATCTTTTTTAATTGAAAAAATTTCCCGCAATGGCTGATGGTCACTTTCAATGGTAAAGGGTAACCCAAAAATATAATTATAAAATTTCTTCACTGCAAAAACTATCGTTAAAGCCTCGCGATGAAGTTGAGAGTAATTCTTTTCAGCCGGAGACAACGTACTAGATGCGAATTGAACTGGACGTTCTTCACCGTCAATAATTTGTGACAGAACGCCTCCCAAGCCATAAGGACTTGCATCGCACGAAATAATTATTGGTTTTTGTGGATCATAATGTGTTAAAACGCCAATATTCGCAATAAGTTGTTTTGATTTTTCGAATATATTTTGATGTTTTTCATTCCATATCCACGTTACATTGTTTTTAGTTAGCTCATGTAATGACGATACTTCCGCCAATAAATTAGTTATTGAATGATTATAATAATTAACCATACCCAAATACGATTTTAGTTTTGATTTATTTGTAGGCGCCGGGGCATCTAAAACTGCTTTCTCTTGATGGCAATATTCCATTTTGATTAATTACGTAACCTAAATACGTTAATTCCTTTTTAAAAAATTAGCATTTTTCATAATTAATTTTTACGTTTGCCTCTAATAGTCTGTCTAAAGTTGCTTTTAAATTTTCTTCACATTCTTTCATGTTTGCTCCCCCAATTAGAAGATCATCGAAATATGAATGCACTTTATTCAATCCCTTTAAAATTTCACTTATAATTTTTGAAAAAATTTTTTGTGCCGTTTTTAAGCCATACACCATTCTAGTGTACCTATATAATCCAACATGTGTATTCACAGTTAAAAATTCTTGTGATCTTTCGGACACCTTGACTTGCAAATATGCTCCCGTCAAGTCTATTTTACAAAAATATTTCCACCCAGACAAAGTTGCCAAAATGTCGTCAATTCGCGGAATAACGTGATGCTCATTTTCTACAAATCGATTAATTGTTCTCCTGCAGTTCACACATAATCTATGCTACCATCACCTTTATTTACTACAACTATGGGACTCGCCCATTTACTTCTGGTTGTTGGCACCATAACCCCTTCAGCACATAATCTCTGGATTTCCTCCTCTACTTTTTGTCGTACGCCAAACGGAACTGAATGCGCTTTACTGAAAATTGGATAAGCATTATCATTAAGGTCTATTTCTGCCTCATAACCAATAATGGTTGAATTGTTGTCTTTACTAAATAATTGTTTATGTTTTGTAAAATCGACTTCACAGTTTTCTTTTACGAAATTGACCAACGTTGATTCTATAAAATTTTTACGCCAATTAGGTACCAACCTATCAAGCCAATTTCTACCCAACAGAATCTTAAATGCATGCGCTGAGTCTACAACAACCATATTAAGCTCATAACATTTTCCACTGAATTTTACGCGCACTTCAACCTGACCAACCACCGCAATGTTTTGACCCGTCAGGACTTTAATATTTCTTACCATCGGTTCTATTTTTATATGTTTAAATAATTTATTATAGTCAGAAATATGGCAAACAGAAACACACGCGCCAGAATCAATTTCCACATTCAATTTGTTTTGTTCAATTTCAATTGACCATTCTAAAGGTTCTGATTTTTCGTTTCGTAAATTGCAAAATAATTTACCGTATTTTCTTCAACTAAATAATTAACATTACGTTGGTTTTTCTGGTCCCACTTTGTTGCTCTATTTTGATATTCCCGTTTCACATTTTTATTATCATAATTTTTGTACCAGCAATTTTTCTGTATTTGCCCTGGCTTCTTACAATGATAGCAAATGCACTTATTTTTTTCTACATTTTTATACCTGCGCTTACTTTTGTTTCTAAAAGCTTTGTCTAACTGTTCCCTTTGATTTACTCTGCCACGTTGATTATCGCTGATCTGTTTTACGCTGTTGGACCTCATTTGCTCTATACTATTATTCGTCATGTCCGACGACAATGCTAGCTCACATGCTCGCTCAAAGCTTTTAAGGTTCGCTTCATTTAGTAGTCTGTTCTGAATACTGCAATTATTTAACCCACAAACAAATTTGATAAGGAGAGCTTTATCGAGAAATTCTCCAAAATCGCACTCTCGTGCAAGCTGCTTCAATTCGACAATATAATCTGCAATAGTTTCACCAGTATGTTGGTCTCTTTTAAAAAATTGATAGCACTCAAAAATTATGTTTTTTGTTGGTGCAAAGTGGGCTTTTAATTTTGCCACTATTTCTTCATATTTGAAGTCTATTTCACTTTTCGATGCTAGCACGCTGGTCAAGGTCTTATAAAGGTCAGCGCCTCCAAGACTTATCAGAAATGCAAAATAACCGTGAATGAAGGAATTTTATATATTTTTGTAGTATATGGCAAATATGAATACTTTTTGCGAATTTTTTGTTTTGGCATACCAAAAGCTTCTGTATGGAGAATAATTGAAAGAACTAGTGTTTAGCTTATATCAATTGGACACTAATTTATAAAATACGCACTTGCTAATAATACAAAAGTGGAAGCTTCAAAAAAATTCCCGTTCGTAATTGGTTGCATAGACAGTACAAAAGTCAAAATAAATACACCACACCATAGCAAATAGGCTTATTTCAAAAGGAAGCATGACTATAGCTTAATCTTTCAGGCAGTTTGCGATGAAAATGGTTTTTTTTATAAACGTTTATGTTGGAGAGTCTGGTTCCCTATGTATTGTTCTGTTTTAATTAAATAAATGTATTCAACTTAATTTATATATATTCATTTCAAATTAATTGATTTTAATAAATTATCAAACAACATACACTTGAACTAGTAAAAAGTGAATGAAAGAGTCAGTTTCGATCGAAGATTCTTATGAAATCTGCAATTTTCATTTATTTATTATAGAATAAAATTTAAGTTTTAAACTAAATACTAAATAAAAATTTACATTTAATACTTCAGACAGTTCAACAGATTTTATTTTTTTTCTATTTTTTAGATTTTTTATATTCAAAATTTTCTCGCTTATTTTTTTAGTGTCAAAATTATTCACCATAATCGAAAAATTTTGTACACCAACCCAACTGGTATAATTCATGCATTGCCAATTATTTTCATACCTGATCCGTATCATTTCAGCAAAGATGATCCAGATCATTGAGCGGATCATGTTTGCTGAAACGCAACTAATGTGTCGTTACAACACTAGTATCAATTATATATTGCTTAACTTTTGTATGTTATCCACTTCAAGATATTGAGGATTTATCATGTCTCCTCGTTGGTTTACTTATTCTGAATGAATTTATTGTGAACTGCATCATTCTATGAACAACATATATAATGCTAAATACATGTGCACATAATTGAATTTGTAACTGAAGGTGTTCTTTGTTGTTCCATAAAATGCAATAATAGACGATCAAAAGTATCTTCCATCAATATCCTTGCCTACGAATGCAATACATGCAGATCCGAAGATCTGCATTCTTTATTCTTTTAACGTCAAAATTATTTACCCAAATCAAAACAAAATTTTGTAAATAAACACAACTGACATGACTGATGCGTTGCCAATTACTTTCACATGTGATCCGCATCGTCTTAGCAAAGAAGATCCGGATAATTGTTTGCTGAAACGCAGTTAATAATAAATTAAATCTATACAGAAAACAAATAATTCATATTGATATGCAGACCAAAAAATTGCATTTAATGTCATCAATGGCAAAAGTAATTACAAACATTCTACTTTCTTTTTATGCACGAATGTCATCCGACGAACGCATATTAAAGAAACTTGTAGTAATTTTGTTAAAAAAACACCACTTATTTTTATAGAAATTAAATGTACATTATACTTGTGTTCTTTAGCACGAGCGCAAACCTCTTAGAAAGAACAACATTGTCTGTACCGAAATATATAAATTTTCATTTTATTTTATATAAAGGGGTAGTATTATCAGTATTGAAAACCTTAATGAGTAATATATTAGTTAATTTAAGGACCACTTATAACTAAAATCTCATATATAATCAAATAAATGATTATTTAAACCCTTATGTTAATGTTGCTCATTTCTGTCCTTGCTTTAAAATTTCATATAATATGAAAACATATCTTATTTACATATCTTGGCTTTAAATTATATATAACACAAATTTTGTGTAATAGCTCAAACTAAGTTCGGCTGAGCTACCTGAGAGTGTATGAAATCTCGACTTGGAATTTAAATCAGTATAACATTATTTGCGAGTTAGGTTGTTGGTAGATATTCCGTGTGTGCATCATACAATATAAAACATTAAGTGTTATAAATTTATACATTGTTTTATACATAATATGTTACAATTTAAGTGTTAAATTAATATACATATACATTAATAATAATTAGATGAAAAATGCCTTGCTCAGCGGTAACACTTTCTATTGCAACTATATCAGCGATTATAGCCACTTCGTTGTTGGCTATATCGTTTTCGACAGATAATTGGTTATATTATGAAGTTAAAAGGAATAATATTCAGGTAAAATCATATTCAAAATTTGATTTATTTATAAACATATTAAAAATCTCTATAAACTACATGTAAGTACAAATTACTTTCAACAAGTACCAAAAACCTGCTTAGGTATGCAAACTTTCCACAAGACATTTTTGTGCCGCCATTTTCTCTTACTGAGTATTAGATGTATATTTATGCGTGTGAAGACTCGTAATCATAGAGGAATGTTGTGTAGTTTGATCAAATTGAGTATTTATATTTATACTAACACAATTCACAACTAAATTAATTATAAAGGCAGGGGAAACTAGTTTACGACAAATCAAAGAAATTTGGTTGTCCACATTATTGTAATTGAATTTTTGTAAACATAAATATGTGTATATACCAATTAATATCAATAATCGATTGCTCAAAAATTTGAATTGATATTAAGCAATTGCTAAGCTTGACTTTAAAGAAAGTTGAATAAGTTTTTATTCATATATATATACGTGCTTGCGTTTACATAAACATACAACTCTTTTTTTTTCTTAATGAAAGCATCACGTATTTTATTTTAAAGCAAAATAATTTTAAAAAGGATTTAAAAATCTAACTATAGTTCACTTTTACTTGGATATATATTCCAAGTTTCAAAAAAAAAGTCTGTTAATAAATATTGAGTTAATGATTATATTAAAGGAAACGGTATAACATTGGTCACCCTAAATAAATAACTTACAATATATGTATGTATTCATCTTTGTGATAAATAGCTTAAATGTTCAAACCATTTTCCAAATGTTCATGTTGATCGACTTGATATTTATTAGCAGTAGTTTTTTCTTTTTTTGAAAGTTTTCAGTTTAATATAAAATTAAAATATGAAAATGGTGATATCATTTCTAAGCGAATTATAAGAGGAGCCTTATAACATCTATCTACATGCATTGTACTTTAAAATTTCTTTTAATATTATTTTAGACATAATGAATTAAATGCTTTCGATTTTGCTTCTTAGAAATCTTGAAAACATGTTTTAATAATATGCATAATTCGCATTCAATCACAAAGAAAGTGAAAGTGTTCTGTGTGCATTGTATTCAAGGATATGTACATATTGTTTAAAGAATTTTTTACTAAAATTATTGTAATGCATGCTTAAAAACACAACAACAAAAGGCCATCTCATTTTAATGCGTTTTTAGTATTTGACAAATTGAAAGAATTCATTATTCCGATTTGAAATGAATTTATGATGTGCGGCTTTATAGCAAATTTCTAAATAATAAAAGTCATATTTATCAATTACTTACAACTTTCTAATAAATGATTATTTTTACAACACTGTACAACGTCTTGGTATACTTTATATTATAACATAAAACAAATTTTATATTAATTTATTTTCTTATTAAGAATAAAAAGTAATAACAAATAGGATAAACTTAATACAAATATTTTTAAAATTATTCTCTTTACTTTATGTTTCTCGTTATTTTTATGTCTCATCACAGTATGTTAGGTTTTTTACTGACAACAATTAGAACAATTGTGAAAAAAAAGAAAACAACAACAGGACATATTTATGTATTAACTTGCATTATATTTAATTGTTTTTATTTTTGAAAATAAGTTTGTTAAATAAAAAAGATATTAATAGGATTTATATAGTTATTTATATACGTTTTGATGTTGTGTTCAAAAGTTACTAAGTAAGTTCAATATCGCCTATTATATACAATAGGGGTATTCATGCAACTGATTAGTTGTTTAGTAGATGATTACAACGAAAATTTGCATACAAAAAAGAAACTAAGCAGAGAATCTACTATTTCGGAGATTCTCAGATTAGTGAAAATTTGATTAATAGTGCTGCCAGTACCAAGTGACGGCGCTATGAGCATAGGGCGTCTCAAAAAGAAAATTCAAAAATAATAACATAAATTAATAAATAAAATTCAGTAAAACTATAATTTTTAAAAGGAAAATAATATAATTAAAAAGTATAAATTTGAATATTCTACTTCTTGATATATGACACGTTTGCAATTTAAGTTATATGATAAATTTAAATGGTATTAAAATTTACGAATGTTTGAGTATATCACTGTTAACATATGTTTCGCTTTTGCTGTTGATACGAGTGCTTTACACACAACAAATTAATCAGATTACGCATTTTGGGTCGTTCAAGCAACAGATTAATATTAAAATCAAGAGAATAAAGAAAAGAAACTGAGAGGAAATTTTGAATAATGGTGCCTCTTTGTGTAATATCGCAAAGAAAATCTCTTTTACTTATTTACCATACCAGAATTGTCAAATATTAAAAACGGTGTGGCTTATAACTTAAATATTTACTACATTTGTGGTTGCATATTAGCATGTAGCCATTTCTTCTAATTAGAAGAAATAGTATAAATTATTGTTCTTGGAAAATCCATTGTATATATTAATACGATTATAATGAGTAAATATAGGCATGATTTTTTATATCAGTTTTACTTCAATTTACATAAAAGTTTTAAATGCGCTATATAAATCAAATATAAATGAAGAATTGGTAAACTAAAATCAATAGTAAATATAAAGTAGCTATTATTGATATATGTAAATATGTATATATAATTAGTCATGAAATTGTTTTAATAAAGTTAAAAAAATTGTATCGTATTTATTAAAATAAAAGTTCTTTTAATCATGTTGCACATATACGTACTATATTTATATATATGCTGAGCATCTAATAGAAAAGTTAGTATGTGTTCATACATTTCGAATATTAGGTTGCATTGTTTTAATAGTTTGTTTCAAAAAGATTAATATTAATATAATTTTTTAAAATTCAAATAAGTTTGGTGTATTGTAATACAATTTTTGCTTGTGCATCAAATTTTTTCAATATAGAAAATCAGAAAAATGTATATACTGTTTACTACTACATATTTTTTGTAGTTTTAAGCAATCCTTTCAGTAAGGTGAAATGTTTTTTGTATATGAAATTCAAGAAATTCTTAACTAGTTAATAACAACATTGTAAACAATAAGGATCAATTTCATCGCAAAGTGTTAGAAGAAATATTAAATATATAAGCATTTTCCGCGCCACCTAAGAGGTATGCTTGCTGGCGTGTTCCCGAGTTTTAGGTGTTCGGTTCCCCAATAGGCCTATCCATCAAAATATTTTATTTAACAAATATACAATTTTATGTAAATACAATTTAGAATAACTTAATATATACAAAATAATATTACTATTTTAAAAATATTTAATATTAAACCAAAAATAATAAGGAACTATTAAATTAAAGATAAATTATAAATAAATTTAATAAATTATAAAATTAAAACTGAAATATTTTTTGTTTAAGCAAAAAATCACTTAAAGAGTATGAACATTTTTGTGCTGTTTATAAGTGTTGAAAGCATAATTCTTTATATTTAAAATTCGACACTTTATTATCTCGATTGAAATATTTTAAAATGAAGTAAATTCTTACTTTAATGAAAAAAGATAGAAGAGTTTCAATTTTGCAATTAGAGCAACATATATAGGGATGAACGTTTTCTAATTTATTAAATAAATGTTGCGCTAAACCTAATTTATAGCAATTGCTATCGAACTGATCCGAAAATTGTGATTCTAATTTTTCAATATATGTATATATAATAACAACACTCAATCAAAGTATAATTAATAATATTAATTTCTCTTCAGGATTTTTCCTTTTTTATAATTATTAGTATATCATGGAAAAAATAAAAAATAAAAGCACAACTTAATTCGTAGTTTATTATATACACTAATTAGGCACACATCTAAGTTTCTAATGTGTTAATACATTTATATATTTACTTTATTCTACAACAATAAATTGCGTTATTTTTAATTAATAATATACCTTCGATAATCGTTTGGAAAAATATAGAGATGTTTGAAATTTAAACATCCAAGTACGCACTTCCGTTTCAATTGTAAATAAATTTTAATTAACTAATAATTCATATATTTTTGTGGAATAATTACCTTTTTTTAATGCTTTTATAATTGAAAACAAATTCCGCCTTATTTTTCTTTTAGTAATGTGGTATTTGTGCACTTAATTGCAACTTTGGCGCATTTCCTCGTAACGGATTTTTAATGTCAAAAAACCAAAACAAACAACGAAATTTCTCAGAAACCTCTCTTACTTTAGCAAATATCGTGGTGAGTAGGGACCGGGTGGGCAAAGTATCAGGGTCCGGGTGGGGAAAATATTCACGCGCCATTATGTAGCATTAGGCTTTTTGTTATTGTACTGCGTAATATTTTCACCTCATTACACAAAATTTTTGAATATTTTTTGAATAATCCAGAAAAATTTATACACAATTTTTCGAGTAACTCTCAGTTTCTTTTCTTTATCTTCTTTGATTAAAATGCTAATTATTTTTTTATATGAAGTTTTTTAATCAACTAAGCAACTAATCAGTTGCCTGAATACCCCTAATGTATTTTTCGTGTTTGTTTGTATCTGGATACTTTCTACGTTGAATTGTTTTCTTTGTCTAACATGGTTTTATATATATACATATATGTATATTGTTTTTTTCCAAGTTTCCATATTTCCAAGATGAGAGAATAGATAGTGGAAGCGCATTTTATTTTTCTTTTACTATACCATATGCTTAAAGATTAAAATAGATGGGTGCGCCAAGTTATACCCGTGGATAAATCGAAACAAAGTGGCTAAATATTTAAAATGACTAAGGGATGTTATGACAATATTATGACGCATATCGCAACAAGATAGTACGGAAAACTGATTTGCACTAACTTTGATCTTAAGGGTGAATATTTTATTGAGATGTGATTTTTTATTTAAATTTTAATTTTGAATTTATTATTTGATGTATATTTATTGCTCATATTACTTATTATTTTAAGGTTCATTAGTTTAAAGCATTAGAATAGCTAATGTCACAATGTGATTGAAAATTTTGTTATAATATAACAAAATATTATAAAAATATATAAAATATAAAGTTTCCAAATTTAATAATACCGTTACTACTTCAACGTATTCGCATAAATTGAAGCATTTCTCAGCAGTATATCGAAAAAATTCGAATTAAGAAATGCTGGAAAGAGCTGGAGTGAAACTAAACGTCTTGCATTAGATAGAGTTCAATGGAAACTATTTGTTACGGCCCTCTGTTCCACCTAGGAATAAAAGGATTAAATAAAATATCGAAAAAATTAAGAAATATCAATTTCGGAGTCAAAAAATATTTTATTTTAATTACTGATTTTTTTATTAATTCTATATCTATACCAAAACTCACCAAACAAATACGTTAAGATCAATTACTAAATTTGCATTTGAAAATGTTACATTCTCGTACAAAAGTTGGGGTGAAATATGCAAAAAAACTTATATTTTAAGTTAAAATGCAAATAAGGTTAAAGCAAAGAATCTATAGTACAAAGAAGTGCCACGCTCATACAAACGAAATACCCACTTTATTTTGCTGGTGGATTTATAATAAATCCACCCAACCTCATGCAACAATGTTCGATCGAGTCACAACTGGTATGATGTTCAGTTCAAACTCATTGCAACCCACAATTGTTTTTATACGCCTGTTTCTTTTGCCTTTCTTGTTTTTATTTGTCTATTTAATTAATATACATGGATTAGTAACGAAGTGAATGGTAAAGAAATCCCTCAAATAATTTTTCGATATACTTTGTTGCTTTATCCTCTTGTACTGGAAAGGCCCATATCATAGGAGTAAAGAGTAATAGAATATATTATTTTTTTTATTGCAACAAATGATGCACTACAAAAACCATTATGTATGTACAAATGTGATATTGGAGACATGAAGTCTACAGTATATTAATATGTATGTTTTTATTGCACATTTGTGCATATATTTTACGTCAACAGGAACTACTTCTTAATAGTTTGAATTTTTAATGACTTTTTGTAATTATTTTAAAAAATATTTGCAAGATTCATATAAAAGTGTTTGAAAAGTATTTTAAAAAAAATAAAAATATTAGAAATGTAAGAAAAATTATGATGAAAAAATGTGTAAAAGTCACTAAAACCACTAATAATGCCTCCTGATTTGAGGAAACGCATGAATGCTATTTACACCGGATTGAAATGTTAAAATTGGTGTTTACGATATTGCTTCGGAAATATTGCGCATGGACAATATTTAAGAATAAAGCTTCAT
>NC_051846.1:109936586-109949476 GCF_002237135.1 Teleopsis dalmanni | reverse complement strand
TTGGGGCCTTCAAGATAGCTTGTGCGAACTCGATTACGCCGATGACTTATGTCTGATGACACACAGATATAATGACATATCTCGCAACCTGAATCGTTTGATAACTACGGTAAACAGAGCGGGACTTAAACTCAATGTTACCAAAACAAAAGTTATGCATATTAATGCTAGCGCCCAAGATCCTTTTATTATAAACAACTGCTGTCTTGAGGATGAAGAGTCTTTTTACTATCTTTGAAGCATCATATCAAAAAATGGTGGATCCAGTGCGGACATTGAGAACCGTATCAAGAAGGCAAAACAAGAGTTCGGTCGATTAAATAAAGTCTGGAGATCATCTCAGCTATCGCGTCGGACTAAAATACGAATATTTAACTCCAACATAAAATCTTTTCTTCTATTTGGATGCCAATCCTGGAATTCTACGGAAAACAGAATCAATGCACTACAAGTTTTTGTAAATCAGTCATTACGCAAAATTGTTAAAGTATTTTGGCCAAATACAATTTTAAACAATCGTTTATGGTCTCTAACTCAGCAAACACATATGAGAAACGAAATTAAAAAGCGCAAATGGGAATGGTATGGTGACGCTTTGCGTAGACCGACTGGTGACACCACAAGAATTTCGATTGAGTGGAACCCGATGGATAGCAGAAGAAGGGGCAGATCTGCTCACACCTGGAGAAGACAAACCGACACGGAAATGTCACAAATGCGGAAAGGCTGGGGAGAGTTAAAGCTATTGGCCATCAAATGTACTGAGTGAAAGTTATTTGTTACGGCCCTGTGCTCCTCCTAGGTGTTAAAGGATTAAATATATATAATTGTATTTACATTAAGACCGAAAAGTTTTCGGAAATTCTCATTTAAAATTCGCGCGCTGTATATTTTTCGATATTTTAAGTTTATGTAGTTTGGCAGCACTGTCCTTAATTACTATTCCAAAAATGAGCGCGATCTGTCAGACAGTTCGTTTACGGCAGCTGTTGAAACCAGTTCACCTCAGTAGTGCGTTGCGAAAAAAACAATGGAAAAAAATATTGGACAAAGAGTTTGCATCAAATTTTGTGTTTCGAACGAAATTTCGTGTGCAGAATCGTTGCGAATGCTACAAAAGGCTTATGGGGAATCAGTTTTATCGAAAACTCAAGTTTATGAGTGGTACAAAGCCTTTCAGGACGGTCGTACGACCGTCGAAGACATTTCGCAACGCACTACTGAGGGGAACTGGTTTCAACAGCTGCCGTAAACGAACTGTCTGACAGATCGCGCTCATTTTTGGCATAGTAATTAAGGACAGTGCTGCCAAACTACATAAACTTAAAATATCGAAAAATATACAGCGCGCGAATTTTAAATGAGAATTTCCGAAAACTTTTCAGTCTTAATGTAGTAATCATTAGTGACAATTGTAACAATATTAATGTTTAGTGATTATTGGTCTTCGCACGCGCGACGACATGTTGCCCGATTTTGCTTTAACTATTACACACACAACCGCTCAACTCTAACACCTTAATACGGCTGAATTTCTCCCATTGCTAGTGTTGCCAGCCAAATTAAAAAAAGCAAAGTTGCCAGCTCCATTTTTTGCATATATAAATATATATACACATAGATATAGGTATGTATATATAATATATACATATAACATAGATATATACTTAATTACTTAATTGGCCATTACAGACGTGAGTCGTTCTTGGCCGTGTAGAGTAGCCTCCGCCAGTCAGCACGATTAATTATTTTCTGACTCCAGTTGCTAGTTCCGAGCGCCCCCAAATCGTTGATCACCTGGTCTTTCCACAAAAGATACGGAGGTCCTCCACCGCGTTTTCCATCTACGCGTACCGAATCAAATACCTTTCTAGCCGGACCACTTTCTTCCATTCGCACGACATGACCAAGACAGCGTAACCGCTGAATTTTTATGCGCTTAACTAAGTTAATATCGCGGTATAGCTCATACAGCTTATCGTTTTATCTAATTCGATATTCGTCGCCAACGCGTAAGGAACCATAGATCTTCTGAAGAATTTTTCTCTCGAATGCTCCTAACGCCCTCTCATCACTCTTGGTATTGTCCAAGCTTCTGCACCATACAACAGGACAGGCATGATAAGAGATTTGTAGAGCGTGATTTTTGTTTGTCGAGAGAGGGCTTTATTACTCAATTGCTTACTTAGCCTGAAGCAACATTTGTTGGCAAGAGTGATTCTACATTGCATCTCTAGGCTGAGTTCACTTTTGGTGTTTATGCCAAATAAACAAAGTCTTTCACAACTTCGAACTTTTTATTGTCAACAGTGATGTGGGTTTCAAGACGCTCAGGAGATTTGTTTGTTGCCAGAACGTAATTTGTTTTGTCTTCATATACCCCAAGATCCATTTGCTTCGCTTGTTTTTCTAAGTTGGAAAATGCGGCATTCAAGTCAATGATTTCAGGATCATCGGCATATGCAAGCAGCATTACATTTTTGTAAAATATTGTGCCAGTGTGGTTTAAGTTTGTTGTTTGGATCATCGTTGTCAGCATAAAGTCAAAGATCAGACGACAAAGAGTCACTCTGAAACATCGTTTGGTATGAAACGGCTCGGAGAGTTTCTTCAGGATTCTAACGGAGGTTGTGGTGTTGCTCAATGCCATTTTACATAGCCGCATAAGTTCTCTGGGATATCAAATTAAAACATAGCAACCCAATGAATGCTTCTGACCCTAGTTTGGAAAGTGGCTTTGAAATAGACAAAAAGGTAGTGTGTGTCGATTTACTTTCCTTGGGTCTTCTCCACGATTCGATGTACTGTAAATATCTGGCCGAAATTCGATTTACCTGGTTTGAAGCCACACTGATAAGGTCCAATCAGTTGGTTGACGATTGGATTCAATCCTTCACATAGTACGTTTAAAAGAACCTTATATGCGATATTTAAGAAGCTGATCTAGCGATAATTGACGCAGTTTGCAGGATCACTTTTTTTGTGGATTGGGTAAAGCACATTTAAATTCCAATCGTTGGGCTTGCATTTACCGGAACATATTTTGCTCAAGAGCTTTAGCATGCATTTTCATAGCTCTTCGCCACTAGCTTTAAACAACTCAGGCGGTTAAACATCTGTACCTGCAGCTTTGTTGTTTTTGAACCGTATTATAGATGTTTTAACTCCGTTATGATCAAAATGCGGGACGATTATTTTATCAATCCTTTCTTTTTCGTCAGAAAAGATGTGTCCCTTTTGCCGATATCGTCTTTTGCAGTGCGCGTCCGCAGGGTGGCTTGATATGCTGCATCTTTCTCTGCGGTCCCGACACTCTTGGTTGTACCAGTTGTTTCTTTGTTTATGGTGATAAACAATCACCTCTTCAGCTGTACACATAGAATGAGAGATGTTATTCCATTGTGCGCATATATCGGTTTCTTCAGCTTAATTTTTCAGATACTGGGAGAGTCGAGTAGTGAAGTCATATAAATATATAACATATGTATATATACACATAGCCAATAAAGTCTGCGTACATCTTACGAATTTTGATATGTGATATTAAAATACAACATAAATAAATATTTTATATTAAAATTTTTACATATATTTATTCTTTGAAGTCTTAAGTTTAAATAGCAAAAAACAAAAATTGTGTTCGTTTGTTCATTCTTGAGATGACGGGATAAAAGTGTTCCTGCATGTAAATATAGGCCACATAAAATCTGCGTACAGTTATAAAAAAGCTGATAAAATCGGTAGAAATATTAAAAATAAGGCTAAATTTAATTTAATTTAATACACATTAATTTAATACACATTGGGTAGCAATGCTGTTTTAGAACTTCACTTAATCTCTTTGGAATGGAATTAACCAACTTCTGAGTTTCTTCAGTAGTAATTTTCGCCCATTCTGCTTGCATTGTAATCCATCGCCTCTTTACTTGGTATCACATGCTGACGAATTGTTTTTTCCAATAAATCCAAAAGATGCTCAATGGGATTGAGATCAAGTAATTCTCGAGTCGTTTTAAGCTGTCTTGGAACGTCGTACAAAAGCCAAAGTTTAACTATCCCCGCTGCGTGTTTCAGATCATTGTCTTGTTGGAACCAAAATGTCATGGATAAGCCAAAATTATCTGCACTTTGTTTCAAATTTCTTTTTAAAATGTTTAAATAGCCCCATTTATTCATTGCCGATTTTATAAATTCCAACTGGCCTACACCATCAGCTACCATGCACCCCCATACCATAACTCCACCACCGCCGAGTTTGACTGTACCAACAAGATTTTGTTTCTCTAACGCCGCTCCTCATTTCCGCCACACAATTTAACGACCTTTTATACCAAAGATGCAGTATTTGATTTCGTCTGAAAATATCATGTGTTTCCAGAACTCCGGAAGTTTATTTATGTATTTCTTTGCATATTCAACGCGCTTTTGTCGGTTAACAAGTGAAATATATGGTTTCTATCTAGTGACCCTACAACGATATTCAGCTTTATGTTATACTTTTCCAGCAGTCTCCGCACAAATACTTTTTTTAAATGAATGGTTTACATATTTCACAATTTTCGAAGAAGAAATACGATGGTTAATATTGATCATATGAACTATTTTTCGCTTTTCTCGGACTGATAAAAGTTTCGGACGTCCAGGACGCGGTTTTGATGAATGCGTTCTTTCAATAGTTTCACAAATTTTTCGGCAACTTTTTCCATCTTTCCATAGTTTATATTTTTTTTTCGTGCATACTGATTTCTCTTCCCCTTAATTTCATACTTTAAAATAGTTACTACTTAAAAATTAATTGATCACTGAGCTCGCAAAATGTTAAATTCAAATGCTTAATAATACCAATTGAGCAAAAATAAGAACAAACTGCTTGAAAATTAACGGTATTATCTAAACAAACAAACGGTACGCAGACTTTATATGGCCTATAATTACATGCAGGGACACTTTTATCCCGTTATCTCAAGAATGAACAAACAAACGCAATTTTTGTTTTTTGCTATTTAAACTTTAGACTTCAAAGAATAAATATATGTAAAAATTTTAATTTAAAATATTTATTTATGTTGTTTCTTTATCACATATCAAAATTCGTAAGATGTACGTAGACTTTATTGGCTATGTGTATATAAATGGTTGTATTTCAGCAAACAATAATCCGTTCAATTTTACATGCAAAACAATAACAATGGGGTGAACCGTGAATTGATCTGGTTCACATTCTGGTTCAATGTGGAATGTATGTACAAAATAAAAGTGGAACGTATTTTAATGAAAATGTCGTTGAGAATACTATTTTAACACATGATGCGGTACAGTAAAAAATATAAACAAAACTACATTAATATTTATTTATTAATTATTTTATTTATCTATTTAATTATTTATAATATGCTTTTATTATTTAATTTTTTTGTTTTATCTCTTTAAACTTATGTTATATTTTAATTGTAAGTGAGAAATAAGTGAGAAAATTTTGAATACAAAAAATCTAAATAATAGAAAAAAAATAAAATCTTTTGAACTGTCTGAAGTATTAAATGTAAGTTTTTATTTAGTATTTAGTTTAAAACTTAAGTTTTATTCTATAGTAAATAAATGAAAATTGCAGATTTCATAAGAATCTTCGAGTGAAACTGACTTTTCCATTCCCTTTTTAAATACTAGTTCAAGTGTATTAAGCTCAAATGATTAATATATATTCGAGCAACATAAAAGACCGTTCTTGTTCTACGGTTTGAAACAGACTCAATTTATTATATTTATGTTTATATAGAATAGTATTCTTATTACTATTAGAATAGTATTCTTAATAGTATTCTTATTGAGTGGGAGAAATTATTTACATACTGTATGAAAAAAATGAAACACAATAATTTCATACACGCAAATATAATGTTTCTTTATTTGATCACAATTTTTAAAATACAACACTTTGTATAAATCAGCCACGCCACGATGGATAAGATACGCACATCGCCAACCAGAAGTCAAAAAAAGGAAACGGAAAGAAGAAAAGCAAAAATGAAGCCAAAAATTATTGTTTGCCAGACGTCAAACTGCAGCTGTCAAAAACTACTAAATGGGTGACGCCATATCGCCTGGTTGCTCTGCCAAATCTCAAACATCCTGCCCGGCTGGACGGGTACGTTCAGGATGCTCCACAAGCCTGCATATCTTCTGGATAGGTCGCATGCATTCGCCTGGGTGAAGTTTAATCACCCTGCCAAGCCGCCAATGTGTTGCTGGTAGATTCTCGTGCCGGATAACCACGACATCGCCTATGTTGATGTTGTCAACATTGCCATTTGGAACGTTGTTGCAAAGTTGAAAGATATTCATCATGCCATTGTCGCCAAAAATGCTGTTGCATTTGCCTTAATTGTCGCCAGTATGGTAATTTGTTGCTAGGCACCTTGCCAATAGGTTCACTTGGCACTGCCAATAGAGATCTGCCAATTAGGAAATCTGCAGGTGATAGAGCCATCTTGTCGTCACAAGTGTCATGCAATGGTATAAGTGGACGTGAATTCAAGCAAGCCTCAATATGTACAAGTAGAGTATGTAGCTGATCATAGTAAATGGAATGGGTGCAAACAATGCGTAGTAAGTGCTTCTTTGCTGACTTAACGGCAGCTTCCCATAAACCGCCTTGATGAGGTGCGCCAGGTGGTAGAAAATGCTATTTTGTGCCTCGATTTGCCAATTGCTGTTGAGAATATTCATTATGCCAAGCCTGTAAGTCAGCGGCCATTAAGCGATCTGCGCCAATGAATGTAGTGCCATTGTCACTGTATAAATGGTTACATGGATCACGCCGGTTTACGAAACGGGTGTAATGCATGAATGTCTCAGAAGGGAGATCTTCAGTCAGTTCGATGTGCACTGCCTTGGTTACCATGCACACAAAGATTGCCACGTAAGCCTTCCGCACGGTTCGTACAGCCTTGGAGCCAATTCGTATGTTGAATGGACCGTAATAGTTTAAGCCAGATCTTGTAAATGGTGGAGATGGGGTGACCCGAGCCTTTGGTAATGTCGCCATACGTTGTTTTAGCATTATGTGTTTATGCCGCCTGCAAATCGCGCATGAGTGTATGCATTGTTTGACCAAAATGTGTGCCTGTAGAATCCAATATTTGTGTCGAATCGTATGAAGCATAATTTGTATACCGCCATGAAGTGTGTCCTGATGCACCTGCCATATTAAAAGCTTGGCCAATGTGCAATCCTTCGGAAGAATGATTGGATGACGCTGTGGCTCTGCCACCCTCGCATTATGTAGGCCTCCGCCTACACGCAATATATTGTCCCCTGTGGAGTTGATGAATGGACTCAGTGCAATGAGCTTGCTGGATGTGGATATGGGCTGTGCCTTTTTCAGCTGCTTGATTTCCGCTGCGAAATATTTCGCTTGCTCTGCCTTGATGTGGTGATTTAAAGCAATGTCCATTTCGCCTGTACAGATGTGTGTATGCGAACGAAAACGCTGATGTGCCTTTTTGCAACGCAATATGTATGCAGTAGTGCGCAATAGCTTGCCAAGATGACTGAACCGGTCCAACAGATCTATGACGACCAATTCGTCGCCAGCAGTGTAGTGTGTCTGTTATAAGAGTTGAAATATTACCTGCAATGCCTTTACTTTAACTGGTTTTAACTCGCCCTCCATTATTGCCAGCTCTGCTGGTGCACAGTGGTGCAGCTCATTGATTGAATAATCAGTTGAATTAGGACCGAGCCACCATAATGCGTAGTTATGCAACGCCAAAGGGGATATGCCACGACTGGCGCAATCAGCTGGGTTGAGTTTGGTAGGAATGTGATGCCAATGCCTGATATCCGTCATCGATTGAATGCAGCCAACGCGATTAGCAACCTACTGCTTTAATTGTGATGTGTTTTTGCGTAGCCAACATAGAGCAATATTTGAGTCGGAGCATAGAGTGTATGGTACGTGATCCAAATGCAAAGCCTGCCTTGTTTCGTGTAAAAGAGTAGCCAACAATTGCGCAGCACAAAGTTCCAAGCGGGGTACTGTTACCGAATGTAATGGTGCCACTTTAGTTTTTGATGCGATAATGTGACTAGTGATATTGTCATTGTGGTTTGTTGCCAAATAGAGTGCTGCAGCCATTGCCTTGACACTAGCATGGCAGAAGCCGTGAAGTTGTATTTGATATCCGGGTTGCATGTCTATCCAACGCGGTATTTGCACTGCCTCCAGTTAGGACTGCTGCCTTCAGTATATGAGCCATTCTTGCAACAGTTCAAGTGGTAATGGGTCGTCTCATGCCAATTTTGTCAGCCAGAGTTTTTGTATGAAAGTTTAGCCTGTAACGACACGGATTTTTCAGTTTCGTTATAATTTATGCTGGGGTATCCTCAGTCTTTTCCAGGGGGTCGCTACAATAAATTTATAATCGCGGAGACAGGACTTCTCAAAATAAAAGTACGGCGGTTAAATTTTCAATGCAGATTTATTTAAAATATTAATAATGCAATAAAATAATATGTAATAAAGAAAAGAATTCAAATAAACGTAACTAGATAAACCTGGAGATCAACAATTTGTACAATTTTCAACGGTTTATATAAGATAGCTTTATATAGATTATTATTTCTTCATTCGTATTTCAATAACTTGAGATTTTAAACGTATGCAAATTCTGAATGTATTTCCTTAGTCGTATTTCAAAGAGGTTGGTTAGAGTTCACAGTGGTGGCTGATCCGGTTTCGTGGTTGTACCCTAGTATAATTTCGGTGATTATCCTGCTCGATGAGTACCTACTGGACGAAATGGGGTTAGTGAATGTATATATGTCTTGTTATATTGAATATGTATATAAAGTGTCTCCGCACCTGGACTTAAAACCGCCTATGTACTCGTAAACAATTATATATATATTTTAAATAGATTATACACAAGGCTTAAAACTGCCACTGTGTCAGACAATTTTTTTATATTTATTTATTTTATATGTTGACATACAATGCCACCGAGTGATCATACAAGACACACTCCATTCTTAGAAAATTGCGCCGTCTTTTATACGCATCCTCTTGAACTTTATGTGTAAAGTACACAAAGCTTTGAGTTGATCTTAGTTAAACTTAATGCACTTTAACACTTTTGCACAAAAGCTTCCTTGTGCATCTTTTTGCAGCGAATTGCATTCTAACGTTTTTGACGTTTGCAAATGTTTGTTTATATTTTTACTTTTTACATGTGCGCGTTTTTTTTAAATTAAATTGAATATAATTTATTAAAATAAGTAAAATTAATTAATAAGTAATATCGGAGTTTTAATAATTAATTTAATAAAATTATTTATATAAACTACGTTTCCTTTTTGTTTAAATTACTCAAAGTGACGTGTGTAAAGTGGTAGTGCAAAGGTATTTATAATTGTTTTCCAATTTTCTAAATAATAATTATATTTAATAAATTCATTTATAGAAACATCCAACATTCAAGTCATAGTATGTAGGTTGGAAATTTGTACAAAATTTCCCGCCAGAGGATCTGTTACCACTGCCTGTTCCTCTCGTCAACCTTGACTTGCCTGAACATTTTCTCGACATCAGCTGTGAATGCTATTCGATGCTGCCTGAAGCGAAGCAAAAGGTTAAGTAATAAATCCTGTATTGGGGGGCCATCGAGTTGTGTATCATTTAATGATATGCCATTCGACGTTTTTGCGGAAGCATTGAATACGACTCGGAATTTTGCCATGACTGCATGATGTGGAATGTAGTATGCCTGAGATGGGTCGCTTGAATGATGCTGAATAGGGTGCATGTGACCAAGTTGTTCGTATTCGCGCATAAAAGCCACATATCTTTGCGTCAGCTCTGGGTTGGATGCCAATTTTCGTTCCAACTGGTGAAATTGCCTGAGTGCCATCTGATGTGAATTCCCAAGTGGTGGAGCATCTGGTGTAAATGGTATTTGTACACAATAACTGCCATCATCAAAACGCTTATGTGTGCTCATGAAAATGCATTCGCAAAGATCAACTGCTCCTAGTTTATCGCCTTTAGCCATGTCAGTTTCTTTGGATTCAAATAGCCTGTGTAGAAGGTCATCAACTCGCTCATCAGGCGCCTCCACACGCAATGCCATAGATTGTTCCGCCTTGTAGTTATGCACGGTTGCTTCGGCTGGTCCGAATACAACCCAGCCTAATTACGTATTTTGTGCCACAGGATCATCAAGTTCGCCACGAACTATGCCATCTGCCAACAATTGGCCCCATACGTCTGGGGGTTACAGCCAAGCAATGCATCTATAACATCAGTTTCGCCAAATTTCGGGTCTACCAAAGGCAAATTGCGTAAATGCTGCCAATAGTTTTCCATGATTGGAGCCACAGGGACTGCTGATGTAATTTTGTTGATGATGTAGAATTCAACATCCAAGTCAAATGAAGCATTGAAAGTCGAAAATATGCGCAAGACTGCCCGGCCATTAATATATGAGCGATTGCCACTGCCAACGCCTTGTATTTGCAATGCACTTTCCTGCTTCCGCAGAGCCAGTTGATTAAAATATCGCGTACTCATTAGACTTACCTGAGAGCCTGGATCGCATAGAGCTCGACACGAGTCGATATCGCCAAAGCCATTTAAGATGCGTATTTGTGCTGTTGCCTATAGTAACGAATGTCTGCATTGGATGGTGTAGTCACTGATGCACACGTGGTGGGATGCCAACCTGGTTCGTTTTCGCTGGTGCCTGAGGTGTAGTTTGTGCCTGCTGTTTGGACTCTTGCAAGGGAGGAGTTTGCGCTGGTGAACTTCGGCATAGTAGAGTGTGATGCCTGCCATTGCGTATGCGACAATTAGTTGAGCCACATGCCTTAGTGGAATGTCCAGGTTTCAAGCAATTGAAGCAAAGATTCGAGCCTCTGAGCAATGTGAAGCGCTCCGCTGGTGAGCAAGCCAATAGCCTGGTGCAGTTGTCTATTTGGTGCGCCGCGTCATTGCAAAACTGGCAGTGGCCTGGAGTAGTTGCTATTAGGTTTGTCCTCATTAGACGTAAGCCTGGCGTTTTATGATTAGCCTGAGATGTGCCACGATCTTGCTGCATGCCAAAGCCATCCTCAACACAGTCATCCGCCAATATTTTTGCAGCTACCCGCTTTAATAATGACCATGCAGCTGTACGCCTATTTTAGGAAGCCATATTTTCTTCGTATAAAGTCAAAAACGCAATTTAATTTTTAATTAAAAACCGAAACTCCCGGGTTTCGGCACCAACAAATGTATGAAAAAAATGAAAGACAATAATTTCATACGCGCAAATATAACTTCAAACTGCAGCTGTCAAAAACTACTAAATGGGTGATGCCATATCGCCTGGTTGCTGTGCCAAATCTCAAACACATACATATCATCTCATCCACACTTTTATTTACAACAATCTATAAGTTTTCCATCATAGCTTATGTAATTTTAATTAATTTTAATTTTATGAATTTAATTTAAAATTTAGTTGTAATTTTAGTTAATTTTTAAAATAATTTTAATAATTTATTTTCTATATTCAAATAATTATTTCATTTCAAAAACTTCTTTTCTATATTAAATAATTAAATTCAAATTCTGAACTATTAATTAATTAATTTCTAAACTATTAATTAAACTTCTTTTCTATATTCAAATAATTAAATTCAAATTCTAAACTATTAATTAATTAATTTCCTTCAGTTGTAGTTTGCTCGTCTTCCTTTATTACGTCGCTCAGAACGTCTCAACCCCAGACGTTCATTCTCAGTATCCACACCTTGCTCTGTGTCACAGACGTTTTGCTGTATCAACAACCTAAGTATTTGAAACTAACTTATAAGTTAGGTCTTCATTTAAATACGTATGGACCCTAGGATTAAAAGTTACAGTTTTTCCTTTATATTGTTTCATTTGGTTGATATGCGCAACCCTGAATACACCATTTATGGATATCAAATATCTAATTCGACTTAGTTTTTTAACCACCTTTACATGAACCCATTTAATATAATTATTTGCAATATTTTTGTACAATACCGTTTCATTGAATTTAAAGTTTATAAGTTTACTATAATTAAGCTTTCCATTTTCAAACTTACTCAATGCTTTATCTTCTCCTCCATTTTGAAACTTACCAATTTCCAATTTATTTGTATTTTCCTTTTCCCTAAAATTTTTCTTAATTTTTGGATTTATATTATCTAACAGAGTTTTTGGTTTAAATTTAAAAATTATATCTCCTGGTGACATCCTTGTTGTCGTTGTTGGAGTAGTACGATAGCTCAAAAGAAAATTATTTATTTTAAAATCCCAAGATTTACATTTAATTTTAGGATCCAACAAATACTTTCTTAATGCGCTTTTTACAGTTTGTACTCCTCTTTCCGCAGTGTTATTCGATTGCGGATGATATGGTGGCGATTTTAAACATTCGATATTATTATTAATGCAAAATTCTATAAACGCCTTTGAACTAAATGGTGAACCATTGTCCGTCACAATTTTCTTCGGAAGCCCGAAAATAGCAAAAATAGATCTTAACGCTTCTATGACTGTAATAGCGTCAGTTTTGCGCAAAATTTTAGCTTCTAGCCATTTCGAATAAGTGTCAACAATTACTAAAATATTCAAATTTTGAAATTTACAAAAATCAGCGTGAATACGCTCAAACGGAGCACTTGTTACATCCCAGTTGGTAAAAATTTGTTTCGACTGTTTTTGATTCATACAACATGCTTCACATGACCCGACGAACTCCTCAATTGCAGCATCTATACCCGGCCACCAAACATATGTCCTAGCAACAGCTTTCATGCGGACGATTCCGATATGACCAATATGTAACAGTTCTAATGTTTTCGGTCTCAATGACTCTGGA
>NC_051846.1:109923005-109936486 GCF_002237135.1 Teleopsis dalmanni | reverse complement strand
AACTGACGACAAATTCTACCTTCTGTTGAAGTGACACTTATCCAGTATACTTCGTTGGAAACCGTACAATCCTTCCCGTTCGAGTCACCTTCGGTGTATGTTGAATACAGTCACTGCGGTTAGGTTCTTCCATTCGTTCTCCTGTCAAACTTTCCCCGGTTTCATTCGCCATGTATGCGGCTTTTACGCGGTCCACACTAACATTTACTGTCCGTCCTTTTACCCTAATTTTTAAGGTTTTTTCGCTACGACTTACCACTTCATACGGACCCTTGTATGGTTGTTTCAGTGGAGGACGTACAGCATCGTTACGTAGGAATATGTGTGAACTGCTTTTTAAATCCTTATGCACGAACGGTTTTTCCGCCATATGACGTGAGGTTTGTAACGGTTTCAGCTCTCTCATCATTGCTTTTATTATCTTTACAAACTCCGTTTGCGGTACTTGTTTGTCTTCGTCATCGAACATTTCTACCGGCAAGCGTATGTTTGCGCCATAAACCAGCTCTGACGGTGTCGCTTGTAGGTCTTCTTTATATGTTGACCTTAGCCCCATTATTACTAACGGTAAAGTCCTCGTCCATTCCATATTAGACATACACTTCAGTGCCATTTTTAAGGTACGATGAAAACGTTCCACTAGCCCATTTGCTTGAGGATGGTACGCGGTAGTTCACACCCCAACATTTTTGCTAGTTCCTCAAATAATTTGGACTCGAACTGCCGTCCTTAGTCTGTCGTAATTCTTTTTGGCACGCCATAATGTGGTATCCAATCTTTTATTAATGCTTCAGCAACATTTTCTGCTGTTATTTCAACCAACGGTACTGCCACGGGCCATCTTGTGAACCTGTCGATGCATGTTAGGCAATACCGCATACCATTGCAGAGAGGTAATGGTCCCACAATATCAATGTTTACGTGCTCAAAGCGTTGATCTGGTGATTTAAACTCCTGCAGCACGGTTCTATTGTGCCGCTAGATTTTTGATTTTGGGCACGCAATACATGTTTTTACCATTTCGCTTATTTCCGCCTTCATTTTAGGCCAACAAAAACGATCAATGACTAGTGTTAATATTGCTTTTCTTCTAGGATGAGCTAAAGTGTATAATTTCTCAAACACTTGCTTGCGGAATGTTTTCGTGATGAATGGTCTTGCCCTCTTTCCGGAAACGTCACAGTATATGGACACATTATCTAGAAGCAGATTCACCAGTTCAAGCTCCAGAGATGACGATGCACGATTTTTCAACAATTCATGCAGCTCTTGATCAGTTTTCTGCGCTTCTACCAATTTACAATAGTCTAATGGTCGTCTGAATTCAGTCATCACACTTTCAATTCGGGATAAAGCTGAATTTCGCGGTTTCTTGAACTGACATGGCTGCACGCATTTTGTGGAATTTTCCTTAAAACGTCGGTGATAAAAACAGATATCACTTCTTTGTGCACTTGGTGAACGTCCTCTACCGCGTTTTTTATCTTTTACCATCGTTTTAAGTTCTTTTATTTCTTTCTTCATCTCGGCTAATTCGTCTGAACTATGTTGTACTGCATACACCGTTCCTGTATCTTGTACCTCGACTATTTTATCCGGGACTTTGACCCACTGTGCTGAATCACCTTCTACCATTGCTACTATCGATCTAACTGCAGCCATAACGATTTTATAACGTCATCTCCCATTGAGTTGCCGGCCATTTCTTTCATTTTTTTTAGCAGTTCCGTTGGCTTCAAATCGCCCAGCTCTAACTCTGTAACTAAGCCTTTTATGTTCGGATTCAGTGAATTCATTTATTAGACGTTTTTTATTGTTTCGTACTTTAATGTTGCAGGTGGGTCTCGAATTAAATCGGCTATGCACATCAAGTACTTTGATTTTAGCCCTGCCACCACGTAGTCAAATTTTGTTCCGTCCCTTACAATGCCAGCATTTCTAAATTGTGCTTCCATTTGCAAAAAATAAAGGTCCGGTTGTTCTTGAGAGAAAGTTAACGGCTTTATCGATACTCGATATACCTCTTTGGGTAAACAGCTTTCACCCTCTGCTGGAAAAAATTCTTGCGTCTGGTTATTCATTTTTAACACTGTTCGCTCGAGGGGTCACCAATGTTGTAATTGCAAGGCTTTGTATCAACACCTTTATTGCTCTTAATATTACTTCTCAATTACAAACTATATAAATTATATAAAATTTGTTTTCTTAGTATAAAATTACTTCTGTCAAATTGATTTCTTAAATGTATACTGCGTTATCACCACAACTATAAAAAAATAAATAATTTAAAAATATACAAAAAATTTTATGAATTCATGAAAGTGTGATTAACAAGCACATTTAATTTTTTAACTTGGTTTGCTTATTAATGCATTAATGTATAATTAATTTTGTTGGTTTATGTCACACTTCATGTATATATATGTATATATATAAAGGCATTGTAATGATCAATTTATGCGGCAGCAATAAAATTGATCTTACAACCATCAGAACCTAGAATAAGCAAGAAATTAAAATCACTGACTTGCAAATATTTCATGGCTCATCAAAACCTCGACTCATCACGACTGGTGCACAATAATAAATCCACCCCGCAGGCACGCAGTTGCATGGCAATGAAGTAGGTAATTTAAAATTCACAAGGAATGCAAAATATATTTAATTAAATAAATATTATACCCACCTTATTTATTTATTATTTAAATTTATACTTTAAATATTATACTTTTAATATTTATATAAATATTAAACGCTGGAGCTACCGACACTAAAGAAATCACATTGAAAATCAAAACAAATGAACAAACACAAGGAATGTCAAAAGAGTTTTTGCGCAGAGAACTTTTTGCAAAAATTGATGCGCGAATTATATTTAATTAAAATGCAAAGAACTTAAGTTTTATGCTTGCTTTATTAAATGTATCTTAAGACTAACTTATATCTAACATTTTTGCTTATATTTATAGTGAGGATTTGAAGTATCGAATCCTGATAAGACAATTCGTTGTGTGGTCAGCCCGAACAACGATAATAATATATTTAGTTACAATATTTAGTTAGAGATTGTAAAGTATAATACGGTATGTAGTGATAATAGAATACAATGAAAACATTTCATTGTTTGGTTAGGCTGAACAACGATAATAAAATGTTTAGTAGGATGCAATGTAGATGTTTCGTTGTTTGATTAGGTCAAACAACGATAGTAAAATATTTAGCATAGGGATAAGATAAGAGAATGTAACTCGCGCGCATGATTAAAAGAACTGCAGCGAAAAATTGAAATACAAAGAAAAAGAAACAGAAGCTCGCATAAGAAAAAAAATGTAACATCTGAACTCTGTGGAGAGGAAAGATGGGTTCGTTAACTGTCAAATGGATAACTAGAACTTTTGTTCTAGTTATCTAGCGGCAGTTTGGAGAACAAGAGTTCTTCTTTGGGTTGTGATTTCAAATCATTACTTGTGATACCCGCGGCAGTGTTTAGTTTTGTGAACTAAATATGTATATATGAATATAATATAGAAATTGTGGTTTTGTTCTCCCTTATATTAGCTATACATTTTACAGTGCATTGTTAACTTTATCTATTAGAAAAGCAAAGTCTATTATTTTTTTGAAAATTACTATTCTGTATATAAATTAAATTATAATTAATTCTGTGTATAAATTAAATTATATGAATTGTGTTTTTTTTTTTGTCAATTATATCTAGTTAAATAGTTTTTTCGCCTTTGTTAATATTTATGGCAGATAAAAAAAATACGTCATATTTGTTCCACAGGTAAATATAGCTAGGTACAGCAATGAAGCGGTGACGTCATCTCAACAACTGCAGTAAGTACCTCTTTTTTTTTTGTTTTTGTTTTTTACTTTTCCTTGTTTTTTTTTTAATGATTAAATATTAATGAAAAGGTATTTAAAGTACATTACGATTCAAACCTTTCTTTTATAAATTTAAAAAAAAAGAAAGAAAAAAAAATTTTTTTAAGTCAAAACATAAGTTAAATTATTAAACCATAATTTATTTATAACTTAGTAAATTTATATAACTTGATTTGTCAATTTGAAATGTTGATTCTAAATATAAAACTAATTATTGAATCATAATTTAGTTGTAACCTAGTGAATTCATAATAGTTGTAGTTTTTATCATACTGACTTTTCCTCGTAAGACTTTTAAAACGTAAATAAAGTTTTTTTTTTTTTTTAAATTGTTTTATTATATATGGTATTAAAGAACATAAATAAAACAAAACAAGACATAAAGCAACTAGTTATAGATAACTAACAAGCAATTTAAATTTAAACAGATTAGGCGATTCCACGCAATAATGAATTAACTGTAGTACATTTCAATGATTTAAGCCCAAAGATCGCACGGCTTTTGGCGCTTTAGACGGCGAATTGGCTCAGTTGTCGCTAGTAAATGCGCCTCAGCATTTATGTGACACCTAAGTCTATCTTGGTGTGATTTGGCTTTGGTATGAATTTCTTCCTGTACTGTTGACACTCCGAGGTCACGATGTAAGTCAGAATTTCTCACGTACCATGGCGCGTTTGTTACACTCCGTAGCATGAAATTTTGGAATCTTTGAATGATGGAAATTTGTGTTTTGCTTGCGCAACCCCATAGCTGTATTCCATATGTCCAGATTGGCTGGAGCATTTGTTTGTATAATACAAGTTTATTGAAAAGCGATAGTTTTGATTTTTTACCGATTAACCATTTCAACGATTCGAATTTAAGATCTAATTCACTTCTTTTCTTTTTTATGTGCTCGCTGCATCTTAGTTTAGCATCCAAAGTCATACCCAAGTATTTCGCAGTATTCGCGTGAGGGATTTGTGCTTCATCGATGTAGACAGGTGTATGACTGATGTTTCGATTTGTGAAATTTACATGCACTGATTTTTCTTTATTCAGATTGATTTTCCATTTCTTTGTCCAAGCAATTATACTGTCCATACTATTTTGCAAATTATTAGCTGCTATGAAAGTGCAGTACTTTCTCCAACTGCAAGGACTGCAGTATCATCAGCAAAAGTTGCTGTGAACGTCGTTGCACTCGTTGGCAAGTCGTGTGTATAAATGAGATATAAGAGAGGACCCAAGACACTACCTTGCGGAACTCCAGCGTTAATTTTATACAATTTGCTATAGGCATCACCGTACTTTACTCGAAAGTAACGATCAGATAAGTAAGAGGAGATCACGTCATAATACTCCGTTGGGAGAATATTTTTTACTTTGGTAAGCAATCCGGAGTGCCAGACTTTATCGAAAGTCTGCGAGACATCTAAAAACACAGCTGAGCAGATTTTTTTTCCTCAAGAGCTTTTTCTATTACATTGGTAATCCTCAAGAGCTTTTTCTATTACATTGGTAATCCTATGGACTTGATCTATAGTGGAGTGATTGCACCTAAAACCAAACTGATGTAAAGGTATTATGTTTTGACTTTCAATCAGAGGAAGGATTCTTTTCAGTAAGACTTTTTCAAATTTTTTGAAAGTACAGGCAGAAGTGCTATTGGTCTGTAGCCACTTAAGTCATTAATATCCTTTCCTGGCTTATGTACCATGATAATTTCAGATACTTTCCACAGGGATGGAAGGGTTCGCATCTGTATTATAGCGTTAAATATATTCGTAATTTTAACTAGGCATTTTGCAGGAATTACTTTTAAAACTTCAGCACTTATCAATTCATAACCTGGGGTTTTTTTTAGCTTAAGTTCATTTTTAATAATCATTATCTCAAGTTCGGTGGTTGGTGGAATACAGGATGAATGTGCTGTCCTAGGAGGGCAGATTACTGCATTGTTAACGTTTTCGTCTATGGAAAACACTTTTGACAGGTGTTCGGAAAAGACCTCCACTTTTTCCTCATCGCTTTTAGCCCATTGATTAGCGTGATTTTTAATTGGAGCTTTGTGTACTAAAGGTCGCTTAAGGTTTCGTGTGCATTTCCAGAGTGAATAGTTGGTAGCACGATCGTTACTTAAGTTAGATAGGTAGTAGTTGAATTGATTATTTTTAAATTGCTTGATTTTTAGGCTGAGTTCTTTTGCAAGTCTGTTAAGAATGGTTTTGTCTGCTGGAAATCTGGATTGCTGCCACTTTTTCCGCATCTTTCTTTTTTCCCCGCATAAGATCCACAATGACTTTTGGGTATTTATGAGGATAAAAATTTCGAGGTTCAAAATTTCGCTTTCAAGATCGTTTTCTCCACAAATTTCTTTTGTATCAATAGTGTTTTCATTAAGGATTCTTCTGAAGTAACTCCAATCTGTGTATTTATTTTCAAGTTTTAGACATTTTTTATTTATTAAGGCAGATTCGAAGAATGTTCTTCTCTCTTCTCTCTCTTCTCTCTACCTTTTCTCTATTAAGGTAGAGAGGGGAATGGTCGGAGCTTAGTTCTGCTCCATCTGTTATTTTTAAATTGTAGGACGAAATTTGCTTGGTTATAAAGAAATCGAGTAGATCAGGCACCTTTGTTGGGTCAGTAAATAAAGTTGAGTGAATAAGTTTATATTGCTTTGTCATATATTTTTAATTATTGCAAACTCTCTAATCAGATTTTGTAAATTTTATACTGAACCTGAGTATACCCTAGCCTTGGAAAGTGCCAGAAAAGGTCATTACAGCATGATTGTAACCGATTTTAAAGTCTACCCAAAATTAAAAGGTTTGATTTCTAATTAGACATATATTGAGACCACCTCGTACTAATAGCCTTGTCGGCAATAGGTGCTTTCGGCAGCTTTTAAGTGTTACAATCTGTTAAATGTCATGTGTTTGCAAAGACCTGTAGTGGTTTTTTATGTTGGGGTTTATTTCGAATTTAACACTCCGTATTGGTAATGGATAAGTTAATTTAACACTCCGTATTGGTAATGGATAAGTTTATTTATTTCTTATACTTAGTTATTATAAAATATTCTTAAAGTTAAAATTTGTGTTTTTTCGTTTTATTCACGTGCTGCTTTGTCTTTTTCCAAACTACTACTGGCGGGAACTGCGGCTATTGTTGTCTCCTTTGTGCCTTGTTGACAGTTCTTTTATTTATATTTTTTGGTGCTGCCACAGTACTCCCCCCTAAGTGATGGAGTCACTGAATTTGGTTGGAAAGCGAACGTTGCGTCCTGATTTTGTCAGGTTAGCTGTTGTATTTGGTCGCACAGACTGGTCGCCATTAACGTTGTTTGGAGTGTGGTATACCATTGATTTGTTGTGGATGTCAATGTCTGTATCGGGACATATGAAAGCAGCTTTAAGACGATCTATGCTAACTGTTTGTTCTTTGTTTTCGATCAGTATTCTAAACGTCTTGTCATTTCGCTCTAGTATTTGGTAAGGACCATCGTAAGGTTGCGTCAATGGTGGTTTTACCTTGTCATTTCGTATAAATACATGCGTGGCTGAGCTTAGAGCCGGTTGGATGTGGTAGCCTCGATCTATATGATGCGATACCAACGTTGCCTTGACGCTCTGCATTTGTTCTCTTAGCTTGGTTATGAAATCGTGTTGATTTATATTTCTGTGGCTAGGGTTGCTTACTATTTCGCCCGGTAAACGTAGAGTTTGGCCATATAGCATTTCAGCAGCAGAAGCTCCAATGTCTGGTTTAAAAGTCGTGCGTAGACCTAACAATACTATTGGTAAAACTTCTGTCCAAGAAGTTGTTTGGTGGCACATTAAGGCTGCTTTTAATGTGCGGTGAAATCGTTCCACCATTCCGTTACTTTGAGGATGGTAACTCGTAGTTCGTAAGTGTTTGCAACCGATAACTTCAGCTAGTTGGTTGAACAATGAAGATTCAAATTGTCTTCCTTGGTCTGTTGTGATACGTAAGGGTACGCCAAAACGTGCGATCCATTGAGTAATCAGTGCGTTTGCGATGGTTTCCGCTGTTTGATCTGGGATCGGAATTGCTTCTGGCCATCGGCTGAAACGGTCGATGATGGTTAATATATATGTGCAGTTGTTTGATGGTGGTAGCGGGCCGACGATATCTATGTTTATATGTTCGAATCTGTGTTCAGCGAGTTCATATTGACAAATAGGTGAACGGTTGTGACGTTGCACTTTAGAACGTTGGCATGGGATACATTGTCGGGTCCAGTTTCTGATATCAGCATTTATAGAAGGCCAGAAAAATTTTTCAGCTATCATTTTTGTTGTGCCCCGAATGCTGGGATGAGACAACCCATGCGTAGCTTTAAAGATATGTAGCCGGTATTTCTGCGGAATGTAAGGACGAATTCGCCCAGTTGAAACTTCGCAATAAATTTTATCTGATATTGTTGGTAAAGATAAAAGTTTGATTTCGATGGAATTGTTGTTTTTGATATCTTGTAGTTGTGGGCAACATCGTTGTAATCCAATTATACAATCGTAGTCGATTTTTGGGATGCTAATACAATCTATCCGCGAGAGAAAATCTGCTGGGATGTTGTCTTTTCCGCTGACATGAACGATATTCGTTGTAAATTGACCTATATAATCAAGCTGTCGGACTTGACGTGGTGAAGCCTTGTCGGACTTTTGCTGGAATGCGAACGTGATTGGCTTGTGGTCAGTTATTAATACGAATTCACGACCTTCTAACATATGTCGAAAATGTTTTATGCCCTGATATGCGGCTAACAACTCACGATCGTATGTGCTGTATCGTTTTTGTGTATCTGTTAATCGTTTAGAGAAAAAACCGAGTGGTTGGAACGTGCTGTCTGTCACTTGATGAAGAACTGCGCCGCGAGCTTTATCCGAGGCGTCTACTTGTAATGCAAGCGTAGCAGTTTTTGACGGATGAACAAGTAGTGTCGAGTTTGTTAGTTCATCTTTACATTTTTGGAAGATTGTTTTGTTCACTTCGGTCCAGCATAACGGTGTGTTGTCGTTCTTCTTGTTTCCTTTTATCATTTGTTGAAGTGCAGTTTGAGAATCTACAGCGTTTGGTACGAACCTGCGATAAAAGTTAAGTAATGCTAGAAATCTTCTTAATTCTTTTGTTTTTGTTGGAAGCGGGTACTCGCTGATGCTCTTCACTCGATCTGGTAGAGGTTGAATGCCCTTTTCACTGATGAGATAACCAAGAAATTTTACTGTGTTTTGAGCAAAAACGCATTTTGATACGTTTATTATTAAACCATGTTTTCTGAATCGTTCGAATACTTGTTGCAAGTGTTGCCTGTGCTCTTCCTCGTTTGCTGATGCAATAATGACGTCGTCAATATACGCAAAGGCAAATTCGAGATCTCGTAATACTTCGTGAATGAAGCGTTGAAATGTTTGACCTGCATTGCAAAGTCCGAATGTCATGTTAGTAAATTCAAATAATCCAAATGGAGTTATGATCGCCGTTTTTGGAATATCCCCCGGTTCAACTGGTATCTGGTGATATGCCTTAATCAGGTCGATGGTTGAAAAAACTTTTTGGTTATATAACATGTGTGCAAAATCATGTATGTGAGGAACTGGGTAACGATCTGGGATGGTGATTGCATTTAAGCGACGGTAATCTCCGCAAGGTCTCCAACTACCGTCTGGTTTTTTTACCATATGTAAGGGGCTAGCCCAATTACTGCTTGATGGACGGCATATTCCGGCTGTGACTAAGTTTTGGAATTCTTCTTTTGCTGCTGCTAGCTTGTCTGGAGGTAACCTACGTGGTCTCTCACATATTGGTGGACCTTTTGTTAATATGTGGTGAGTGACTTTTGTCACCTGGCGATTTGTCGGTGTTGGTTTAGTGATGTCGATGTATTCTTTTAGTAGATCTGCAATTTTGCAAGATGTGTTCACAGTTGATATTTTTTGCGCATTTACCTTACGTTCACTTGCGGCTGAGAAAATCTTTGTTGATGTGTCGATCAATCGTTTCATTTTTATGTCTACTATTAATCCGAAATGATTTAAAAAATCTGCACCGATGATTGAAGTGCTTACATCTGCGATAATAAATGGCCATGTGAAATTTCTTCGTAAGCCAAGAGCTAGAGTTATTTCTATTTCTCCAAATGTTTTGATCATAGAACCATTTGCTGCGTAGAGTATTCTTTCGTTCTTATTGTTTGTATTTGAATTTTTTTGTTTGGCGGCAATAAGTGAAACATCTGCACCCGTGTCTATTAGGAATGATTTTTTTGTCTTATTGTCATAGACGAACAGTCTTGTAGATGTTTCGTTTACAACTTCCTCTGCCGCCGTAGACGAAGTCGGTTTTAGTTTTTTGTGCCATATGTGCATGGCTGCTTGCAATTTTTTGCATTTGACCCATATGTTCTATGATACCAACAATTTGTACTGGTCTTTTCTTCACTATCATCATGACATTGCCGGTTTCTGGATGTTGAACGTGAACGTTGATTTGTTCTTGAGCGGTGTTCGGTTGATAATTTCGAGACCATTTTCGTCAGTCTGGTCACTTCTCGTTGAAGTTGTTCGATTTGTGCATCACGTTGAAATTGAGCTGCTGCAGGGACGTTAGCTGCATTGACGTAAGTTCCTTGCATTGTTGAGTTTATACGGATTGTTTCGGTTATGTTGTCTGCCAATTCCGCCATCTTAGGTAGTTCCACTTGAATTGTGGCTAGACATGTCTGTACTTCTACAGGAAGACGTTGTAACCATAACCCTTTCAGTAATTGTTCGTCTTGTTTGCTTCCACTAATACGTTGCAATTCGCTTAAAAGATGGGATGGCTTTTTATCCCCAAGCTGTAAACCACTAACTAATTTTTGTATGCGTTTTTGTTCACTATCCGCAAAGTTTTTTATTATTGCTTGCTTGATAGCTTCGTACTTCTGAGTTGCTGGTGGATTCTGTATTGTGTTATAAATTTGTTCTAACAGCGATCCATCCAATGCTGCGATAACTGTGCCAAACTTTTGAGTATCGCCCTTTATGTTGTTGACTTGGAACCAGTAGTCCAACTGAATAAACCAAAGGTCAATGTTGTTTTTTATTAATGTTGGCATCGGCAGCTTTATTGCAGTGATTGTTGCGTTTTCGTTGATTGGGTTAGTGTCTTCGGTTATCTTTTGCTCTTGAGTAGCCATTTTTTATATTCGGCGTCGGCTTGGTCACCAATGTAGTGGTTTGTTATGTTGGGTTTTATTTCGAATTTAACACTCCGTATTGGTAATGGATAAGTTAATTTAACACTCCGTATTGGTAATGGATAAGTTTATTTATTTCTTATACTTAGTTATTATAAAATATTCTTAAAGTTAAAATTTGTGTTTTTTCGTTTTATTCACGTGCTGCTTTTCTTTTTCCAAACTACTACTGGCGGGAACTGCGGCTATTGTTGTCTCCTTTGTGCCTTGTTGACAGTTCTTTTATTTATTTTTTGGTGCTGCCACAGACCAAATCTTACATATGTGCACATAAGGCAAGTGTTATTTACTTCTTAATTTTGTATAAAAATAAATAATGAAACTAAAATTAAAAATTAAAATTAATAAAGAACTAAAATGAATGAATGCAGGAAATTTTTAAATTTCCTTTTAAAACAAAATTAAAAATAGTTTCGAATATTTATACCAAATAAGTTTAAACTTGTTTGCAACTAACAAGTTAAAAATTAAAAACTTATAACATTTGAATGGATTATATCTTGAAATTTCCAATGAAGGTTCACAATAGTTCACTTATTATGTTGGTAACAGTTTTTTCTTTACTTGCCAAAATGTTTGGCCACTTCACAACCAAATGCTTAAATAGAGAAAGTAGGGTTGTTGTTTTGCGTACATTGTAGCAACTTTAAGCGAATAACTGATTGTTTTTTATCACACTTACAAGCTGCCGAAAGCGTCTAATGTATATAAATATATGTAAAATAATATTCAAAATTAAAATTATGTTAATTAAAATGTTTTAAATCCTTATTTTTTTCAAAATATTAAAAATGTGTAATCATGAAATCATGTTCGCTTCATGTATACATCATGTTTGAATAGTTGTGAGCTGAAGTCTCCAAGTACTTTACTCTCAGTGTGGCTGGAGTCTCCGTTGTGTGACAAATACTTTGGTTAGTTAACAATTGAGTTTCCATTCTTATTATATGTTCTTTGGCAGAGCGCACAGTTGAGTAGTCGCTTTTGTACACTGCCTGAAAACCAAAATTATTGGCAGCATTTGAGAAGTCATATTAAGTTACATATATCATATTTGCGAAAATTTGGTGATAATCAAGCGAGAGGGTTGTTGATAATATAGTAATTTATTTTTTTTGTAGGACGTGATAATAATCTTTGAGAACGCTATTAAATTAAGTTACAAAATGTCGTACCCACCAAGACCACCAATGCCGCCTTACATGAATCCGTCTATTCCACCGCCTCACGTAAGTTGGGCGCTCTGCCTACAAAATTTCAGTAAACCTATTAGATATATTTTTTTATTATACAGTTAATGTCGCCTTTGGGGAATTCAACAATTCGTACTTTTCGCAACTCCGCAACAATAAGTTCGCAGCCTACAGTGTACCAACGCCCGCCTGACACAGTGCCACAGTTCAGAGGCCCAATTATTACTGTGTTTGTTGGTTAGAAAAATGAATATGTGTGCAAAGCTTTTAAAACAAATATTCTATATTTTATCTTAGGAAACATTAGTGAACGAGTACCGGAGGTGCTAATTAAAAGAATTCTGTCTGCATGCGGGGCTGTTGTTAACTGGAAGAGAGTATCGACTTTTGGATTCTGTGAATATGAGTATGGCTTCTGTTTAGTTATTCAAATTATAAACAGAGTGATAGTTTGTTATATGTAAATATTTTTAGTGGTCCTACCGCTGGAATGCGAGCAGTTCGATTATTAAGTGAATTGGAGCTTGATGGAAAAAAACTTGTAGCTAAAGTGGACGCCAAAAACAAGCTCCTTTTGGATAATTTCAAAGAGGAGGAATTAAAAAATGGGTTATCAGAAGTTATAAATGAAGGTGCTGAGGATGAAAACGTTCTTAGTCAGATTAGGGTAATACTAATGGAACATAAGCATGAATTTGATGATTTCGATTCCAATGCTCGTAATGATGTATTTGCCAATCGAAGTAATAAATTAAAAACTAATCGACAAGATGATGTTAAAATGAGCAAAGTTCTACATGAGACAAATTTAGAGGAAGAAAAACGTAACTTGATTAGCAGTGAAATAGGGAAATTTCGTAAAAGAGCTGAAGCTGATGAACATAGAAAAGAAAAGGAAAAAGAAAAGGAGCAGAAAAAAAAGGAAGAAAAAGATAAGGAAATTATAAAGTCGAAGGGTAATACGAGTGATCAGGATTGGGATACAGATGAAGACGTCATACTTACAAGCAATGGAAGGAAGGAGCGCGTAATTGAAACGTCACCTGCACGTAAGGAAAGATTCCGTGATATTAAGGATATTAGACGTAAAAGAACCCGATCACGATCTAAAGATAGGGAGCGTGAATATAGAGAACGTGAAAGAGAGCGTGAAAGA
>NC_051846.1:109904664-109922905 GCF_002237135.1 Teleopsis dalmanni | reverse complement strand
GGCCCAGTCTAAGACATTAGACTGGACTGCCGTAAATTCAAAAAGTAAATGTCAATTTAATTTAGGACCTGCACGAATAACTAAAAGTAACAGCAACAACAATGTTCAGAACCGAACGAATACAAATAATAAGATGAAGAATTTAGGAGCCAAAGCGGTTAATTCAAAGAATCATGGTATAATCACGATAAAACATAAGGAAGTGCAAGAAAATTTGACCAACCAAATAGGGTTTAAAAATTCAGAGGAAAAAATTAGTTATTTGAAAAAGCCGAAATTGAATAATATAGTGTTGAAGGTGAACAAATATATATTTCATATTGTTCAATACTATCGGATTACTGGAAAGAAAAATCAGAGTGGGTGTTTGAACAAATAGGAGTACTACGGGCAAAAGGAGCGAGTTACAATGCCAAAGGCAGCAGTAGTCAATCGTTTGATGATGCCTATGTAGAAGTACCTTGCGAACGTGCAGTGGGGAATAAACTTCGACTATTAGTTGACTCGGGAGCAGACACCAGCCTTATAAAAACAGAGGCGTTAATCAATTTAAAAGATATAAACACCAAAGACACAAAGGGTCTTACGGGAGCTTTTGGAGGCAATATAAGTACATTGGGTACGGTCAATATTGAACATCGAAAATTTCCAGCTCTACAATTCAAAATGCATGTAGTGCCAGTAGGTAGTCAGTTACCAGCAGACGGACTTCTAGGTCGAGATGAACTGTGGAACCGGTCTACTACAGACACAATTAAAAAGGTTTTAAAATTAAATTTTAAGAATAAAGAGGAATTAGCTACTTTACCACTGGTAAGCATTGTAGATCATGGTCGGATTTGTATAGCAGAAAGCATGACAATCCCAGGTAGATCAACAATGATTATTCCAGTAAAAGTAGTGGCTAAAGAAGGAACACTCGTAATACATAAAAAGCAAATAGTTAGAAATGTCTATTCAGGTGAATGTTTAACAGAAGTAAAAAACGGAATAGGTTTTGTAAGAATTTTGAATGCAAACAACTATGTAGTTGAAATGAATAGTGAAATTGAATTAAAGGGCAGTGATATGAATGAGTACTATGAGTACAATGTCCCTAAGGTTAATTTGAACAAAGAAGTAAACTTACAGGAAAGGTACGGAAAATTACTGAAATTAATAAGATTGGATGAGCATTTAAACAATGAAGAAAGACGGTTAATTACGCAGACAATTAAGGAATATAACGATGTATTTCACTTACCAGGAGATAAACTGTCCTACACATCAGTATTGGCACACGAAATTCCAACAAGTCATGATCAAATACTGGTAAATCAACGACAATATAGATTACCAGAAGCACATAAGGAAGAAATTAATAAGCAAGTTAGTGAAATGCTGGATGAAGGGATAATAATAAGGAGTAAATCACCATGGAACTCTCCTATCATACTTGTACCAAAAAGGTCAGGTGTAGATGGGGAAAAGAAATGGCGTCTCGTGGTTGATTTTAGAAAAATAAATGAAAAAACAATTAAACACGTGTTTCCAATTCCTAGAATTGATGAAATTTTAGACCAACTAGGATGCAGTAGATATTTCTCAACGCTGGATTTGGCTAGTGGCTATCACCAGGTGATGGTAGACAGTAAAGACAGGGAGAAAACGGCATTTAGCACAGGTCTGGGACATTTTGAATTTCTTAGAATGCCATTTGGTTTAACAGGAGCACCCGCAACTTTTCAGCGAATTATGAATAGTATTTTAACAGGATTACAAAGGATAGATTGCTTCGTCTATCTCGACGATATTGTTATCTACGGAAGGAATTTAAACGAACACGACGAAAGGTTAAGGAGAGTATTACAAGCACTAAAAGAAAATAATTTAAAATTACAAACGGAGAAATGTCAGTTTTTAAGACGAGAAGTCGTTTACCTTGGACATAAATGTTCGGACAAAGGAGTAATTTCAGATCCAGACAAAACCAAGTGTCTTAAGTCTATCCCAGCACCTCAAAATGTTAAGGAACTGCAACCATTTTTGGGACTTGTGAATTATTATAGGAAATTTATCCCATAAGCAGCGAGTGTGTGTTTACCACTTAATAAATTACTAAAGAAAGGAGAAAAGTTCGAATGGAACGACAGTTGCCAAGAAGCAATGATTAGACTGAAGGCGGCAATAACGAAGCCTCCTATACTTCAATATACAGATTTCTCAAAACCTTTTGTTTTAACAACCGACGCTAGTAATGAAGCATTAGGTGCAGTATTGTTTCAGGGAGAAGTAGGTTCTGATTTACCACTTTATTTCGCAAGCCGTGCTCTGAGTAATACGGAGAAAAGATATTCAACTATAGAAAAGGAATTTCTTGCGATAGTTTGGGCAACTAGGAATTTTAGGTCTTACTTATTGGGAAGACATTTTAAAATATTTACTGACCATAAGCCATTAAGAGGTATAAAGACCAAGACACACGTTTGGGAAGATTCCGATTGAAATTGTTGGAATACGATTTTGAAATTTTGTACAAACCAGGAAAAACCAATAAAAACGCGGATGCTCTGAGTCGGCTACCAATAGCAGTAGTTACGAGAGGAAATAAAAGAGCAACAAATCTGAAGGAAAACAAAAATAAAATGGAACAAAATGAAATAGAAGAAGTGGAAGATACAAAGGACCAGACGAAAGAAGATTACGCGGTATTTCTAACCAATAAAAAAGATGTCCAAGAAGTGTTAAAGAAATTCCACGACTCACCTATCGGAGGACATCAAGGGGCTGTTAAAACATATTTTCGAATACGAAAACAGTTTAAATGGGCAGGCATGCAAAGACAGATAAAAGACTACGTCGGAACATGTTAACAATGCCAGAAAAACAAGAGCTCTAGGGTAGAGAAAATGCCAATGGTTTTGACGGATACCCCTCAAAGACCATTCGACAAAGTGTTTATGGATATTGTAGGCCCACTACCTACTACAGAGAGTGGGAATAAACTAATTTTAACATTTCAGGATGATTTTTCTAAGTATTTGGTATGTACAGCATTACAGGATGGGGAAGCTACGACAGTAGCAAGGAAATTCTTTAACGAAATAATTTCAAAATTCAATATACCAAAAGTTCTAGTGACAGACAATGGGACTAACTTCACATCAAAATTATTCAAAGAAACCTGCAAAATTCTTGGTGTTAAAAAGATACAAACTACTCCATATCATCCACAGGCAAATGGCTCTTTGGAAAGAAGTCATCGTCCTTTAGCGGAATTTTTAAGAAGTTTCGTTAAATTGGATGGATCCAACTGGGATGAGTGGTTGCATCATGCGATGCATGTTCATAATAACACTGTGCATTCTGCAACAAAGCAGACACCATCGAAAACACTATTTGGGTTCGATTTCGAGATTCCTATAACATTAAAAAGAAAACCAACACCATTATACAACCACGACGATTTTTCAAAAATTCTGAAATATCAAATTCAACGCTCATACGACGTGGTTCGAAAAAATCAGGAGTTGGCGAAACTTAAAGCAAAGATCAACTATGATAAAAATTCTAAAAATAGAATGTTTAAAGTAGGAGATAGGGTATGGTTGAAGAATACAAGTAGAAGAAATAAGTTTTCACCTATTTGGGTGGGACCTTTCCCAGTAACAGAAATTACTAGTCCAGTAAATGCTAAGGTTATAATTTCAGGATGGGAAAGAATATTCCACAATAATCTACTTAAATTACATAAAAGATAGACAAAATTATAACTATTAACAAGTTTTTTTTAAATTTAGTCTTTAGTTTTAATTTTTAGGAGTTGTAGGTTTACAATTAGGAGATGAAGGTTCCTGTTTTTCCGGGGGGAAAAGTAAAAAAAAAATGAAACTAGAAAACTTAAATAAATATTTTTTGTTTGACTCAACATTTTCATTATTTATTATAATCTAAATAAATTTTTGACTAATAAGTAGTTTATAATAATAATCATAATAAACAACAGAACACAATAATAAAGAAATTTACAAATTTCAAGAGTAAACATTTCTTAAACTATTTTAATAAGAATAAATTTTTTAACTAATAAGTAGTTTATGAAGAGTAAAAATGTCTGGAAATATTTTTTGACGTATACAACTTGTTATTTTTTTTTTATATAATACATATAAAAATAATTTTATGAAAAAATTAAAATGTAATGAAGATTTAAGATTTTAAAATTTAAATGAAAAATTTAAAATGTAAACCTAAATTTGATGCAAGTTTAATATAGACCGTTAGATATATAACACTGTGTGCCACAATGTTCTTCATAGGGGGAAGGAATGTTGTGAGTTAAATATTTATTTTATTTAATTTCACGGGTTTTGGCAGTTTTTCCGTTAGGTAGTGTGTACGATCTTAGGTGATCGTACATTTTCCCTAAAAATAGGCAAGGTTATTTGCATCTGGGCAGTTATTGACTAGAACCAAAGCAGCAGACCGTCAGTTCGACGATAAGAAATGCTGAGTTTTGGTATTTGGTTAGTAATTGGTGTCACGATGTAAGTGACTTTGAAAATGTAAATACGGAAGAATTGCAAAAATATGTAGAGCATTCTTATTAATAATAAAAACTTTGCAAATTTAGCAAAGTAAATTATGAAACTATGGAAAAGCCCAATTAGGTAACTAGGGTAATTTTAAGGTCATATATTGGATTTTTGCATCAAGTTTAGGTATATAAGATAGAATTAAAAACACAAAATGGTAGTTGGTATGTCGTGACAGAGACGCTGGTGCGTAGTTCATTGTGTGACTTCTGTAAGTTCGGTTAGTCAGCCAGTACTGTCGACAAAAAAAATTACTAAGTTAATTACTATTAAATAACAACTAAATTTATAAAATTTTGGTCCTGAAGGGATACAACTATGTGGTTATATTAAATTCGTAATAAAGTAAGAGTACAATGACTTTGTGGAGTTTTTGAACTATGAATAAATAAAAACTAAATAAAAGTAATATAATATTTTTTTTTAAAAATAAAACATATTTAAAATTGTATTTAAAAAATTAATGTGCATGCAAACTTCTGTGAGAGTTATCAATATAAAGTTAAATATATATATATCAATATAAGTTAAATATATATATATATATATATATGTATATATATATGTGTGTGCAATTCATTTCTCTAATAAATGGAATTAAAGAAAAATTTATCAACAACAATATAAAGTGTTTTATTTGAATGAAATATTGTGGAACACACAACAATTTGGCAAGGGGATTGTTTCATTATATGTGGAAGAAAAGAAGACACAACAGTTGTCAAAGGCAAGTTCGCCGGACTTGGACTGAGTGGGTATCATCTCTACACTCCACGTACACAAGGTAAGATTAGAACCTGTATAGTTGCAAAGAAAAGTCTTATTATTTTTTCCTTAACTTCTTACAGCAATGGAGATGTCACAGCGGTAGCATGTGAACAAAGGCACAGGCCTAGCCTGCTGCTAACGTCCGCATACTTTCCGTACGATGAAGAAGAACCACCACCAGCAGCCTTTCGAGCACTGACTGCATATGCAGGATCACGAGGATTGTTTCTGGTAGCTGTTTGCGATGCAAATGGACATCACGAGCTCTGGGATAGCAGTAATACCAACAGCAAGGGTGAGTCCGTTTTCGATTTTATTCTTTCTACTAACTTAACTTTATGCAATAAAGGCAATAACTTTTCGAAACTTGTGAGCCAAAAGCTAATTCGGACAAACATCAAAATTGGTCAAGTGAACGCAAACATTGATAAAGCGGTTGGTTGCATTACGGGTATCTTTATAATAAAAACGCGTCTGTTTAATTTCATGTACAATTCTTTATTGAAATTATTCTCTTACTTTAACTTAAAACTACCGACTACATAATTGTGTTAGTACGCCGGCAAGCACTAACACAAGAGAGGAGCATGTATACATTTTATTATCTCACATTAGTGAGGTTTCATATTGCAGCAATCTGGCTGCTTGCATATGGCTAAAGTGAATGATGGGAATGTGCTGCATAGGCACATTCACAACACTGTACGTTAACCATTTAATGATATTTTATATGCACCTTAATATGCATTTATATAATTATATATATACAAAGTGTATACATGCTATACCTCCCCTTTTTTTTTGAATGAATTTATTTATATAAATTTATTCATTACATTTATTTTTATTAATATTTACTTTATATTTATATTTACTTACTTAATATTTATTTTTATTAATATTAAATATTTATTAATATTTAAATTAATTACTGTATAAACTGATTATTTTTGTATTTATTAATTTAAATAATTTAAATACAAAAAAATATTTTAGTTTAAAACTTTGTTCACATATTATTTACTTATTGTCTTTTTTTTATTCTATCTATGTGCACTGTTTTTTATCCATATAGGCGCCTCGTAGACAAACACTTTTTCTATAGACGACATTCGCTCTTGTTGAATTCCAACTGCTGTTTCCAACTTATTAGCTTTTTTGCTTTGACGCCTTGTTGTTACTTTGAAGATACTTTTCCTTTTTTCATCCTTTATCATTGTTATATCTACAAATTCTATGCGGGAGACTGCATCCGCTGCATAGTTATCTTTTCCCCGTAGGTACTCAACAGTGAAATTGTATTCCTCTATATCTAATCTCATTATTGTGAGTTTAGATGGTGGATTTTTCATAGCAAAGAGTGTTGAAGTTAAGTCCTACCACAATGTTAATAACATTACACATATATAGATATTTTGTCAAGCTTTAATAAGCTTTTATTTAGCCTTACATAATTTAATATAATAAAAAACGACAGTTGTGATTATACACTCGAAAAGAAAACAACGCGTTTTATTGAAAAGGTGTGTTCTACATTTGATAAATTCCAACAGGTTATGGGCCCAGGCTTAACTCAAGTAATATGAATTCTATATATAATATTGATAAACTGGATGAAAACAATTACGACTCATGGAGTATCCAGATGAGGAGTGTCCTCATACACCAAGGGCTCTGGTGTGTCATAAGTGAAAAAATGCCTGAAATGACCAAGGATGGAAAAGATGTGGATATATGTGAAAAGTGGAGACTGAACGATGAAAAGGCGTTGGCGGTAATAACGTTGTCAATAAAAACTTCAGAAATTGGACATATAAAAAAATGTAATACCGCAAAATCCGCTTGGACTGCATTAAAAGAAATTCATCAGCCCACTGGACCGATAAGAAAGGTATCTTTGTTTAAGAAAATGATATATATGCGCATGAGTGAGGGTGATTCCATGCAGCAGTATATTGCGAGCTTCGAAAAGGTCATTGAACAACTTTCAGAAATTGGCCTTGAATTGCAAGAAGAATTGTTTGTAATAATAATTTTAGCAAGTTTGCAAAAAGTTATGAAAACTTTGTTGTTGCGTTAGAAACAAGAGATCAGCTCCCAAAGCTTAGTGCTTTGAAAACAAAATTATTTGAAGAAAGTGAGCGGAGAAAACATAATGAAACAGTCGAAGCAGATGGTATTGTACAAGCATTAGTTGCTACAACAAGCCATAAATATTCCAACAACGAGCACACCAAAAGATATAGCGGAGGTAAAGGAGATAAAAATTTTAGAAAAAAGAGTAACTTTAAATGTTACAAATGTGGGAAGAAAGGCCATTTCGCTGCAGAATGCAGATCAAGAGAAACTTCTGTTTCTGGAGAATATTCGAAATCATTTTTTTCTGTTTTTGGAGTAACTCAAAACACGGTACTAGATAAAAAAGCTTGGTGCTTGGATAGTGGCGCAACTTCTCATTTGTGCGCGCATCGTGAAATGTTTGAAGATTTTGAGCAGTGCAGTGAAAAAATAATGCTTGCAGGTAATAAATTTCTCAAAGCTATAGGACGTGGTAACGTGAGAATAAAAAGTCACATGGGTGAACTTATATTAAAAAATGTGTTGTATATTCCGGTATTGCAATGTAATTTTGTTTCTGTAAGCAAGGCAGCAAACAATGGTTACAAAGTGACATTCGAAAAAATAACGCGTATATTTATGATCAAAACGGTGAAACTGTGTTAAAAGCAAAGCAAATAAAACAATTATTTTTTTGTGAAATATTAAACAAAACAATCGATTTGAAAACGCAATTGTTTTTTAATAATAATGCAAATGATAATTTAGTTCTGTGGCATAGACGGTACGGACACTTAAATATTAATAGTTTAATCGAATTAAAAAATAAACAACTAGTGCTGGGTTTAAAATTTGATTCAGATCAAAAACATATAAACTGCACAGTGTGCCTTAAATGCAAATGCAACATTAAACCGTTTCAATCGTCTCAAAGTAAAACGAAAAATATTTTAGACTTAGTCCATAGTGATGTTTGTGGACCAATAAATGTTAATTCAATCGGAGGATCCAGATACTTTGTTACTTTCGTAGACGACAACTCGCGGTATATTTTTGTTTATTTTATAAGGCAAAAATAAGGCAGAAGTTTTAAATGTTTAAAATAGTGATAATGGCACTGAATACGTAAATACAGAATTTAATAATTATTTAAATGAAAAGGGTATTCTTAGACAATTGACTGTGCCTCATACTCCACAACAGAATGGCGTTGCTGAAAGAGTCAACAGAACTTTAGTAGAGATGGCACGAAGTATGATCTTAAACGCAGGTGTCGACGAGAACTTCTGGGGTGAAGCAATTAACACTGCAGCATATATAAGAAACCGATCACCAACAAGAACAATAAAGAACTTGACTCCATATGAAGTTTGGTGGGAAAAGAAACCTGTGGTAAGTCATTTGCGAGTATTTGGTTGCTTGGCGATAGCTCTTGATAAAACTGAGAAAAAGAAATTTCGACCAAAGGGCAAAGAAATTATTATAGTTGGCTATGCAGAAAAATCGAAAGCATATCGGCTATATGACAAAATAAATAAAAGGCTTGTTGTAAGTCGCGATGTGTATTTCGTTGAAAATTTAAACGATAATAGCAATATTGATCTCCTACCTTTATTAAGTGCAAGTAATCTTAACCGCTATATTCCAGATAATGAATTTGAAATTCCAACTGAAAATCTCAAAAACAGTGAGGAGAACGGAACTGCCAACAAAGAAAGTAGTCAAATGAATACACCACAGGAAGATGATATACCTGATGTTCCAGAATCCGAAGACTATACTGGTACAAGAGCTGGTTATAATTTAAGACCAAGGCCACAATGTGATATTGTAAACTTAGTAGCTCCAGTCAAGACGTCAACTGATATAGTAGTCCCAGAAACAGTCTTCGAAGCTCTACAGAGCGAACAGTCCGCTTACTGGAGACGCGCTATGCAGGAGGAGTATGATATATTGGTAAAAAATCATACATGGGACGCGGTGAAGCTACCAACAGGGCAAAAAGCTATCGGCTGTAAATGGGTTTTTGCAGTGAAATTCGATGCAACTGGAAACATCGAGAGGTACAAAGCACGATTGGTCGCTAAGGGCTGTAGTCAAAAATACGGTGTTAATTATACTGAAATATTTTCACCGGTAGTGAGATACGAAACCATAAGAATGATTTTAGCTATAGCAGTAGAATATGAACTTCATGTCCATCACCTTGACGTTTCATCAGCATATTTGAATGGTAATCTCGAAGAAACAATTTTTATGGAGCAACCGAAATTATTCGAGAAAGACGATATTAAAGTGCTTCAGCTCAAAAAATCTCTATATGGACTTAAACAGTCAGGCCGAATGTGGCATTCCAGATTGAATGAGGAATTGAAGAAAATAGGATTTGTCTCATGCCGAAGCGAACCATGTGTATACACAAAAAATAACAATAAATGTTTGAATATCATCGCAGTGTATGTGGATGATTTGTTACTTGTGTGTACAGACCTAGGTGAGTTGGGCGCAATAATAAAGAAAATCTCTAATGTTTTTCAGATAGTAAATAAGGGTCCTATAAATCATTTTCTGGGTATGGAAGTGGAGCGTGAAAACCCAACTGGTGCTTTGACTATTAGTCAAAAACAACTTGTATTACAGCTCTTAAAGAAAAATCGTATGAGTGTGTGTCGCCCAGTCTCTACCCCTCTTGAGACAAACTTTCAGGTACATTGCATAAATGAAAGTTGTAATAAAGTTGATATAACGGAATACCAGTCATTGATTGGCTCACTAATGTATATTGCTATTAATACAAGACCTGATATATTGCACTCAGTATGCAAACTAGCCCAGAGAAATTGTAATCCCCACTCTGAGCATTTAACGGCAGCAAAGCATATTCTACGATATCTTAGCAAAACCATCGACATGAAACTGCATTACAATAAGAGTGGTGCAGCAATTAAAGCGTATGTAGATGCAGATTGGGGAGGCGATGCAACTGATCGAAAATCTTATACGGGCTATGCGTTTATCTTGGCAGGAAGTGTATTCAGTTGGGAGAGCAAAAAACAGACTACAGTGGCTCTGATCAGCACAGAAGCGGAGTATATGGCGATTTCTGCTGCAGCCAAAGAAGCTATATATTTAAAAAAACTTTGGTCAGAACTAATAGGACTTAGTGATATTGGAACAATTATGATAAATAGTGACAGTATGAGTGCTATGAATTTAATCAAAAATCCTGTATATCATGCTCGCAGTAAGCACATAGATATAAAATATCACTTTGTTCGTGAAGCATATAGTAATAAAGAGATTGATTTACAATACTGTCCAACTGATATAATGTTGGCAGATATCTTTACCAAGAACTTACAAAAAATTAAGCATTGTAAATTAACTATGGCTCTTGGATTAAAATAATGAATGATGAATGATATTTATAAAAATTATTGAATTGATGAAATTGTACATATTATAAGTTAGTATTTTATATTGTAGTAAAATGAAGTATATTATTTTATGTTATAAACATTGAGGAGGAGTGTTGAAGTTAAATCCTACCACAATGTTAATAACATTACACATATATAGATATTTTGTCAAGCTTTAATAAGCTTTTATTTAGTCTTACATAATTTAATTTAATACATAACGACAGTTTTGATTATACACTCGAAAAGAAAACAACGCGTTTTATTGAGAAAGGTGTGTTCTACATTAGATAAATTCCAACAAAGAGGTACGATAATGGACGATGGTCGCTTCTAACTAAGAATTTTGTAACATATAAGTATGGGCGGAAGTATGTTATCGCCCAATGGACAGCGGCAAGTTCTTGTTCAATTGTAGATTTGTTGCTTTCACCTTTGGTGAAAGATCTTGAAGCGTATGCAATAGGGAGTTGTATACCATTTTACTCTTGAGAAAATACTGCTCCACATGCATCCGTTTACTCGCATCCGTTGTTATACAAAATTGTTTTTGAAAATTTGGAGGTATTTTTGAGGTAAATAAATGCATCGTCACATTCTTTATTCTGTTGTGAGTTAAATATTTATTTTATTTAATTTCACGGTTTTGGCAGTTTTTCCGTAAGGTAGTGTGTACGATCTTAGGTGATCGCACATTTTCCCTAAAAATAGGCAAGGTTATTTGCATCTGGGCAGTTGTTGACTAGAACCAAAGCATCAGACCGTCAGTTCGACGATAAGAAATGCTGAGTTTTGGTATTTGGTTAATAATTGGTGTCACGATGTAAGGGACTTTGAAAATGTAAATACGGAAGAATTGCAAAAATATGTAGAGCATTCTTATTAATAATAAAAACTTTGCAAATTTAGCAAAGTAAATTATGAAACTATGGAAAAGCCCAATTAGGTAACTAGGGTAATTTTAAGGTCATATATTAGATTTTTGCATCAAGTTTAGGTATATAAGATGGGTTCAAAATTTGAACTCTAGTTGTTAGAAATAAAAAGTGGTTAAGCGAAGTAGCGCTTAAAAGTATAATGTACATTTAGAGAAACATAAAATGGTCAAGCGTAGTAGCGCTGACGGATAAATTGAAAACAAATAAGTCGTGTGTTTCTAAAAATTAAACAAAAAATATATTTGTAAAAAATTAAAGAAAATAAATAATTTAAATAAAATAATTGTGAAACTAAACTCAAGTGCGAAGTGTTTCTATAATAGCTAAGGACATTGTAAAATAGTTATAAACATTTATGTTAAGAAAAGTGGTAGTTTTGATTAAACAAAAATAAAAAGAAAACTCTATACAAAGAAAGAAACTTGAAATTAGAATAAAAGAATATCTACAGAGAAACAAATCAATGACTTTTCTTTTCTTGAAACATGAAAAATGAATAACCAAATAAATTATATAATTATCTAACTCGACAAACAAAAATTACAACTAAGAAAAAAAAAAGGACATCTACGATTATAGTTAGTAAAAAGAAACTAACTGAAGTTAAATAAAAGATACAAAAGACATATACGATTATAGTTAGTAAAAAGGTACAACTAACTGAAGTTAAATAAAAGATACAAAAGACATATACGATTGTAGTTAGTAAAAAGATACAACTAACTGAAGTTAAATAAAAGATACAAAATACATATACGATTATAGTTAGTAAAAAGATACAACTGAAGTTAAATAAAAGATACAACATATAGTCCAGATTTTGAAATAAAGGATACAACATTTGGCGCAGTCACGTCTTACATCACAGAAAACCACAACATAATTTGGCGCAGCCGGTACACGCGTTTTTGTACCACCAGAAGTAACAAAACGTGCAGCGTGGGACCAACACCCGGATAAATAAGGAGTATCAACAAAATCACAAAACAAGAAGATAAAATGAGGGAAAAAATTGTAAATAATTAATAAGAAATATATAGTTAATAATTTAAAGATAAACAAAAAAGAAAAAATATATAGAACAAAATCATCAAATGTCAAATATCAAATGTGTTTTATACAACACATAATAATAATATTGTAATGATATAATAAATTTTTTTAAATTCAAATTTTATGTAGAAAAATATGTAACTTTATATGTAAGTTTTTTTTTGAGTTCTGTTGTTCTACGTTATTGTATGAAATTTCTTAATTTTCAAGTTTGTTTGAATATGGGGAAAAGTTGTTTTGTTTGTAATAAGCAATTCGAGTCAAAAAATTTAGAAAACCATCTGAATTCGCATAGACGGTTGTTTGAGGAAGCACATCGTATTATTAGTGAAATAGACAATACAAAAGATAAGGGAATACTTTACGAAAGCATAAGCAAAAAACCCAATAAAAACTGGATAAAACGACCAGTACCTACAACAGATGAAGAGTGGGCCAGGCAATATAGGCAAGAATTTAGAGAATTGTGGAATTAAACGTTTATTTCTAAGTAATAAGTGTAATGCAGAGATATTGTTCGGTATTTTTCTTTTGATTAATTGTTTATTGTTATTGGTTGAGTGGGGTCACGTAATTGTTTTGTTTTTATCTCTCATAAATGGAAAAGGATATCGAACATTTACAACAGGAGCTTAGAGTATTTAAAAGATATTTAGAATCGGCAAGAGTACACGCTTGGGAAAAATTAATTGAACTTAATCCAGATAAGGAATTTGTTCAATTAACAAAAGATCATATTAGACATAACAGGTTAACGAGGGTTGAAGAACTTGAATACATAAAGGAAAATATAGAGAGTGTGGAAGGGATAAGGTCTAAAGAATTGGCGAACGTTATTGAAGATTTGTCAGATGCTAAAAAGGGTTTGGAACATAAGTGTAGGCAACTAAGTTCACGCACGGAAGAACTAACATCTTTATTGCAAGACGCGGAAGATCAGACGGCAATTTTGGAGAACGTTTTAAAAAACCAGGGAAAAACGGAACAGGACATCAGTATAATCTTGGACTCAGAAGGTACAGATCACATTAGGGAAAACGAAATTAAAAAGCTAACAGCACAAATTGATGATTTAAAGAAAGAACTAGCGAAGTGCGGACAAACAAAACAGTTACTGAGAACAATGGTGGAAACAAATAAAAACGAAAAAAAAGTTATGGCATCGATTACGGCAATCATGGAAATAGTAACCAAGGTGCTACCGTATTTCACGGGCACAGAAGGACCCGATCTACGGAGTGAGGTACACAAGTTTATTGCGGGTTGTGAACTGGTACAACAAGCACTACCGCAAGAGAGAGCACAGTATGTCGTAAGTTGCATAAAACAAAGATTAGTGAGTGTAGCTTACGAGAATATCGCGGGTAGACAATTCAACACAGTAAATGAATTGTGTGAGGCGGTTAAACGTACATACCTCAGGAAACGTACATTGGAACACATAAGGAATGATCTAACTTGTACTAAACAAAGACAGAATGAGTCGGCGAGTTCATTTGGAGGTAAACTGGAGGCGTTACTACATGAAGCCGAACAACTAATAAGAAATCAAGGAGGTGAGAGTGAAATTCTGTCACAGTTAGGAGAATACAGGCGACTAACAGTACGTTGTTTTATTAAGGGTTTAAAAGACAATAGTTTAAAGCATAGGTTTATTGGGTTAGAGAATGATCCTATCCAGAAACTAATTTTTATTGCAGAATCAGCCGAAGAATTATTGGGTGAATCACGTTCAAATATAAACATGTCCATCACGGAGAATCGAACAGAAATGAAATGTACGTTTTGTAAACAAGACGGACATGGATGGGCATACTGCCCAGAAAGACAAAATACGCCTTACTGTACAAATTGTGGAGTATATGGGCATGAAAATGGACCCAAATGTAGAAAACAACCTATGGAGGCAGTAAAACAAGAAAAATCGGCCTGCAATTTCTGCAAGAAGACGGGACACGATACAAAGGATTGTTTCAGCAGACTAAACAAATTGTATTGTACTTCTTGTGGAGTGAGAGGACATGAACAGAATAAATTTTGTAAATTGGGACAAACAGGACGTGGAAACCAAAATAACTGCAGTAATGTGAGACAAGAGAGGGACTGGCAAAACATTTCAGTACCTTTAAAGCACAGTAATCCAAACTTTAGCAGACCAAGTGGAAGACCTTTGAGTGCAAATCTTAGATGTTTTAGGTGCGGCAAAGAAGGACATTTTGCAAAAACTTGCAGAATAACAGTACCAAACCCGTCGGGAAACTTCAACCGGCCCAGTCTAAGACATTAGACTGGACTGCCGTAAATTCAAAAAGTAAATGCCAATTTAATTTAGGACCTGCACGAATAACTAAAAGTAACAGCAACAACAATGTTCAGAACCGAACGAATACAAATAATAAGAAGAAGAATTTAGGAGCCAAAGCAGTTAATTCAAAGAATCATGGTATAATTACGATAAAACATAAGGAAGTGCAAGAAAATTTGACCAACCAAATAGGATTTAAAAATTCAGAGGAAAAAATTAGTTATTTGAAAAAGCCGAAATTGAATAATATAGTGTTGAGGGTGAACAAATATATGTTCAGTACATGGACATGTATAGTTACATTACTAATTTCGTATTGTTCAATACTATCGGATTACTGGAAAGAAAAATCAGAGTGGGTGTTTGAGTGGGGAATAAACTTCGACTTTTAGTTGACTCGGGAGCAGACACCAGCCTTATAAAAACAGAGGCGTTAATCAATTTAAAAGATATAAACACCAAAGACACAAAGGGTCTTACGGGAGCTTTTGGAGGCAATATAAGTACATTGGGTACAGTCAATATTGAACATCGAAAATTTCCAGCTCTACAATTCAAAATACCAGCAGACGGACTTCTAGGTCGAGATGAACTGTGGAACCGGTCTACTACAGACACAATTAAAAAGGTTTTAATATTTTTTAAGAATAAAGAGGAATTAGCTACTTTACCACTGGTAAGCATTGTAGATCATGGTCGGATTTCTATAGCAGAAAGCATGACAATCCCAGGTAGATCAACAATGATTATTCCAGTAAAAGTAGTGGCTAAAGAAGGAACACTCGTAATGCATAAAAAGGAAATAGTTAGAAATGTCTATTCAGGTGAATGTTTAACAGAAGTAAAAAACGGAATAGGTTTTGTAAGAATTTTGAATGCAAACAACTATGCAGTTGAAATGAATAGTGAAATTGAATTAAAGGGCAGTGATATGAATGAGTACTATGAGTACAATGTCCCTAATGTTAATTTGAACAAAGAAGTAAACTTACAGGAAAGGTACGGAAAATTACTGAAATTAATAAGATTGGATGAGCGTTTAAACAATGAAGAAAGACGGTTAATTACGCAGACAATTAAGGAATATAACGATGTACTTCACTTACCAGGAGATAAACTGTCCTACACATCAGTATTGGCTCACGAAATTCCAACAAGTCATGATCAAATACCGGTAAATCAACGACAATATAGACTACCAGAAGCACATAAGGAAGAAATTAATAAGCAAGTTAGTGAAATGCTGGATGAAGGGATAATAACAAGGAGTAAATCACCATGGAACTCTCCTATCATACTTGTACCAAAAAGGTCAGGTGTAGATGGGGAAAAGAAATAACGTCTCGTGGTTGATTTTAGAAAAATAAATGAAAAAACAATTAAACAGGTGTTTCCAATTCCTAGAATTGATGAAATTTTAGACCAACTAGGATGCAGTAGATATTTCTCAACGCTGGATTTGGCTAGTGGCTATCACCAGGTGATGGTAGACAGTAAAGACAGGGAGAAAACGGCATTTAGCACAGGTCTGGGACATTTTGAATTTCTTAGAATGCCATTTGGTTTAACAGGAGCACCCGCAACTTTTCAGCGAATTATGAATAGTATTTTAACAGGATTACAAAGGATAGATTGCTTCGTCTATCTCGACGATATTGTTATCTACGGAAGGAATTTAAACGAACACGACGAAAGGTTAAGGAGAGTATTACAAGCACTAAAAGAAAATAATTTAAAATTACAAACGGAGAAATGTCAGTTTTTAAGACGAGAAGTCGTTTACCTTGGACATAAATGTTCGGACAAAGGAGTAATTTCAGATCCAGACAAAACCAAGTGTCTTAAGTCTATCCCAGCACCTCAAAATGTTAAGGAACTGCAATCATTTTTGGGACTTGTGAATTATTATAGGAAATTTATCCCATAAGCAGCGAGTGTGTGTTTACCACTTAATAAATTACTAAAGAAAGGAGAAAAGTTCGAATGGAACGACAGTTGCCAAGAAGCAATGATTAGACTGAAGGCGGCAATAACGAAGCCTCCTATACTTCAATATACAGATTTCTCAAAACCTTTTGTTTTAACAACCGACGCTAGTAATGAAGCATTAGGTGCAGTATTGTTTCAGGGAGAAGTAGGTTCTGATTTACCACTTTATTTCGCAAGCCGTGCTCTGAGTAATACGGAGAAAAGATATTCAACTATAGAAAAGGAATTTCTTGCGATAGTTTGGGCAACTAGGAATTTTAGGTCTTACTTATTGGGAAGACATTTTAAAATATTTACTGACCATAAGCCATTAAGAGGTATAGCAAATCTTAAAGACCAAGACACACGTTTGGGAAGATTCCGATTGAAATTGTTGGAATACGATTTTGAAATTTTGTACAAACCAGGAAAAACAAACAAAAACGCGGATGCTCTGAGTCGGCTACCAATAGCAGTAGTTACGAGAGGAAATAAAAGAGAAACAAATCTGAAGGAAAACAAAAATAAAATGGAACAAAATGAAATAGAAGAAGTGGAAGATATAAAGGACCAGACGAAAGAAGATTACGCGGTATTTCTAACCAATAAAAGAGATATCCAAGAAGTGTTAAAGAAATTCCACGACTCACCTATCGGAGGACATCAAGGGGCTGTTAAAACGTATTTTCGAATACGAAAACAGTTTAAATGGGCAGGCATGCAAAGACAGATAAAAGACTACGTCGGAACATGTCAACAATGCCAGAAAAACAAGAGCTCTAGGGTAGAGAAAATGCCAATGGTTTTGACGGATACCCCTCAAAGACCATTCGACAAAGTGTTTATGGATATTGTAGGCCCACTACCTACTACAGAGAGTGGGAATAAACTAATTTTAACATTTCAGGATGATTTTTCTAAGTATTTGGTATGTACAGCATTACAGGATGGGGAAGCTACGACAGTAGCAAGGAAATTCTTTAACGAAATAATTTCAAAATTCAATATACCAAAAGTTCTAGTGACAGACAATGGGACTAACTTCACATCAAAATTATTCAAAGAAATCTGCAAAATTCTTGGTGTTAAAAAGATACAAACTACTCCATATCATCCACAGGCAAATGGCTCTTTGGAAAGAAGTCATCGTCCTTTAGC
>NC_051846.1:109892169-109904564 GCF_002237135.1 Teleopsis dalmanni | reverse complement strand
GGCAGTGATTATAACAAGCCGCAAACGAGTAGAGTTTATGAACGTTATAATAGACAATGTATTAATCCAATATAAGCCAGCCATTAAATATCTAGGAGTAATGATTGATAATAGATTAAGCTTTAAAACACATATCCAATATGTATCCGAGAAAGCGGCAAAGGCGCAGACATTACTGTCAAGGATTCTACCAAATATTGGGGGACCAGGTCATGACAAAAGACTCCTCCTTAGTCGAGTAGTAAGCTCCATAATGCTGTATGCTTCACCTATTTGGGCAAAATCGCTGTCTATAGCTGAAAATAGAAAGAATATAACAACGGCTTACAGAGTAAGTGCACTAAGAACGATAAGTGCCTTCTGCACGGTGTCGGATGAAGCAGCCTTTGTTATAGCTGGTGTAGTGCCTATTGATATATTGGCAGATGAAATGCGAAGAATATTCAGCAAAAGGCAGGAAATCCGTGAACAACATAACTCTATCCAAGTTAAAAGGAATGAGAGAGAAATTTCAGTAGCTGCATGGCAGAACAGATGGGAAAACTCCACTAAAGGCAGATGGACTTTCTCACTTATACCTCTAATCACCGTATGGTTGGAACGAAAACATGGTGAGACAAACTACCATCTAACGCAATTTTTAACTGGGCACGGATGTTATCGAAAATAACTGTTCAGATTTGGGCACGATAATTCCCCCTTGTGTCCTAGGTGTGGAGTAGAGGAAGATACCGAGTATGCAATATTTCACTGCAGCCGATTCAATACGATTAGTTCATGCCTTCCAGGTCCGGCACATATAATACAATATATGTTAGCAACGAAGGATAATTGGAACACAACAATGGAGCACATCGTATCCGTACAAAACGAACTAAGAAGAATTGAGCGAATAAGAAGAAATACAGAAAATAATGAAGTAGTAGTGTAATAGCTAACCAGCCCCGTGATGTAATACCTAAGGCTGACTTCCACGGGGATAGTGGTTGAAGATAGCGGGGTGAAGGGTTTAGTACGTAGGCGCAACACGAGGCAACTTGTATTGCGAATCGTGCATGCTAGTCGAGAACATAGTATCTATGAAGATTCCCAACCTTCATGACATTTATGCTGTGCGATTGACTTATAAAAATGTCCACAATCAGATGTGCGAGAAAATTTTATGCTCGCACCGCACTGTGCGACAAAATATTCTCTGTGCACACAAGTGTGCTGTTCATTTGTGCACAAATTGTGCAAAATTTAAATAAAAAGCAATTAGTTTCCACAGAAATATATGATTGCATACTAATAACAGATTAGGTAAAATACTATTAAGTGATACTCTTAAATAAAAAACAAACAAACTATGCCTCATTCGTGTTAATCACTTACACCTTAAAGGACAAAAGCAATACTCTATAATGTTTATTTTAATTTTTAAATGATGATTATTGATAAATGAAATTTTATGAAGTAGTCCAAAATTGATATATTTAATTTTTTCAAAGTTAGATCCGTAGAACAGATCCTCTTTACTTATAACATTTCGAAACAAATACTCTTTCTCTATTAAATTCATGTACCTATTTAACTTATATATCATAAACTATTTATATTTTATATTATAACACAGTTTTCAAGTGCATTGTGAAATTTACTTTATTTCCATGTTTTAAATTAATAAATCTTAAATTAATAAATCTTAAAATAATAAGTAATATAAGCAATAAATGTAAATCTAATAATAAATTCAAAATTAAAATATAAATAAAAAATCATTTCTTCAATAAAATATTTCGCATTAAGACGAAAATTAATGCAAATCAGTCTTTCATTCTATTTTGTGGCGTTATTCATCGTAATATTGTGCGATTTTAAATCATCATTTCACACAAATGTGCAGTAGTCATTTCGTCTCCGCACATTTGGGTGCATTTTTATTTTCAAATCTGCACACAAAATGTGCTCCTCGTATTCTTTTCTGCACACGTTGTGTGCGAGGGCAAGCTGGCTGCCGCACACACAATGTGCTGGGCGAAATAACTTCGGCACAAACACCGTATGTGTGTGCGAGTTTTATTTCACTCCACCACATTCGTGTGAAATGTGCGTTTTGTTTGTGCACACAAGATGTGCACTTAAGATGTGCACAATAATTTTCGCACACCACATTTGTGGTGCGAAATTTTATTTAGAATCGCACAACATTTGTGCGTGGTGTTTTGCATTTTTGTGCACAGTACAGTGTTTTTCTGTTTTAATGCGCATATTAACAATATTGTATGGCTAACGTATAGTGCAGTGAATATGCCTATGCAGCAAATTCCCATCATTGACTTTATCCATATCCAAGCAGCCAGACTGCTGCAATAAGAAACCTCACTTTAGTGATATAATAAAATGTATGCATGCTACTCTTCTGTGTTAGTGCTTGCCGGCGCACTAACACAATTAATGCCTAAATTTAAGGTAGATTAAAACTCTGCAAATATTAGCAATTTAATAAAGAACTATACCTAAAAGCGTTCGTATGTGTTTAAGTTTAAGCTTAGATAAGAACATTATAAACACCCACTTTAATAATAATTATTAAAGAAATGTTTATAATATTAAATGAAGGTAATGAAGGTAATGCTTATTAAATAATGAAAAACATCATATGACATCATATATTTTGTTTATTAAACATCATATGAAAATATTAAAATGGCAACCTATTGATTTTTCTATTTAAGTTCAATTTAGGTAGTGTGCGAGTTAAACTAAGTTGCGTTCTAAATGAGGGAAATTCTAAGTTGTGCCGATAATGTAGTGATGTGTCGATACGTATTGATAAATGGCTAAATGTGTGCAGTGCAAAAAATCCCAAAAATCTCCCATTTGGTTTAGCATCAACTTAGCCTAACACGCACACGGCCTTAGTCACGTTAAAAATATCGTAAAAACCAACATTTCACTATATTACGGCACAATTAAGAATTTCCCTCAATTAGAACGCAAATTAGATCAAGTCGCAATTCTTTGAAAAGAAAAACTCGTAAATATTCAATTTCGACCAAACAGCATCTGAAAGACATAATCCTAAAGGAATGGGGCGAAATAACAATTCAGAAGACCAGTAAACTTGTAGTTTCGATGAAAAACCGTCTAGTTACTAAATTGCTAAAAAAATCAGAAATTTTACACTACAACTTTGCCTTATAGTAAGTGCTTGTAGACATTTGATCGCTTGTTTTATTATCTTTGACAAATAAAAGCACCGTAGTTTTTTTAACAAATGCAAAGAAACTTCGCGAAAACATTGTGCATTGAATGTAATAATTAAACAATATAACATGTTTCCAATAAGTTTATTTTTTTTGTTTTTTTTTTGTTTTTTTTTGTTTTTTTTTTGTTATTTATATATAATATTATATATTATCTTGTTATATATTATATAATATATATGCAGATAAGGCAGCAAAAATCGTAATGATTACGAAAAACGAACGAACGAACGTGAGCAAAAGAGTTAAATCAATCAAAACAAAAACGAAAAACAAAATAGAAAAGACAGAGGAAAAGAGATTTTTTTTGGTGAAGACACGCGTTTTTTGGAGAAGTCGATAAGTTTTTGAGAAGTTATTATTAAAGAAGTATTTTTTTGATTAAATAAAAGTTAAATAAATTAAATTAAATGAAATTAAGTTAAATTAAATAAAAGAATTAAATTAAGTTAAATTAAATAAAAGAGTGTCGAAAAATATTGCATTTTTATTTTCAAAGAAAATAACTACATGGTGTCAGAAGTGGGATAAAAAAAATCTCTTTTCCTCTGTCTTTTCTATTTTGTTTTTCGTTTTTGTTTTGATTGATTTAACTCTTTTGCTCACGTTCGTTCGTTCGTTTTTCGTAATCATTACGATTTTTGCTGCCTTATCTGCACTTACCTGGCGTAGGGGTTACCGTGATCATGAAGGCGGTTCCCCAGGAGTGAGGCTTGGCCATTGCACTACGGTTGAGTTGACCTCCGCGGCTATTCCTAATGTGAATATTTCGTGCGTGTAATTTTTGGTAGCTAAACCACTAACAGATCTCACAAAGAAACACAAATCGTTCGTGTGGGGTGAAATACAAAACAATGCGTTTGTCATACTAAAGGAGAGTTTATGCTGTGATCCAGTTTTAAAGCTTTTTAATCCTACTCTTCCAACCCAACTTCACACCGACGCGAGTAAGGAAGGCTACGGAGCGGTATTATTACAAGAACATGGTAACAAAAACTACCACCCCGTATTTTACCTTAGTTACAAAACAAAAGCAGCAGAAAAAAATTATTCCAGCTACGATTTGGAAGTATTAGCAATTGTAATAGCGTTGAAAAAACTACGAATTTACTTATTGGGTATGTCCTTTGAAATTTTTACTGACTGTAAAGCTTTCCAACAGACAATGGCTAAGAAAACCTTAAATAGTAGAGTGGCAAACTGGGCCATGCAACTGGAAGAGTTTTATTGCAAGGTGAGCCACCGATCAGTAAGCAGCATGCGACACGTTGATGCATTGAGTCGTTATCCCGTCGTATTGCAGGTAGAGGATGGTATAGTGTTAGCTGTTAAAAAAGCACAAAATCTGGATGAATTCTGCCAAATGACACGCAAAATTTTGGAGAACGGGCCATATCAGAACTTTGAAATGCGAAACGAGATACTGTATAAATTTGTGGATGGAGCATATTTATTAGTAATACCTAAGACAATGAGAAGAGAATTAATAACGAAAATTCATGAACAAGGACACTGGAGTGCGGAAAAAGTAAAAACGGTAGTGGAGCAAGAATATTTCGTCCCGAACTTAAGGAAGCATGTTGAAGCGGTAACAGCAAATTGCATTAACTGCATTCTCTCAGCAAGAAAACACGGAAAAAGAGAGGGATTCCTTTCACCTATTGAAAAACCTGATGTCCCTTTATACACATTTCATCTAGACCATTTAGGACCACTTCCTTCAACTGCAAAAAATTACAAATATCTTTTCGTGGTAATAGACGCTTTCACTAAGTTTATATGGATATACCCTGTAAAATCCAGTTCAACAGAAGAAGTTCTTAAAAAATTGCAACAGCAAAGCGAGGTGTTCGGGAACCCTCATCAGTTTATAACCGATAGAGGCGCTGCTTTCACTGCGAATAGCTTTAAAACGTATTGTATAGAGCGAAATGTTCAGCATCATTTGATAACAACAGGTGTCCCCAGAGGAAATGGACAAGTAGAACGTGTGAATAAGGTAATAATAGATTTGCTAACCAAACTATCATTTGAAAATCCTTTAAGGTGGTACACTTATGTTAGTCGTGTACAGATGGCGATAAACTCCACTAAGTCCAGAAGTACAAAAAGGACACCGTTTGAATTGCTTTTTGGTGTCTCTGTGTTCAACACCGAATGTCAAAATGTTTGACAATGTTTTGAAGAAGAGATATTAAACAACTTCGAGGAATATCGACATGAGTTGCGCCAGCAAGCCAAAGAAGAAATTTTAAAGGTTCAACTAGAAAACAAAAAACATTTTGACAAAAGACGCAAGGAAGCCGTTCGTTATCACGTTGGAGACCTAGTTGCTATACTTCGAACGCAGTTTGGAGCTGGACTTAAGATTTTTCCAAAGTACTTGGGCCCTTATGAAGTCACCAAAGAAAAGAAAAACGATCGTTATGAAGTGAAGAAGGTAGGTTCGCATGAGGGACCAAATTTAACGTCCACGGTCGCGGAACAGATGAAACCGTGAAGAGATTATGGTGAGGGTGAATCTGAGTCGTCCGAGACAGACGACGAGTCGGATGGACGAGTGCAGATAAGGCAGCAAAAATCGTAATGATTACGAAAAACGAACGAACGAACGTGAGCAAAAGAGTTAAATCAATCAAAACAAAAACGAAAAACAAAATAGAAAAGACAGAGGAAAAGAGATTTTTTTTGGTGAAGACACGCGTTTTTTGGAGAAGTCGATAAGTTTTTGAGAAGTTATTATTAAAGAAGTATTTTTTTGATTAAATAAAAGTTAAATAAATTAAATTAAATTAAATTAAGTTAAATTAAATAAAAGAATTAAATTAAGTTAAATTAAATAAAAGAGTGTCGAAAAATATTGCATTTTTATTTTCAAAGAAAATAACTACATATATACTGTGTATTATTATTACTGTAAAATTAATTAAATTATATATATATGAGTTATATTATGTGAATTGTGTTTTATTATATACATATTCATTTTGTACAATTTCTTTTGCTAGTTTTTTTTGTACTGAAGCCTGGTATACCCTGAGTATTTCCCAGCCGTGGAAAGGGCCGGAAAGATTGTTACAAATCAAATATTTTTAGTGTAACATATTAAAATTACAACAATAATAAACCAATAATATTTATAACAACAATAATAAAGCAATAATAATAATATATATATATGTGTATATTAGGGTGGCCGTTATTTACAAATGTGTTCAAATTCTAGATGCCAACCCCCTAAATTTATTCGAATACTCAAAAAACTACTATGTGTGAAGTTTTAGACTTATCGGATAATGTTTAGAGGTCGCTCATCGACCTTAAACTTCGGAAAATTTTTTTTACTTTTTCAAATTTCTTCGCTCCCATCTCGCGTATTTTTCACCTATGACTATTTGTACCAAATTAATATTAATCTTTAGCATATTAACTTTCAAATAAGGTAAAAATCACTAAATTTCGTCCACAATTAACTAAATTATTACTAAAATAAGAAATGAATAAAGTATTCGTGTTGCTGTAAAGCTAGACTTTCTTTGTATGGTGACAAAGAAGCTTTGTTAAAATTTAAATTTGTTTTTAATTTTATTGAAGTTTGGCTGACCATACAACGCTGTTTCGAGTATTGCCAAGTTCTCTTCTATTATTTCCAAAGACCACTGATGAAGAGTACTTGGCAATACTCGAAACAGCGTTGGGTGGTCAGCCAAACTTCAATAAAATTAAAAATAAATTTTTGTGTTTGTCCTTTATTTCTTTCTCTGTTATTCAAAACCCCTCTAAATTTTAACAAAGCTTCTTTGTCACCATACAAAGAAAGTCTAGCTTTACAGCAACACGAATACTTTATTCATTTCTTATTTTAGTAATAATTTAGTTAATTGTGGACGAAATTTAGTGATTTTTACCTTATTTGAAAGTTAATATGCTATATTAACATACCATATATACGAGCTTACTCTCAGAGCTGTGTTTGCAAGCAAATTTCCGGTTACTTCAGGAAAAGATGAACCGCTATTTAAAAGATTTCAGTTGAATACAATTGACAAAACTAACTATCGAAATGTTTTCCAAAATAATGAAATAAAATAAATTCTCTTAGGTGTTAAGGATGAAATAACAACTTTTTGTTACAAAGAACTACAAAAATCAATTTGCAGAAATGACTATAAAGAACTATTCCAACTTGTCATCATCTCTTTGGGAGGAAGTTCATCAGCAATATTCCGTGACCCTGGACCAATGCACCATGCTCGTTGGATGTCCAAAGCTCTTTACTGCTTAAAGAAATTTTATTTCGAAATGAGTTCACATTGCCATCTTTCGAAGAGCAAAAGCTAAAAGAAATCTGTTTGTTCATAATACATGTTTACTTAAAATCTTGTTTCAAATGTGTTATAGCATCAGAAGCAGCTCACCAAGATTTTTGTTTTATAAAAGAAATGTATAATTATAGATGTATTGATAAGACAATAACTGAGGCTGCTATTAAGAAGATGTGTAACCATTTATGGTATTTATCCGATGAATGCATTGGTCTATCATTTTTTGATGACAACAATCTAATTAAAATTAAAAAAAGAATGGCAGATAAGTTAAAAAAAAATTATATCAATGTTGAAGTAGATAATGGTGATAACAATGAATGCCACGACAATGTGGATGATATTAAAAAAGACGGAGAAAAACGAATTCTTTAAAAGACAGAGAATGTAACCGATTTTTTATCGAAATCACTAGAGGATTTTGTGACAGCCAATACCATCAACTTTTTTATGCGATTCAATATATCTACAGATTTCTTGAACCTTGAACCAGAAAAATGAAACCAACATACAGATTATATACACGCGTTAAATTGTTCACAGTATAAGAGCTGTTAATGATTCGGCAGAGCGAGGAGTAAAACTTTATGAAGAATTTAATAGTCCTTGGTAAAAATGAGCAAGATAAACAATATTTATTGCAAATAATAACAGATTATAGAAAGACTTCGAAAAAGTATACTAAAACAGTTTTGTCAAATAATAAATAAATTTAATATTTTTTTTAAATAAATTACTTAAGGACTCCTTTCCTTTTATTATATTTATTAATCTATTTTGTGCATATTATTCAAATCAAGTGTGGACAATTATATATAGTGAGGAAGTATTTGATTGTCTTCAAATATTATATTTTACCATTTTGTGTCCAAGAAACTGTGCTTTCGCTCATACGTACTCGTACTTCCATATTTATGTTGCTCTTGAAAACTTCAATAAACGTCGAGTATGATTTCTTATTTTAGTAATAATTTAGGTAATTGTGGATGAAATTTAGTGATTTTTACATTATTTGAAAGTTAATATGCTAAAGATTAATACTAATTTGGTACAAATAATCATAGGTGAAAAATACGCGAGATGGGAGCGAAGAAATTTGAAAAAGTGAAAAAAATTTTCCGAAGTTTAAGGTCAATGAGCGACCTCTAAACATTATCCGATAAGTCTAAAACTTCACACATAGTAGTTTTTTGAGTATTCGATTAAATTTAGGGGGTGGCATCTAAACTTCAAACACATTTTTTTGCTCCCATACATATTACGGCCACCCTAGTTTATATATATAAATAATTTAATATATCAGTTATATATTTAATTTTTTGGATGATATATTATCGTTTTTTTAAATAAACAGAAGCTCTCTCTTAGAACTCTCTGACACATAAAATGTTTTTCACATGCAATAAGAAACTTATGTCAGTGGTTACGACAAAATCTCAAACTTACCAAGCAGTGGAAACACGGTATTATCCTCAATAGGTCGCTCATCATATCTGTGCTTCTGTATGGCATATAAATATGAACGTTATCACAGAATGGTAAAGTTTTAGAGAGAAAAGTTTTTTATAAGATCTTTGGTCCTCTAAGGGATAATGATTCTGACGCGTCGCACTATAACCTCTAGAGTGTATGGCGGTATAACCGTGAGAACATCTGTTGTCTGGAGAAATTTCCAACAACAAGCATGCCAGACGTTCAACATCAAATACACGAAAGACAGCAAACCTGTTACCGAACTAAAAGAGCGTGGACCAATCACCCGCGCTCCCTAATACGTTGACGGAATTGGAAAAGTAAAAGGACCTAATTTGAAATATGGAATGGTCGTACTGCAACGAACTTTTCCTGGGTGCGTTCAAAATGTTTGGTGGGGTATCCTCAGCCGTAGTCCAGGGTCGTGACAATAAATTCATATTCGCGGGGACAGAAAAGATATTGATTTACAATTTTTTTTCAGAATTTTATTTTTTTATTGTTTTAATAAATGTTTGTACAAAATTATTTAGTTATTCCTGCGAAAGTTATTTAGTTTCATTGTGTGATAGCAAATAAAATAAATTTAATCGTTAAAAATAAATTTGTAAGAAAAACCCCATATGTATTATTATATAACAAAAAAAAATATATGTATTGTTATATATTTTTACTTCAGTGATATTTGTATATCCAGGCGTTAACTGGATGTGCTATGCACCGCGAATTGTGTGAACGAGCGTGGATTCGATGGATGAGCGCCGTGGATTCTGCGAATGAGCGTCGTGGATTCTGCGGACGAGCGTCATGAAATTTCATGTGGTTCACCTCAAGGCACCTAGCGGAAACAGAATTATCCTTAATTATTAGGATATATATAGCTTGTGATCAAAAAAGAACTTTAATTTTTAATTTTTGAATTCCAGCGCTTATCCAATCGGCAAATTTGTTTTATTTTCACGCTGGCAACACTATTATACACATTCTGTCAAAGTTTAACGCATATCGTACGATAAGTTTTTGTTTAGCGTCTATACAAAGAAGTCGAAAAATGTTTGACTTCCACGAATTGGGAGCACTGGAACCCAGCGACTCAAAAGAAATTATATAAACCCGGCTATTCAAGTATAATGCCCGACATGAAAACAAAATTGGACGCAGCTGTGGCTAAGGACAATTAATTATCTATTTATTTTGCTATTTTAATACAGCAATTTGCAGCGATAATTTATTGTTAGTTCTAAGTTAATTTTTAGAAGATTCAATAAAAAAAACAAAATAAAATTGACACATCTCAAATCTCAAATTAATATATGCAGTGATATTCGAAATAAAAGGAGTGCAGAGATCGGTAGTGACCACTACCTTGTCGTCGCTGAGCTCAAAATCAATAAGTGAGTAAATATTAACAAACGGCCAACTGTTTTAACGAAGTTTAATACAGGAAAACTTAAGAATGAGCAGCACAGAAATACTTTCTCGTGGAAAATAGCTTCTTTCAGCGCTAATATAGAAAACTCTGAAAAGCGACCAACTGGTCAAGGGCGGAGTAGCATACAAAATGCTTTGAAAAACACATGTGCTGAAGTGCTAGGATACATGAACAACGCACGTAGACACGACTGAATCTCTTAATCGACTTGGGCAACTTTTGAAAATTGACGTAAAGTCAAAGAAAAACTTCTAAGCATACGTCGTGGAGCACAGCATGTAGATCTTAAAAGACAGTACAAACCCCTAACCAAGCAAATTAAACGAAAAATAAAAACCGAGAAAAACAACTATTATCCTTGTTCCGCTGAATCTGCTCAAGCAGCAGCAAACTCAGGTAATATGAGGGAACTGTTCAATATAACCAGAAGTATTTACGCCAGGAGAAAAGAACAAATTTAACCAGTACTAGATGAAAATTGTGTACTTATAACGCGCAAAGAAGAGCAAACCGATGTATGGAAACGACACTTTGAGCGGGTGCTAAATATCTACTGATGACAGAGAGGAAGAATTTCATGTACGACGAAATTAAACAGTAATTGGTTCATCAATGTAGATGTACAGTTTAGATCTGTGCAGTTTACTTTAAAGTTAATTCTAAAGATAAAGCAGCTCTTTTGTGCTCACTTTTTGTGAAGTATGGGCGACCGAAAACATTTAACCGACACGATGGAATAATAAGTGACGCTTTTAGCACCCGATTGTGGCGTCAAACAAGGCTGCTCCCTCTCACCACTATTCTTCAACACGGCTTTTGAAATTGTCCTCAAAAACATCAATGAACAACCAATTGGCATAAATTGACGTTTAATACCAAACTCTGTTAATTCACATATGCAGAGAACATTGTTCTTATTGCAAGCAACCTTTAAGATTTGCAGAGAAAATTTGACATCTTTTGGGATTAAACATTAATATCAGCAAAAACAAGTGCATGCGCATTAACACCAACAACAACACTCCTATAATTGTCAACAGTACTCAGAGTGAAAACTTTCGCAGTTTGACTATCTACGAAGCCAAATTGATATTAACCTTGGTACTTTAGCTGATGTTAACAATCGAATTCAAAAAGCGCGTACTATATTTAAAATGCTTAATAATGTATGGCGATCAAACGCATTACAGCAGAAAACAAAAGTACTTATCTATAATTCTTGCGTCAACTATATATGAAACGCTTCATATATATACTATATGGACGCACAGTGCACTTTCATGAAATGCTCAAGGCCACAGAAATAGAAGACAACTAAAAATTACATGGCGTAGAGCAATCACAAATGAAACATTCAAAATTATAAATAAACTGAGATTTATTGCACGAAACTGTCAACTTTGGAAAAACCTTGTTACCAATTTATGTGAATAGGCTAACTTCTATATATTAATTGTTTTAAACATGCTTATAATAATAATAATTTGGTCCTCTACAAGTTGGCGACGACTATCGCATTCGAAAGAATGACGACGAACAGTACGAGCTTTATTACGACATAGTTATAATTCAGCAAATTAACTTCCAGTGACTTCTCGTTGGCTTGGTTAAAGATGCTCCAGCGAAAAACGTATCTGAAGCAGTAGTTGGGGGAAGAAGGCGTTCAATTATTAGACCGTGTCTTCGGTGGAGTGATCACATTAAATTAACACTAACTTAAGTTAATGTACGAGAAGGCACAGACGCAGCAGAAGCACCTAGAAAGACGCTGCATCAGACCGAAACCCGGTAACAGGTTGTTATGACCAAATAAGTAATTATTTAAAATAATAATTACATTGTATATAATATATAGTTATATATACTTACAAGTATTTACTTATCTAACTACATAACAACTGGTTATTATAAATTAAA
>NC_051846.1:109878412-109892069 GCF_002237135.1 Teleopsis dalmanni | reverse complement strand
AATATAATTGGGAGACGACAAACCAATACTCCAGAATACTATTCTTGGATGGGTTGTAAGTGGCAAACTATCAGAAACAGCAAAAGGCGCCGCAGTCTGTTGTATGTTTAGCGAAGAAGAAGATTCGCTAAATAATCTCCTCGTCCGATTTTGGGATCTTGAAGAATCAGCACAAAATTCAAAACTACTGTCTGATTAAGAAAAATTATGTGAAACTAATTTTGTGGAAAACTTGAAACGTACTAAGGAAGGCAGATTTATTGTGAAATTGCCACTTATTGACAGTGTATCAACATTAGGATCCTCTAGTGAAACTGCCCAACGCAAATTTTTCTCTCTTGAACGACGGCTGTCAAAAAATGAAGCATTAAGGGCACAATACGTGCAGTTTATGACTGAGTATAAAGATCTCGGTCACATGGAAGAAATTCAACCTGATGACATCATGGCCTCACATTATTTCATTCCTCATCATTGCGTGATAAAACCAGATAGCACCACGACAAAATTACGTGTTGTGTTTGCTGCATCTAGTAAAACTTCATCAGGTCGATCATTGGATTTTTTTTTTTTTTTGTTTTTTTTTTTTATTATTTGAAACACAATATGTACAACAATATAAATACATGTTTCATTTGACTACGACTAGTTCATACAAAGAACTATCAAGCAATTTTGTTACATTTCAGAATACTTATTGTGAAGTTGTCAAAGACTTAGTGTTAATAGTAGTAATCTAAATTATTATTAGACTACTACTTTGGGAGTAGATCTGAAGGCTTTGTTCGTTTAAGTCTTCTCAGCAGGCCAGATGTATTAGACAGATGGTTGACTCTCTCGTTTGGATGCTGTTGTAATCGTTTTTGGTGCTTTACCGCGAACTTCTGGATTACTGCAGCCACAGATTCGATCTTCAAGTCCCGATGAAGGTCAGTATTCCTAATGAACCAAGGAGCGTTGACTAAATTTCTTAAAACTTTGTTCTAGAAGTTTTGGATGATTTATGGAGAGGATTTAGGTGCACATTCCCATAACTGGATTCCATATGTCCATACCGGAGCTAAAACTTGCTTGTATATCATTAATTTGTTGTTTACAGAGACGGGTGATTTTTTCCCAAGAAGCCAATATAAATTTTTGTATTTGGATTCTAGTTCAACTCGTTTTTTCTTTATATGTTCTTTCCATTTCAACTTAGCATCTAAATTCATGCCAAGGTATTTAGCTGTGTCTGAGTATGGTATTCGAGCACTGCACATAGTTATCGGCAAATAGTCAATTTTTTTGTTTGTGAAGTTTACATGGACGGATTTCGTTTGGTTGAGCTCAATTTCCCATTTTTTTAGTCCAACTAATAATTTGATCAATGGAATGCTGCGTTGCTTCTGTTGATTCGTTTATTGTGTTTCCAGTGGTAAGGATCGCTGTATCATCTGCAAACGTGGCAATAACACTTTCTGGTGGGACTTGCAGGTCGGCTGTGTAAATTAGGTACAGAATTGGGCCAAGTATACTTCCCTGCGGTACTCCGGCTTCAGTTGGGTCAAGTGTTGAGTACGCACCTTTATATTTCACTCTGAAGAATCGGCAAGATAAGTAGGACCACATAATTTCGGATATTTGTCTCGAAAACCACAGTTCAATCTTATGCACAAGTCCTTTGTGCAAAACTTTATCAAAGGCTTTCGATAGGTCTAGGAAAACTGCAGTGCAAATTTTTTGTTCTTCAAGTGCTCTTTCGATTTTGTCGCATATTCTGTGTATTTATTCTACAGTAGAATGCTTTTTTCGGAACCCAAACTGATGACTCGGAACTATTTGATTTTCTGTGAGAACAATCTGTATTCTATTAAGGAGAATTCGTTCAAAGATTTTTGATAAAACGGGTAATAAAGAAATTGGACGATACGACGAAACTTCATTAGCAGGTTTTCCTTGTTTGTGTACCATAAGTACTTCCGCTACTTTCCAATAAATTGGGAAGTGTCTTAAGCGCAGAGCTGCATTAATTATTTTGCATAGTTTGATTATACCTTTATTAGGGAATTGGTTTAAGATCTCAGCGGTTATCTGATCCCAACCAGGAGCCTTTTTTAGTTTCATATTTCTTATTTCATTTTTTATTTCTCTTAGCGAAGTTGGTTGTATTGCTTGGTTTAATGGATTTAAATTAGACGTAGGAAGATTATTTCCATCGTCATTTAGTGTAAATGTTGCCTTAAGAAATTTTGCGAATAAATCTGCTTTTTCTTCGTCACTTTTGGCCCATGATGTGCCATCTGCTTTAATAGGAGGATTATGTTTTATAGGATGTTTTACTGCTTTCACGGCTTTCCATAGCGAGTAATCTGTGCGTTTCTCATAGGAAAGGCTTCTAAGATTCTGTTGTATCTTATCGTTTTTAACATTATTAATAAGTTTTCGTAGTTGTGCAGTTTTGCTATTTAATTCCGTTTTATCAGTTGGTGATCGTGTTTGTTGCCATTATTTACGCAATTTTCTTTTTTCCCATATTAGTTTATCAATTTCTTTTAGAAGAGTTGGTCTAATCTGGTGTTTAGAGAACTGAAGAGTACTCATCCATGCTGATTCTGAATCTGCTGTGTAAATAGAAGAACTTCGTTATCCACTTCAGTTGCGGAGTTTAGATCAGAGTTAATATTAAAAGTGTTTTCAAGGTGCAGCCTAAAGTAATCCCAGTCAGTAGATCTATTTATTAGATAAGGCTTCGGTTCATTTATGACTACACTTTTATTAATAGAGAGTTGCACAGGTGAACGATCAGAAGAGAGATCGTATCCATTTTCTATTTGTAAGAGTTCTTTTGATATTTTTTTAGTTATTAAAAAATCAATCAGATCCGGTATTTTCGCTGGATCACTTGGCCAATATGTTGGGATTCCAGTTGATAAGACATCACATTCTGTGGCTTGTATGGCTTTTAATAGTTCTCGGCCCTTAGTTGTAGTTAATCGCGAACCCCAATGGACATGTTTAGCGTTGAAATCGCCGCCAATAATGAATTTATTTTTAAATTTAGAAAAGAAGTTTATATATTGATCTGTACTAATAGAATGTCTTGGAGGACTGTAGACCGAAATAATTGATAATTTTTGATTTTGTACTTTTATTGTAACAGTTGTGGCTTGAAACTCGCTACAGCTGATATTTTCCTCTTCATAGTGACTGATGGTTTCCTTTATTATAATAGCACTTCCCCCTCGTGCATTGTTATTCGGGTGAGTAGTGTGGTAAGTTTCATAACCTCTAAATTTTATATGTGATTCCCTCGTAAAGTGCGTTTCTGCTATTAGACATATATCGATGGACTTTTTGTAAAGAATAATCTGTAGTTCGTTTTGTTGATGTAGCAGCCCATTTGCGTTCCAGAGCATACCTTTTATTGAAGACTGCATTACATAAGGTGTTTGGGAAGGATCTGTTCTAGTTTACTTATCCGTTCATTTAAAACTTTATTAAAATTTTCCTGGTTTTGTAGCAGTTGAAGTACCAACTGCAAGGTTGAAGAAATTTATCTGGCTTACTACTTTGGTTATCTTTCTGAACGGTTTTGTTTCGCATCTTTTGTAGCTCTTTGGCTACAATACATTCGCGATAGTTAGCTGGATGAGATTCGCCACAATTGCAGCATTTTGGTAAAGTTTCTGCTGGTTTTGTACAGCTTGTTGTTGGATGCTTTCCCGTACATTTGACACATCTTGCCATTTTTGAACAGTAGTTCAGTAGCTTTAGACTTAGCAAGAGTTTATGACCCATTAGGATTGATAGCACCAATCATAGTCACAGCAAAAATATTTGTTCAACGAATTTGGAAATTAAAGACGACCTGGGATGATCCGTTACCTCATGAATATGAAGCCGAATGGGTTAAGTTTCGGTCAAGACTGCAAGAAATTAATAATATGATCATTCCGAGACATGTTTTAAACCACGAAATTCCATTAGATATTCAATTACATTGCTTTGTAGATGCATCTGAAAAGGCATATGGAGCAGCAATCTATGTAAGAGCGATTCTAAAAACAGGTACAATCACAGTACGGCTACTTTGCTCAAAATCAAGAGTAGCGCCATTAAGAAGGCAAACAATTCCACGATTAGAATTGTGTGCAGCATTTCTGGGAGCCCAACTGTTAGCGAAGGTTAAACAAGATCTTGTATACGATAACCACAAATCTTTTTTATGGACAGACTCACAAGTTGTATTATACTGGATCAACTCTAACTCAAATATTTTTCAAACATTTGTAGCACATAGAGTAGTACGAATTCATGAAATATCTAATGCAAGCCAATGGTGTCATGTAAGGTCCAAATTAAATCCAGCAGATCACCTATCAAGGGGTTTACAACCTACGGAATTACATTCCAGTCACATGTGGTTTTTTGGACCACTGCTTATATATGGAAGGGAATCATAATGGGCAGGTCCAATTGCTCAGGAACATCTTATAACTGATCATTCTGAAACCAAAGGGAGGGCGCTTGAAATGCAATGCTCAACACAACCTTCAATCGTAACTTCAGCAATCACCAGCATTACTGAAGATTTCATCTATAAGATCAACTATAGAAACTCGTTTGCAAGATTGCTACGAATCATTGCGTACGCACTACGATTTGTAAAATACTCCAAAGGCAAAGACAACAGGCAAACTACCTCTTTAATACTAAGTCCGGACGAGTTGAACTCATCATTACAAGTAATCATACGTATAATACAACAAAGCGATTTCAGGGAAGAATAGCAGCAATTACACTCAAATGGAACAGTTCACAAAACTAGTTCTCTCTCTAGTTTAAGTCCATTCTTAGATAGTAACGGAATTTTAAGAGTCGGAGACCTAGTACACTACCTTGTGGTACTCCAGCTCTGATAGGATATATGTCCGAATGTTCTTCTTCATATGTTACCCTGAATGTTCTTTCTGATTAGTATGACTCAAGAAGTTGGCAGTAATTAGCCGGTAGTATTTTGCTCATCTTATATATAAGTCCTTGGTGCCATACACGATCAAATGCTTGAGATACGTCAATAAACACTGCAGGACAGTATTTCTTTTCCTCAAATGCTTTTTCAATCGTATTAGTTACTCGATGAACTTGATCAATAGTCGAGTGCTTATTCCTAAATCCAAACTGAAAGTCAGGTATGTTGATCATAAGCTTAAGGCGTCTAAGTAATAGCTTCTTGAATAGTTTTGAAATTGTTGGTAACAGAGATATCGGTCGAGTTAACTTGTTCTGGTGGTTTATCTGTTTTTTTATCATGATAATTTTTGCAATTTTTAACCATTTCGGAACGTATTGTAACCGAAGACAGGCGTTCAATAAATATGTCATCATGATAATTGATTTTCGTGATAACTCTTTAAATAGGCCCTATGATATTTCATCTATTCCAGGTGCTTTTTTTGGATTGAGGTTATTATTAATTTCTTGTGCTATTTCTATAGGAGTTATTGATTTGATAGTTGACGATACAGGTGATATACAGGTGTAATATTGACATCAGATAGAATGTCATCATTTTTTCTGACCCATTGTCCTACTGCATTTTTGATTGGTGTCACCTGAAGGAGTGGGTGCTTGAGACAACGGGTTGCCTTTCATAAAGAATAATCTTTATCTGCTTCGGTTTCCAGTCCACTCGGGTATTGCTCGAAATTTATTTGTTTATAATTTTTAATTAACTGATTAACTGAATTGTTTAGCCGATTAAATATTGTTTTATCAATTGTTCTGGTTCTATGTCGTGTACGTCTTGCTTTCCTTCTTTCCTTGATTAAATTCCTGATCTGAACTGGATATACAGCTTCTTGTTCAAATTGTTCTTTTGGAATCGGGGTAGCATCTGCGGCTGCTGCACGTATTTGATCAACAAAGTGCTGTTTGCGTCTCAAGGTTTGTTTTAGTGCACAGTTTCACCTTCAAGTCAATATAGTTATCTAAGTTTTCTCTAAATCGGTCCCAATTTGTGTGTTTATTGGAAAGGATTAATTTTCTCTTCATTTTGATAACATTTGCACTTAAGATTAGTAAAACGGGAGTATGGTCGGATGTTAGATATTCCAACCCTACTGTTGCTACAAAATTAGATGATATCCCTTTCGAAATGAAAAAGTCTATCAGATCAGGAATTTTGTTGCTATCTGTAGGCCAGTATGTAGGGGAACGTGATGAGTGATAATTGCATTTTGCTTCATTTATGGCATCGAGTAGTTCATTACCTTTACCAGGAGTAATCAGCCGAGACCCCCAGGCAGTATGTTTGACATTGTAGTCTCCTCCAATAATGAATCTTGGCCCAAGGTTTTTGAATATGGTTAAGTATTGCTTTTTGCTAATGGTATGACGTGGCGGACAGTATACAGCTCCAATATTTAATTCAGCTCCGTTGTGTTGAATTGCGATAACTGTGGCTTGTATGTAATGCTCTTTTATTAATGCTCTTTTCTTTAATAAATAGAGCAGTACCACCACGGGCTCTGCCGCTTGGATGTGTAGTCCAGTAGGCGCAATAACCAATAATATTAGTATGATTTAATTGCGAAAAGTGGGTTTTGGATTTCAAAGCAATATCTATATTATTTATTTTTAAAAATAATTCTAGGTCATGAGCTCTTTGATTGAGCCCGTTTGCATTCCATGTCATTATTCTGAGGAATCGATTACTCATAGTGAATCGCTTTAATTTTCTTGGTTAGTGGGGACTGGCTTTCTAGCTTGTTCACCCTTTCATTTAACTATTTTGTATTGTTTTAAGCAATACCATTATATCGCCATTGGTTGGCTCATTATCATTTATTGCACTTTATGTTTTTATCGCTTTATGTGTGTCCATAGACATTAGACAGTCTGTGCATAACTTAATGGAGGGCTTGCACAATTTTGATGATCTTGTAACTTAACAGATTGTACTTTTAGTCGTTGGACAACTTTAGGTTTGATATGCTGTTGTGCTTTTAATTTCTTTTGGTACACTGAGCAACCTTTATAATTAGCTCTGTGGCCCTTTTTATGACAAGTGCGCACGTAGCTTCATTGTTACGTGGATTTTGACATTATGTGGTGTGGTGTTCACCAGCACATTTGACGCATGTCAAATGTCCCCAATTGCTGACAATTAGTACATTGTGAAATACTTGTTACTTTTTCTGGTGGTTCTATTTTCACTTTGCAGTTCAGTAGATCACGAATTTCAAAAACAGTTTTGTTGTTTTCGTTTTGTTTGATATCTACGAAGTGGAGTGGAAATGATTTGTAATTTTTCATTCCGTTGATTGTTTTTTTTTTAACGTTTTGAACTCTTAGCACATCATGGCCAAGATGATTAATGGGGCAACCATTTCCTGAGTGTCCATGATACCTGGAACTCCTCTTATTACAAATCTGTACGCCTTTTCATTTCTGAGTTGATAGGTGTGATATTCTATATCATGGAAATTTCCATTATGATTTTCGGATTCTATATGAATTACATTTTTGATTTGGCGATAGTCGTCCTCATTTTGACAAGTGACCTTGATATCACTGTTGGATAAAACCTAAAACCTAAACTAAACCATTCCATTTATTTTTTTTAAGACTAAATTTCTAAAGCTATTGAAATCTTTTACATTACTCACGTTAATAGGAGGTGGCATGGGGATCTTGGTTTCTTTTTGATGTTGCTGATCTTTTTTTATTTCTGGTTTGGTTAAGGGGGATAGTGTATCATCACTTCTCTTACGCTTTTCTTTTCTGACTGTTGTTTTATTTGTAACTTTTGTGAACGCTTTTTCCAGTTCACTTTCATCTGTGCAATATTATTCTTCCGCTTCTGATTCAGTATCAACTTTAGCAGTGGTTGCTTCTTGTTGTTTTAACATAGCATTTTCATTGCTCAAATTCGCAATTAGATTTTCTTCTTTTTGACACAATATTTTTAAATCATTATCTGTTTACTTAAAAGTTTGAATTCTTCTAAGTTTGCCATTATTTATTTGTTTTTTCACATTTTTCAGTGAAGACTTTTGATAAATGTTATTTTCGTTTTTTGCTTATTACACTTTATAAAATTAAAAGCTTTCATATTATTAATCACTAAAAGAATTTACAACACTATTTGTGGTTTGTGTACAAACAATAGAAAATGTTTATGGTTTGTGCACAAGATAAAAAATTCTATGATTATATAGTTAGTTATGTTAGCTGTATCTATCAGCTGAATATTTAAGTTTTTTTTTTTAGCTGATAAGTGGTTACACTATATGCTATAAGAGCAGATGTAATATATTTGAAAGATCACTGAACTGTCTCTATCAGTTATGTTTATTGTTTCACTTTCAAATGTACTGATTTATGTTTCACAACAAGGCGAATTCTGACAAATGCGCCAAGTTATTTTTGTAAATCAAACAAATGCTGTTTACACAAGAGTTTTCACCTATGATTGTGCTTTCAACTTAACGTTTTATTTAATTATTGTTACTTTTGTAACTCTGTAAGACTTTGTACACTCCACATTTACGAGCTTTTATCACGAGCACTTCAAAAACACGTCTACTTGCGTTGAATGTATCAACACACTTAAGAAGAAAATATTGTGCACGCATTTTTTATGTGATGCAGTTATTTTTATTGAATTTGATTGCATTGCGTACAACAATAAGAAATTTGTTTTGACGAATTTACGAGACTTTGTTTACTTGAAAAATGTTTTTGTTTTTGCCTACAATGGAAAGAATTTCAAATAAAAGGGCATAAAATTGGAAAATTGTTCTATTTGAAATTTTTTCTGTTCAAGGTAAGTCGATTATGTTAGGGACAACAGTGAGAGCTCGGACTTGTAAGTCTAGGCATATGATGATTCGTTTGGCCTTTGCTGACGATCAACATGTGAATGCGTGAACTGGTTTAAGTGAAGTGATGGTGGTCAAATTACCTTCTGCTTGGCTTATACTGGCCAGTTACCCATTTTTCATTTAGCTGACAAGGTCTGCATTGCATTGTTAGCAAGTTTACTCTAAGATTTAGTTCTTTAAGCTATTTGGAATTTTTTCTGTTCAAGGTTTTACATTGCTCATTTCAACGATCCCAATGTTTTCAACGCTGACAACGGTTTCAGCGATCTTATCGATTACAAATCTTACAACGAAGTCAACGATCACAACAATTTCAACGCTTACAACAATTTCGACGATTACAACAATTTCGACGATTACAACGCTTTCAACGCTTACGCTCTTAATTCTATTTCTACCTATAACTTCAAGGTTATTTTTTTAAACACAAATAATAAATGTTATCATAAAACACCAAACACAAGTGTCTCCTTCTTTTAATATATTAATTTCTTATAACGAAGCCTGGTATACTCGCTGACATATACCCCAGCTATAGAGAGGGCCTGAAAGGTCGTTACAATAGAAATGGAATTGCATTTTATTTTTGGCGGTATAAGCTATAACATTAGTAAACTTAAACTTATGGTGGGACGTTGGGACAGCGCACCGTCCAACTAGTGGCCCCACTGAAGTGAAGGATTAGCCAAAGTAAACCACGAAACAACTTGGCTTCTTTTTCGTCCTTCTATTCTCGGATGTCGTTATTGAGTTAAAGCTGAAATGCCTTCCGTTCGTATAACTACATCTCTTGTTAATGCAAGCAGCTCATTTAGCTTGAAGTTGCCTGCCAAGTCATCACCAACCCAATGGTGTCCCCAGATAGTCTTTCTCCTACTTGCCAGTGCTGGACATTGGCACAATATATGCACCGCTGTCTCCTTTTCTTCTAGACATAGTCTGCAAGTGTCTTCCTGAGCAAGAGTTATCATTTTGAGGTGATACTTGAAGTTGCCATGTTCAGTAATTAGTGAGGTCAGCCAGCTTAGAGTGCTCCGCGAGGAGATAAGCACTTTTATCGCACCCTGACCCACGGTTTCGGCAACATGAGTTTGATCTGTCTACAAGTGCTCAACTCTCTTCATCTATTGAAATGAAGTGAGGTTATCCATTTATAGTCATAGGCTGTGATCATGTTCTAACCCAATGGTATTCTGGGTTCTGGGCCGCAGAAGTTATGGCTTGATTTGATTTTATAATAAGCCAATGTGGTTGTTGTGATTTTAATTTTATTTAGACTTTTTTACTCCCAACATGCATAGCCCACGTCAATGATTTTGCAAAATGTGTAACAACACTTTTGTTGTCGTTGCGGTCTGCTGGATGTCTTCAGCCTTACCAAAGTTGTCGCAATATATTTGTTGAGTGTGTCCTCTGTCATTGCATTATGACAAACATTTTATCCTTTGCAAAGTATGATTACTTCAGCATGTGCTTGACAATTTGGACTTTGGAATTTAGAACACTCATTTTCATTTTTCAATCGAGTGTTTTGCAACATGAACATATTGCATACAGCATGAATATATTGCAAGCAAATGTGCATGCAATATGACTTGCCGTCTTTACAGTTGGTGACTATATGTGTGTTAACTGTTAAGAATTATGTTTTGACCAATGACGTAAGTATATAGAAGTCAAGGTTTATTGTAACTAATAGAATTTAAATATATGATATAAATAATTAGATGTAAGAAAAACAAATTGTAAAAACCGAACTGCTTCCGGTATTAGAAAAAGAGTTTTGAGCTAGTCTAAAGGGCCCCTTAGACAGCAACGCTCGTTGTCAACGCGCACTTGCCATTACACAAACAATTTTTTAACAATTTTTTAAACACGCCTCAGATAAAACAACAAATATACTAAGAAATCGCTCTCACATGAGAATTTTTTCTCCTACTTTGTGAAATGCGAAATTTGTTTGTGTAATAGTAGCATTTGAAATTTTAAGAAATGTGTTGACCAAAATCAAAAAATTTTGATATTTCGTCAATCACGCTCGTGTTTTTGCATATACAGTCGGATTTGGTCGGCATGCAAAATTTAATTTATTTTGAGGAGTAGAAGCGTAAACATCGTTTAAATGCACGCATGATTTGTCGTTAGCATGCGATGCTTTGCAAATATGAATGAAATGTGTCTTTTATTTTAAATATTTGTATTTTCTACTTAGGTAAACATGTTATTAAGAAGAATTAAAATATTAATAACCTGGGGCTAAAAAAAAATAACCAAACATTAAATTACAATGAAAATTTTGTTTTAAATATTAATTGCATTGTGCACCTACGGAAAATTTGTTATTAAAATATACCAAAAAAAAATTAAATTAAATAAAATATAATATATATAAAAATAAATTGAAATCATAAAAATAAATATAAATATATAAATTAAAATTATAAATGATATGTAAAACACTATTTTTCGTAAGGAAATTACGCATAACAGCCGCTGTCGACACTTCAGCGATTCCTGATTGTTTAAAAAATTGTTGGTAAATTTAATGTGTAATAGCGAGAGAAAACTTCGGGCGTTTGTCAACGCGCGTTGCTGTATAAGGGCCACTTAACATATAAAGAGTTTATAATGAGATAATAAACAGTTAATAATAAGTCTATAAAGAGTTGATAATCAGTTCATAAGCAGTGAATAATAATTCGAGAAAACACAGATAATGAGTTTATAGCAGGGTTCAGAAAAACACTGTGCTGTGCACAAAAATGCAAAACACCACGCACAAATTAGAAAAATTAGTTTACCCCTGCGGGATAGGGGTTAGAATATTCCCGCGGTAAGGCATGCCTGTCGTAAGAGGCGACTAAAATCCAGCTAGGTGTCGGAGGGTGTGGCTTAAAAGGTCACAGAAACCCTGAGAAGCCCCTAAGCTGAGCCGAGTAGACGCCGGCTCTAACTAAGCGTCCACCATCCCGGGATGGCATCGAGGGACACGTAAGCGCACAATATCTGCTTCCAATGTGAGAGCAATTGATGCGTCAACGAGGGAGTCGGAAATGCGCAGCGTCTGTATATCATGTTAGGGACGACTGTCGCATCACAATTCACATACGAGAGATGATAATGGAGGAAGCCTATAAGAAAAGGCATCAGGATCGATACCAGTAAGATTCTGATTACGGCATACTGGACAACAGCAAACGATTGGACATGATGACATGATAATGGAGAAAGCCTATAAGAAAAGGCATCAGGATCGATACCAGTAAGATTCTGATTATGGTATACTGGAGCAAACGATTGGATATGATGACTTGGGCTGGTGGATGATGTATTCTGTTACCAATATGGGCTAGAGTGAAATCTGGTCCAGACGGCTTTCAGGCTAATGCTTCATCTGCCTCCGTCCCGTTAAAACCTGGCAAGCCTTAAAGAACGATCTTGGATTCGTCCTGTTAAGTTGGGGTGTAGGGCAGTTAAGAATATCTTCTGCTTAGCTCCCGGTTTGGCTCTGAACACATGCGCTCATAAGGCTATGTGTCAACCCTCGCATGACCTCCCTGCATTGCAAAGATAATCATGGAACCACAATAAGGGTAACTACACAACGAAACTAAGATAACGGCTTTAAGTTGGGACCCAATTGCAAAGAAAAATGTTCAGAACTACAAAAACACCAATACACTCTGGCGTTAATACTCCAGCCGGCATCGAAAGTGCAAAGGAGTCACGGATAGTCAGTCCCAGCCATAACCCCTTCATGAGGGCGCCGAGACTAACACACTCACCTGTGCTATCATAAGAGAGGCAAAATAACGAGAGAGCTCGCTCATCCCCTCCGGAGCTTAATGGGAACAGTGTTTCAAAAGTGAAAAGGGAAGCGTTCATTAAACTCGGGGACAAAATATCCGAGCTAAATGAGATGATGGGTGGAGGAATAAGGTCCATCCACCAAGCAATGCGTGATCTTGTTGCAATGATATCATCGCTCTATAAAAGAACTGCCGAAGAGACACCAAATAAAACTATCACCGCTAAAACCAACGATAGAGGTACCCAAACAATTCAGCCGCAGCAAACACCAGTTATATCCAAACGGTTAAGAGAAGAAATCGAAAAAAGTAGGAAGACACCGCCTAAGAAGACGAAAACAAATCGACCCGTGGGGGCAAATAATACTAAGTCTAAGGAGCCAAGGAAAGCATTGGAAAGCAACTTAGATACGGTGGCCGGGACGAACGGCAACGCTGATGTACCTCAAGCACCAATTGAAGACAACAACAAACGACACGCTTGGGTTTTACAAACAAAAAAACGCGTGAAACCACCTCGACCGGATGTAGTGATCATTAAACCGTCTGAGAAACTTTCCTTACTCATACTCCGGAAAGTAAAAGGAGCTCCAGAGCTTAAAGCAGTCGGTAATGATGTTCACTCTATCAGGAAAACACAAAAAGGGGAACTTCTGCTTGAATTCAAAAGATCAGCAGAAACAATAAGTGTCCACCAAGACCACATCAAAAGTATACTACCTGTGAAAATAGAGGTCAAAACGCTAACGAAAGAAGCTACCTTTGAACTACGATACCTGGACGAAATAACCACAGAAGACGAAATAATTGATGCATGGAAAAACCAAATAGGCGAAATATATCCCTCGGCGATCAAAACAATAAGAAATGCCCCTGGAGGTACCAGAACGGCTATAATTGTAATACCAAAGAAGCAGGCCGGTAAAGCTGAAGAGGTGGGCAAACTACGAGTTGGATGGACCGTGTGCCGATTACTCCAAA
>NC_051846.1:109871529-109878312 GCF_002237135.1 Teleopsis dalmanni | reverse complement strand
AAACGCAAAAAAATCTGCTTCAAGAGGATATTCAAAAACTACAGTATCCGAAAAATTAAAAAGATTAGAATATCTGTCAAGTAAAGTTAGAACAATTTACCCAACTTCTAAGTTTGAAACAATAGCTTCATTAACAGAAACATTTTTCGACAAATATAACCTGACTAAACAATATTTATTAAGTATGTCTACTAGTGAACACATAGTTACCCAGGAAAACAGTAGTGCTACAAACACAAACATGGAAAAATTAAATTACGAAACTGTGGAAAAACTAGTACCCACTTTCACCGGTAAAGTTGAAGAATTAAACAATTTTATACATAGATTGAATATAATTCATGACAAGCTACGTGACTCTGACAAACAAGCATTTTTAGATTTCATAGTAGAATGCAAGTTACAACATTCAGTAAGAGCCAAAGTCAGCCCCGTAGGAATTCCAGATTCACTTCCTGAACTAATAGAGAATCTAAAAAAGAACTTCATACCAAAGGATACCATACCTCAACTGCTCCAAAAGATAGCAGAAGTAAAACAAGGCCCTCACCAGAAAATACACGAATATACAGAAAATATATTAACCATTCTAGCGAATTTAAACAATGCGACATTACTAAAGAATAATTTTAAGAAGTCATCTCCGGAAGGACAGGCCGTACTTTTAGTAAATGATGAAACAGCATTGTTAGCATTTAAAAAGGGATTAAATACTGTTTATTCACAAACTGTACAGGCAGCTCAACCAAAGACCTTTACAGAAGCTAGATTGTTTGCAGAAAATATGCATATACCAATGCAACAGCAAGTCTTTTTCACCCAACAACGTTTTCATAGTCAAAGAAGATACGACAAACATAGAATGAATCAAAATAGATTCCAATATAACCAGAGAATTAACAACAATTCTCAAAATAGAAGCAATAATGGGAGAAACTTCAATAGAAACAAAAACAACGCGTACCCCAACAATACTTCAAACGTTGAGAATAGAAATAGAACAGGATACAACAATACAGCTCGGAATCCAAGGAGTCAATTCAACTCTAACCGAAACAGGCGTGTACAGATACTAAATGCCCAGGAAAACTACTCAGAACCAGAGGACAACTTAGGGAATTCTCCTCTGGTACATCATTAAAAATTTTCAATATAAACCCTAATATATCAAATTATGTAATAGTATTTTGCAATACTATTGATAAAAGTTTAAAGCTTTTAATTGACACTGGTGCTGATGTGTCTATCATAAAAAATAACTACAATTTAAATTTTGATTCTAGCACAACTTGCTTATTAACTGGTATTACAGATGGTCACAAGTTATCTTTAGGTATTTCAAAGCTAAGCCTAAATTTTGATGGATTATTTCTAAATCACATATTCTCAGTAGTCGATACAGACTTCCCAATTGATGTGGATGGAATAATAGGTAGAGATTTTTTAACACATTTTAAATGTAATATAGATTACTACACATTTTCTCTAACAGTAACTTCGGACTTACAGTCCACAACAATTCCAATAAATATTAAAACATTTACAGTTAAAGCGAAAACTCAAAACATATAACCTATAGACATTCGTTTTAATACAGATACTGTTCTGTTCAGTAACGAAATCAACAAAGGAGTGTACATGGCCAATACCATAGTACCAGCAAACGGAATTTGCCACATAAATGTGATAAATACAAACGAATCAGATATCAACATAACTGATTTAAAAATTGAGTCACAACCTTTGTATAACTATTACTGTATAAATAACAAATCAAAAATTTATACTGAACAAAGATTAGCTAAAATTCTTGACAAGGTACAGCTGAAAGAGGATGCACTAACACTAATTCCATTAATTTCAAAATACCAACACATTTTTCAGCTCGAATCAGAACCATTATCTACAAACAATTTTTATACAGAACACATCTCTACAACTGACAATAATCCAATATACATTAAAAATTACCGATTACCACATTGTCATAATGATGATATAAAAACACAAGTTCAAAAACTATTACAAGACGATATAATACAACCGTCAAAAAGCCCCTACAATTCACCAATCTTGCTTGTTCCTAAGAAATCAACAAACGATAACAAGAATTGGAGACTCGTCATTGATTACAGAAAACTCAATGAAAGGATAGTCAACGACAAATTCCCCTTAACACGTTTGGAGGATGTTCTCGATAAGCTTGGAAGAGCTAGGTATTTTTCCACTTTAGATATGACTAGCTCATTTCATCAAATACCAATTGACGCCTCTTCAAGACAAAAAACCGCCTTTTCAACAAATGATGGTCATTACGAATTTAAAAGATTACCTTTCGGATTAAAGATTAGCTCTAACAGCTTCCAACGAATGTTAACCTTAGCATTAACAGGTTTGGAAACGGAAGCATTTTTATATGTAGATGATATAATAATTTTTGGAAATAGTTTGAAACACCATAATATAAATCTAGAGAAAGTTTTTGAGAGACTAAATGAATACAATCTTAAATTAAATCCAGACAAGTGTAACTTTTTAAAGCATGAAGTTACTTACTTAGGTCATTTGATAACAGAGCACGGAATAAAAACTGATCCGGCCAAACATCAAGTCATAATCAACTACCCAAAACCCACAACTACTGATGAAGTAAGAAGATATGTAGCTTTCTGTAATTATTACCGTAGATTCATAGGCAATTTTGCAGACATTGCGAACCCGTTAAATCGTTTACTAAAGAAAAACCAGAAGTTTGAATGGAATTCAAATTGTGATAAAGCATTTGAAAACTTAAAATCAAAACTAATAAACCCACCAGTACTCAAGTACCCCGATTTCAATAAACCATTTATAATTACCACTGATGCATCTGATTATGCATTAGGTGCTGTACTCTCACAAGGTGAGATTGGATCTGACCTTCCAATTTGTTATGCAGGCAAAGTTCTCCAAAAACACGACTTAAATAAGCCAATTATAGAGAAGGAATTGCTAGCGATACATTGGGCAATCAATTATTTTCGCCCATATGTTTATGGCAAACGTTTTCTTGTTATAACAGACCATAGACCCCTAATTTCCCTATTCGTACATAAGAACCCCTCATCCAAAATGACTAGAATAAGAATAGACTTGTCAAAATATGATTTTGAAATTATATACAAAAAAGGGAAGATAAACACAAATGCAGATGCACTATCTAGAATCAAGATAGATACCAATACTTTAAAAGCTCTTATACCGCTCAACAACGACGAAAATGTATCAAAGAAATTAAGTCCGGCTAATGAAGAAGAATTAATGAGACAATTAGAAACAAGAGACGATACTCTAGTATATGTTACAACGAGGAGTAACACAAAACGCGCGATGAAAAAGAATGATAATCCTATCGGAAACACACGTTCCAATGAGCCTGATCAACTCTATTGCTGGGACTGTACATCCATTAGTGATATCAGACATACAATGAAACTGCAGTTTAATATAAATAAAAATAATAAAGAAAAATTACACATTGTGAAAAATGTAGTAAAAGTGGAAATGAGCGAGGTACCTACGAAGCCGATTTCGATCATGGAGAAACTCATATCCAAAATAGAAAATTTTAAAATCTATGAATTAGCGCTAGCAGAAGAAGATACAATATTTGATGCCATGGCAAAAGAAGAATTTAAGAATATTATAAATACGTTGCAACGAAGAAATAAAAATGAAAAACGTCTCAAAATATTAATTTATAAAAGCCCAGAACAAATCACGGATACAATAAAAAGATACAGACTCATTGAAGAATATCATAATACTCCTTACAGCGGACACTTAGGTGTAAGGAAAACCTTCACAAAATTAAAACAACGGTATACGTGGAGCAAAATGAAACAAATGGTTCATAAATATATCAGTACATGTCACAAATGTCAAATCAACAAACAAACGAAACATACAAAAGAACAATTAGAAATTACAACAACACCTACAAACGTTTTCGAAACAGTAGAAATTGATACCGTAGGCCCTCTTCGTCCTTCAAATGGATTTAGATATATTCTCACAATGCAATGTGAATTAAGTAGATTCATCATTGCATATCCAATGGTAAATAAAGAAGCACATACAGTATCTAAAACATTAATTAAACAACTAATATTAAAATTCGGTTTATTCAAAATACTCAAATCAGACAGAGGAACTGAGTTTGTAAATGAATTATTTACAAAAATCACAGAATTACTAGATATAAAACAAGTATTCTCAACTCCTTACCACCATGAAACAATTGGTACAATAGAAAGGAATCATAGAGTCCTCAATGAATATCTTTTAAATTTTACTGAAGAAGAAGAATGGGACAGATGGATACCATACTATGCTTTTGCATATAATACCTCACCCCACATAGACACTGGCTATTCGCCACATGAACTCGTTTTTGGCAAACTACCCTCACTTCCTGATGAAAAACTCAAGGATAATATAGGTAAATTCAATTTAGAAAATTATGCGAATGAACTGAAAGCTCGTCTCAAAGTATCGATTGAAAAAGCTAGAAAGTTCACACATGATGCCAAAGTTAAAAGACAAAAACAAAATAGTTATAATAATAATCCAATTAAGTTAGAAATAGGAGATAAAGTATTAGTAAAGTCTCAGAATAAAAGAAAACACACTAGCCCATACATAGGCCCCTTTGAAGTAATAGATATTAATGGCACTAATTTAACGATAAATGACGGTAAAGAAAATAAAGTAATACATAAAAATAATACAAAACTATTTAATACATAATTATTATTAATAAATGTCATCAAATACAATTATTATTATCTATATATAATATTAAAAACTTTATACAATTTATAATCTTTAGTATATTAATCATTAGTAAACAAAAATTGTGTAAGAAAACTTCATATAAAAATAAGCACAATAAATGTAATGTAATATGCAATTACTTCAATTATCATTAATAACTTTTAATTATAAATAAAAACTTATTACATGTTAGTTTTGCAAGTTCAAGTTCTATTAAAGAAATAATGATATAATAAATATACTTACAAAAAAAAATTTTTTTTTAAACAAAAAAAAAACCAAAGTACTTTACAATATTATAAGTTATTAAAGTATAGTTTACTTGTCGCTGTGTATTATCCTAATACAAAAGAAACCTACGCATAAAGGGCCTAAATCACTGATTTTATTTAGAACATTTCTCTCAATTTATACAAAATTACCTTATAACTAACTTAACTAATTTTATTAATTTTAGTGGACTGTATTATTTTTAATTACATTTCAAACAAGGTTCAAAAAACGACGGAAGTCCAGGCATTTGTGATTTTTTCTTCTATTGTCTTTAGAAATATATTTTTATTATCATAATTAGATACAGATAATTAGATATTTAAAAATGTTACAATGTTAGCTATTATAAGATATTTTTTACCCATGTTTTTTCTTAGTTCATAATTCGGAGAATTTGAACGATAACAGACTTATAATAATAATAAAGTGTTCATTATAATAAATAAGTGTTCATGCTTGAACAATAATTCACATAAAATATTTATATTAAATGTATTATAAATTTTTTTTAGAAACTGAACTCTTTAATTCACAATTTAAAAGTATTGCCCGGTAATATATCCCTTTAATTATTGCAACTAAATTTATTTCAAAAACAGCAATAATATTTGCTTAAATTAATTTTCTATTTCTATTTTTTTAAAACTATTTTTATTTATTTATTAATGATTTCTTTCATTTTACGCATTGAAATAAATCACTTTGCAAAATTTGCAAAGTTCCAAAATTGATATATTTAATTTTTTCAAAGTACGATCCATAGAACCAATCCTCTTTACTTATAACATTTCGAAACAAATACTCTTTCTCTATTAAATTCATGTACCTATTTAATATAACAAAGTTTTCAAGTACATTGTAAAATTAATTTTATTCCCATGTTTTAAATTAATAAACCTTAAAATAATAATTAATATTAGCAATAAATGTAAATCTAATAATAAATTCAAAATTAAAATATAAATAGAAAATCATTTCTTCAATAAAATATTTCGTATTAAGACCAAAATTAATACAAATCAGTTTTACGTACTATTTTGCTGCGATATTTGTCATAATATTGTGCCTTTTTAAATCATCATTTCACACAAATGTGCAGTAGACATTTCGTCTCCGCACATTTAGGTGTATTTTTATTTTCAAGTCTGCACACAAAATGTGCTCCTGGTTTTCTTTTCTGCACACGTTGTGTGCGAGGGCAAGCTGGCTGCCTCACACACAATGTGCTGTGCGAAATAACTTCGGCACAAACACTGAATTGGTGTGCGAGTTTTATTTCACTCCACCACATTCGTGTGAAATGTGCGTTTTGTTTGTGCACACAAGATGTGGCACTTAAGATGTGCACAAAAATTTTCGCACACCACATTTGTGGTGTGAAATTTTATTTAGAATCACACATTTTTTTTTTTTTTTTTGGTATCGGACCTGGGGGAAAAATCTTCAAAAGATACAAATGGCCCGTACCATTTGCATGCCCGATTCATGCACGACTCAAATTGAGTCATACATGCCCACGGACTAAAAAGTCCCCTACATTCTCAACTCAAAATCCTGAAAATCCCTGCAGTACGACCAGTTAAGGTATTCCTTCACAGGACAGGTTAGAAGAGCACTTAGCGTTCATTCACTCCGATTGTGTACTAAGTATTTCGTCCGCTCTAACAGTATTTATTTTTCTAGAGATTATGCTCT
>NC_051846.1:109865683-109871429 GCF_002237135.1 Teleopsis dalmanni | reverse complement strand
CTATTATAAATACCCACCATGGGACCTGTCCGGTGAAAAATAAGACCGGCGACAGAAGTGCACCATGGTCGAATAAAACGTTAGCCAAGCTAAGAGTCAAATCCCGGAGACTCTTCAACAAGGCAAAAACCAACGGTGAATTGGACAATTATAAAAATGCCCTCACCGCCTACAATAAAGAAATTAGAAGGGCAAAAAGAGAATCATAGAGACGATTTTGCTTAGAGATTCAAAACTTAAGCAGTAGCGCAAAAATCCACAGGGTCATATCGAAAAGCCACACTTATCCCATTGGGCTTCTGAAACGACCTGCTTAGATCCCTGGTGGCCAAAAGGCCCAGAAACAATGACTGGAAGACTGCTCGTAAAATCTTCACTGAAGATAAAATTAAATGGGCGATCAACTCATTTTCTCCTTTCAAAGCCCCTGGAGTCCCTGGAGTGCTGGAAATATTCCGTCTGATATTTCCAGCACTCCTACCAAAGGGACTAACTCACCTTATGCCCTACCTCATTAATATCTTTAGAGCTGGGCTAGCGATGGGAATCATTCCCACTAATTGGAAGGAAGCAATTGTCAAATACATACCTAAAGGAGGAGGTAAACCTAGCGAACTTCCTAAATCCCATAGGCCTATAAGTTTGACTATATTTCTTTTAAAAACTATGGAGAAGATAGTGGAAAGGCATATAAGGGAAGAGTATTTATCTATAAATCCACTCCACGCCAACCAGTACGCCTACCAACAAAATAAATCCACCACACATGCATTACTCACTCTTACTAATAAAATACAGGAGTCTGTAGATTGCAAAGAATTTGCGGTGGGATGCTTTCTTGATATTGAGGCAGCGTTTGACAATACTGATCACTCATATATCGAAAGATACCTCCATGACAGAGGAGTAGATGATACGACACGCATATGGATAAGCAATGTCTTAAGAAAGAGGGTGGTTAAATCTACTCTCGGCAATGCCGAAATTAAAGCACATACTGCAGGAGGATGCCCACAAGGGGGTGTATTATTCCCACTCCTGTGGTCAATTGCAGTGGACGAGCTCGACTCAGTGCCACACATTTCGAGGCACAAGGGCATGCTGACGATATAGTCATACTTGTCAGGGGTAAATATGACGACATGATCTCATATCGACTCCAGCAAGCCCTGAACATCGTAACTAGATGGTGCAGTTAAGTAGGATTAATTGTAAATCCTAAGAAAACAAATCTGGTAGTCTTCACAAAGAGAAGGAAAAGAGTACTTTCCAAAAGTTAATTCTTAAATAGAGAAGAGCTATCAGCCGTTACCCAGGTAAAATACCTGGGAATGATTCTGGATGAGAAATTGACGTGAAATTCTCATGTAGACAACGTTATACGAAGAGCCAGAGAGGCATTATGGACCAGCAGAAACCTCATTGGTAAGCACTGGGGCCTTAATCCAAAACTTAGCCTTTGGATGTACACATCTATTGCTAGACCAATTGTTAATTATGTGTCAGCTATCTGGTACAAAAAAGCACAACAGATGACTGTGATAGATAAACTACGTAAACTGCAGAGATTAGCTTGCATAATGACAAGTGGAGCGATGAGAACTACTCCGACAGCAGCCCTAGAGGTTGCATTGGGGCTCCCGCACTCCACCTACTAGTCAAAAAGGAAGTAATGACTTTTATGGCCAAGCTACTAGCAATCAATCAACAAGACTACTCGATAACTCCCAGTTAGGTAGGGAAATGCAAAGAGAGGAAGGCCTAAATATCACCATATCTGACATTTGCTTACCTAAATTCAACTTTCACCAAAAGTTCCTAATACTAATACCAGACAGAAATGAATGGGAACGGAACATACCTCCATTCGCTGGAGACTACTATCTGTGGTACACGGATGGCTCCAAAACGATGGAAGGAGTAGGGGCGGGAGTATATGCAGTAAGACCTAAAGAGGAAATATTTGCGTGTATGAGTAAACAAAACTCAGATTTTCAGGCTGAAGTACACGCAATTGAACTATGTCTCAGGATATATGAAGGTAAACCTGTCACAGGAAAAAACATATATATCTTTTTTGACAGTAAATCGGCACTCCTAGCACTATGTTCACTTCGAGTAACCTCAAAATTCTTCTACTTCTCAAAGACCTTGCTGAAAGGAACAGAGTCCACTTAATATGGATTCCAGGGCACAGCGGTTTTGAGGAAAACAAAAAAGCAGATGAACTAGCGAGAAAAGGGGCGGCTTCATGTTATATTGCGCCACTACCATTCTGCGGTCCTTCGTGGAGCTTTTTTAAACTTAAAACTAATGAATGGCTGGAAAGAGCACCTCAGAATAATTGGGATAATACAATTGCCTGCAGACAAGCAAAAGAATCCATGCCGTTTCGATCAAAAGCCAGAACTAGGGAGCTACTTATGCTGAACAGAAGTGGCATCCGACTTGTCACATAATTTCTAACTGGACACTGTGGAGTTAAAAAACATTTATTGAATCTAGGTATTACTGGAGACGATAGCTGCAGACTTTGTTGCGAAGAAGAGGAAACAGCAGAACATATTTTGTGTCATTGTGATAGTCTAGCAAGACTCAGACTTTGCTACTTATCCACTGCCTATCCGCTTATAACGGAATTACACAACATCTCTCCAAAGGACATATTGGCATTCTTAACTACTACTCGTCTATGGAACTGAAGTGGGTATGTCACAATAATCCCCGAGGATGCAGTGACGCGGTGACTAGTTCGCAATCCTTTTTGAAAATAAAAAAAAAAAAGGACCGCGAAGGCCTTTCATACTTTTAATGAATTTCCCATAATAATTTACAGCTCCTAAAAATGCTCGTGTTTGTTGCAAATTTATTGGTGGTGGGAGATCTTGGACTGATCGAAGTACCATATTGATCTACCTTGTGTCCGCAGAACTCGACTGATGTTTCTCCAAACTTATATTTCTCAAAGCGAAGTTTGAATCCATAATCCTGAATACGCTTTAAGGTTTTAAACAGTTGAATTTTGTGGTCTTCTTCGTTAATTCCTGAACAGATCATATCATCAATAAACCCAATGGTATTGGTTCCGCTAAAATGCTAGGGGCTGTTTTAACACTTTGCTGCAGTCTAAGTACTTTAAATAAGCCGAGATGAGTATTCTTGGTCTACTGGAATCTGGAAAAATGCATCTGATAGGTCAATTGTGCTAAAGACTTTCTTATTAGCGAGTTTGGAGAATATTTGGTCAGGCGTTGGAAGAGGATATTTATTTGGCTCTAGACCGTCATTTAGACCTGTAGAATAATCGGCACATATACGAATTTTTCCATTTTTCTTACAACTACGATTGGCGACGCTGACTGTGAGTATTCAATCGGTGAAATTACTCCAAGATGTTGAAGACGTTCAAGTTCTGCCGAAACTATGACAGCTGCTGCATATGGAACTGGTCGAGCGTTCCGATAAACGGATCGCGCTCCTTCTTTTAGCCTCAGAGTCGCTTGGGTCTTCGTAAAGCAGCCAAGGTCATTAGAAAAGAGAGACGGAAATCTAGCCTTTATTTCATCGTTTAATATAACGCTACTAGTTTGTTGGATTGCTTTGCAAAAGGAACTGATAGGCACTAACCATAAGTCAAATGTCGTTATCCAATCAATTCCAAACACGTTCAACTTAAGTGGTGTGACATGACACACATCATATTCCTCTCTTCCATTTAGGTTCACAACACAAGCAAAGCTGTCCAGAAGAGGAATCACATTTCCTGAAGCATCGCCAGCTTTTTTATTAGTAGTTTGTAGGGTTGGCTTGCCAAGTTTGGTTCAGTTCGATTTGGAAATAATTGTTATGTCCGACCCGGTATCAAGTTGGAGTTTAATTGTAGATCCATTGAGATTTGGTCTGACATACCTAGGATGCTGCTGCGTTCTGTTAGTTTCGTCAATTTTCTTCACACATGATGTGTCAGGCTGAGATTTTCTGCGTCGCAACTTGCTTGGCTTCATATTGTAGTAACCATTTTTGTGCCCAATAGTGTTACATGCTGAACATTCTTTGCCTTTTAATCAGCAATCTTTAACCCAATGAAGTCCTCCACAACACCAACATGGCATTGGTGGTTTCGAAGATTCGTCTTTTGTTGAAGAATTTGATTATGATTCATTTTAGTGTGGAGATCGATGGTGAATTGCAAAAACTTCTGAGCTTGAAGATGGCTGGACGACAGTGTATTTGTCTTGCTTCAGACAGATTATAAGTTTAGCTTCATTCGTGAGGTCTTGAAGTGTTAACTGCACGAAGGCATCCTTTTGCGCCTGTGTCTGAAGTGCACCAAACTGTGTTGATTCATTGTCGAGTCTTGCAAGGAGTTTCTCGAGTATTAACGAATCATGTGAACTCTTTAGTGATTGACAAATTTTTGTGCTTTAAACTCATCGGGACTGCAATTAACGATGTCAAATTTTTCACAATGTTTGTTGACGCGAGCTGCATACTGAGTAAAGTCTTCATAATGAAATTGTAAAACATTTTTGGCGCTGAGAAAATTTTGATTGGCGATATCCGAAAATAGACGAGAGTTTGGCAACCGTTTGCGTGAGTGTAAGCTCATGGGGTTCTTTTGGTAAGATTGAGTTTGCAATCTCGAAATCCAAATTCTTTAATTTGCTAGTGAGCAATCGAACCTTAGTCGGCTCAGTGAGATGTGCTGCTTCTATAGCGAAAACTGATTCATAACGTTTGTACCATGATTCAAATGTGACATTATTTTCAGGATCATAGCAAAACTCCAGCATTGAGTCAGATAGATTCCTGAATGTTGACTAAACTGCTTCTGTAGTTGAAGGAGGCGCATAAATTTGTTGTTGTGTCCGCGACAAACAAAGCTCCTCAAGCAAAGCGTTATTTGATTTTTGCACAGCTTGCAACAACAAATTAAACTGTTCCGCATTCATATTGTAACGACCTTTTCCGGCCCTATCTACAGCTGGGGTATACTCAGCGTGTATACCAGGGTTCGTTATAAGAAATTAATTAAAATAAAAAAAATAAATAGCCACTTCTGGTTGTAGCAACGTTTATTGTGCAGAAAAAAATACAATGAAGTAGAAAGTTGTAAAATATTGTAACTAGTAAATATAAAAAAATGTTGTAACAATGTTGTAAATGTTGTAAAAAAAAATGTTGTACCAATGTTGTAAATTGTGTCGAATGTTGTGAAAACGTTGTATGATGTTGTATATGTTGTAAAAAAAATGTTGTACCAATGTTGTAAATGATGTTGAAAAAGTGTTGTATTATTATTATTATTGAGTAATGGATCGTGCACTGTGACCTGAAAGATCTATTGTGCCCCTTTGTCGGGTTAGAGTATTTCTCCAAGTCCGATTTCTTTAATGAAAGACAGTATGGATCCTATCTTCACCAGTCTTGAATCCTTATGATCCATGAAATACCCTCCTAGGTGTTTCTTTCGCTTATGCATCAGTGCCGGGCACTCCCCAAGCACATGGTATGCCGTTTCTCTTCCCTGCAGTATCTGCAGTCTAAGTTGGATTGAATTCCTAACTTCGATAGGTGATTATTCCATCTGCAGTGACCGGTCAGTAATCCCGTAATAATTCTTATGTTAGTTTTGGATTGTACTATGCAATCTTTAAAGCGTTTTAGGTTGTAAGTCCCTAAAAGCATTTTAGATTGTGAGAGTCTTGGTAGCATTTCCCAATAGAGTTCTCTCTCTTTTTTCTCT
>NC_051846.1:109830258-109865583 GCF_002237135.1 Teleopsis dalmanni | reverse complement strand
GCAGATTCCAAGAGCAGGCATGAGGACAAATGGTATCAAAAGCGGTTGGAAGAGCTCAAGCGTGATCCACAACAGAATCCCGACTACACTGTTTGTAATAATTAACTGTATAGACATCTGCCCAAGGACACAACAAAGTACCAGGACAACAGTTGGAGGTTATGCATACCCAAACCCCTGCGGACACGTATAATCCAGGAAAATCATGACAACGTACACTTTGGGATTCGGAAGACGATCACGAGAGTGCAAAACCAATACTACTGGCCGGGAATGTCACGAGATATTGCTAGACATGTCAAGGCTTGTGAATCATGTCAAAAATACAAGCCAAATCTAAATAAACCAGCAGGATTGATGCTATCAACCGTCCCAAACGAACCATTCGCTGTAGTGTCCGCTGACTTCATTGGACCCTTACCACGGTCTAAATCAGGAAATACCATGCTATTGGTAATAGTGGACAAATTCTCCAAATGGACGAAACTCATTGCCATGCGTCGCGCCACCAGTGAAAATACCATCAGGGCATTTAGAGAAAGGGTATTGGCGAGATTCGGAGCCCCAAAGATTGTCATCACCGACAATGGGCCACAATTCATCAGTAATTTGTTCAAAGGGTGGCTGGAGAAAATTAATGTGAAACACCAGCTCACAGCACCATACACGCCGCAAGAAAATCCGACGGAACGCACAAATCGGACAGTGAAAACCCTCATGTCCCAACTAGTACAGGAACAACACACCACGTGGGACGAACTGCTACCGGAGATCATGCTGGCGATCAATACAGCTTCGTCAGACTCCACAAAATACAGCCCGGCATATTTACTTCAGGGACGCGAACCTAGATGACCGGCGTCATTCTTTGACGAATGCACCCCTGGAAATGTCGAAGCCTCGCTAACATCAATCACACGAGCACACAAACTCCTAAGAGTATTCAAAAATGTCAGAGAGAACCTTCGGAACGCTGCAGACACCCAGGCACACTATTATAACCTATGGAGAAGAAATTGGAAGCCGCAACTCAACCAGATCGTTTTGGTGAAGCAACATCACTTGTCTAAGGCTGCAAACGACTTCACCGCTAAACTAGCACCACGATACAATGGTCCATACAAAGTACAAAGTTTTATCTCACCGGTGATAGCACGTCTCACTCCATGCAAAGCAGGAAGACCAATCACAGCCCACGTTGCCCATCTTAGAGTGCACAACAGTGATAATATCAAAGAGCAAGAGTAATAAGAAAAAACCCACGACCTACGAAATCAGGAAGCACCGTTAAGAAAAAATAACCTTCAGCAAGTACCCAAAAATACATCAGTCAGACTTAAACCTACAAACTAAACACACGGATCAAAAATCAGTTCCAGCAGTATGTCAAGTAAAACAAATAACACAGCAACTAAGAAGCCCATCGATGAAGATAAATTCTTAGCAACCGCGACAAAGTGTCGCGAACAAATAGAAGCGCTTAATGCCGCTAGGCCACGCAGCCAGTTGTTACCGAACGCATCGGAACCATCCAGCCAGAAGAATAAGGTAGAATATGCAAGGAGAATGTCCGTAGCGCCATGGAGAAACGGTCAACCAACGCCCCGCCAAAAGGCTATAATTTTGTATAAAAAACCAACACCTCGTGTGAAAGCGGTAAAGGGCCCCAGTCACACTACGCCCAAGATGCTACCAAGCGACCGCATGAAAAAAGGAAAAGCCGACGGATGGCGAACAAAGTCAAGCAACCTAAAAGAAGCCGAGAGCCCTACAGAAACATCCGGTAACATGCTCAACGAATTAGATATGGCCGCACTAACCGACGAGTTACAATACAGTGACAATAACCTGATGGACCTGCTAAATCGAATGGAAACACCAGCACCTGCAGTCATCGATGACGTCTTGCAACAAATTCTAGCAGGACAGGTACAAAACGAGGTTCCCAGTACGATACCACAGGTGAAAGAGCCAGATAACGCCATTAGCAACATCGAGGTATTGATTACAACCGAGCAACCAAAGTGGCCGGGGGAGGGCCCGCGTGCCCCTGGGAGCGAGTACACAAGGCAACGTGTCTGATTGCATTTAACATGGAAAATGCCAGCGCAATCCTTGTTGTCCTCAATCCAAGTTGTCACACAGCCTCCTCGTGGCACCCCTGGATAGTTACCTGGCACCCGCTGGGTAATGAACTAATAGTGCGTACGGCGAGTCTCATCCCCAGGACTTTAAATTTGGGTTGTGCACAGGGTTTGGTACCCGTCACGTAAAATCAACCACCAATGAAGGACGCAAGAGTGCCTCGGAACTGGAAACCGAATAACGTTGACGACTAATGCAAACGATTAAAGGACTATGATTTACGGATATGCACCTGGAATGTCCGGACCCTCTATAGGGAAGGTGCCTCTATCCAACCGGCGGAAGCCCTCAATAAATGTAAGGTTGACGTCACCGCCATCCAGGAAATGCGATGGACAGGACAAGGCTGCTCTAAGAGAGCAAACTGTGATGTATACTACAGCTGCCATGCAAATAGACGTGAATTTGGATGCGGTTTTGTGGTAAGTAAGAGACTATCAAAATTAGTCTACCGATTCACACCGGTGAACGAAAGGCTTGCCACACTCCGTGTCAAGGCAAAATTTTTTAACATCACGTTAATCTGCGCTCACGCGCTGACAGAAGAAAAGGACGACTTGACCAAAGATACCTTCCACGCGAGACTCGAGGAAATTTATGACAGCAGTCCCGCCCACGACGTTAAAATTGTTCTCGGGGATTTTAATGCAAAGGTCGGAAGAGAAGAAGTCTTTGGTCCAACTGTCGGAAAATTTAGCCTCCATGAATCAACCTCCAACAACGGTCTAAGGCTAATTAATTTCGCTGCGGCGCGAAATATGGTAGTATGTAGCACCAGATTCCCACACCGTGATATTCACATGGCAACGTGGCTATCTCCCGATCAAGCAACACGAAACCAGATTGATCACTTCATGATTGACGCAAGGCACGCTTCTAGTGTGCTGGACGTACGTTCATTCCGTGGTCCAAACATCGATTCAGATCACTACCTTGTCGCTCAGCTCTCTGGCCGATTAAACAACCAACCCTCCCGATAATGCCGTGGGGACAGTGGGGACATATCTCTCACTCCCTACGCACAACAGCGGAAGATGTCCTTGGTTTCCAACGTCCCCCACGGCGAAACCAATGGTACAACGAAGAGTGTCGCCAAGCTACTGCTGCGAAGAACGCGGCCTATAAAAAAACCCTGTAGTCAGCAGCGACGCGAACCGTGCATGAACAATATCGGGAGATGAGGAAGGTAGAGAGGGGCGAGCGAGAGGAAATCGAAGTGTGTGGAAATAGGAATGACACCCGTAAATTTTATCAAAAAGTCAAACATCTGACTTAAGGCTTTAAGCGTGGTGCATCAACCTGTAAGGACGAAAATGGTAATCTGGTTACAGATACGCAGAATGTACTGAAAGTATGGAAGGAGCATTTCTCCAAACTACTATCTGGCGATGATAACATCAACTCTGCCATTGAAGAAATGCCCTCTGTATCCCCAATCGAAAATGATGACATTTAAATTCCACCACCGAGCCATAACGAAGTGCGTGTTGCTATACAGCGACTTAACAACAAAGCGGCAGGCGCAGATGGCCTGCCTGCTGAATTGTTCAAGGCCGGCGGCGATATGCTGATGGGGTGCATGCATCAGCTTATCTGCAGAATGTGGTTAGATGAAAGTATGCCCAGCGATTGGAATCTCAGCACCCTTTGTCCTGTCTTGAAAAAACGTTACTCGACGATTTGCGCCAACTATCGCGGGCTTAGCCTAATACCTGTCGCGTACAAAGTTCTTTCAAGTGTACTGTGTGAAAGGTTGAAGCCACATGCCAACTCACTGATTAGACCTTATCAGTGCGGCTTTCGACCTGGTCACTCCACCATTGATCAGATATTCACACTGCGACAAATCCTGGAAAAAGCCCACGAACATAACATCGACACTCATCACCTTTTTGTCGATTATAAAGTAGCTTTCGATAACTCCATTAGGGATCGCGTTTACGCCACAATGTCTGAGCTCGGTATCCCTGCAAAATTAATTTGATTTTGCAGAATGACGCTGAGTAATACCCGTAGCTCCGTCAAGATAGGATCGAGTCTCTCTGAACCTTTTGATACCGAGCGAGGCTTCAGACAAGGTGATCCCTTATCATGTGACCTCTTCAATTTCGTCATGGAAGTGATCATGTGCAGGGCAGGTGTTCATCGTAATGGAACAATATTCTACAAATGTGTCCATCTCCTTGCTTACGCCGACGACATTGACATCATTTGGCGTAGCAAGCGTGATGTTACAGCTGCTTTTGCTGCTATCGAAAAGGAATCTGCAAGAATGGGTTTAGCGGTGAATGAGGGAAAAACGAAGTATATGTCGGCTACTGGTAGAAATGTGCGTCGCTCGGACACCAGGCTAGTGGCTGGCGACTATACTTTCGAATCTGTCAAGGATTTCATCTACCTTGGCGCCGCCGTAACGAATACAAATAATGTCAGTCTGGAGATCAGACGAAGAATCACCATTGCTAATAGGTGCTACTATGGGCTCAGTAGGCAATTGGGATGTAGAGCCCTCTCTCTCCCTGTGCTTCTGTATGGCGCAGAAGCATGGACGTTATCACAGAATGATGAAGCAGCACTGGGAGTGTTCGAGAGAAAAGTTCTTCGTAAGATCTTTGGTCCTCTACGAGGTGGCGACGACTACCGCATTAGAATGAACCACGAGCTGTACGAGCTTTATCACGACATTGATGTAATTCAGCGCATTAACATCCAGCGGCTTCGCTGGCTTGGTCATGTCGTGAGAATGGATGAAGACGCTCCGGCGAAAAAGGTGTTTGAAGCAGTAGTCTGCGGAAGAAGACGTAGAGGTAGACCGTGTCTCCGGTGGAGTGATCAAGTTGAGGGAGCACTAACTGGACTTGATATACGAGACTGGAGAAGGCGTGCACGCAGCAGAGGCGCCTGGGGAAACATGCTGCGTCAGGCCGAAACTCGGTAACGGGTTGTTATGGCCACATAAGTAAGTAAGTAAGTAACCAAAGTGGCCAGAGGATCTGGAGAATGAAATCCAGCGACTACTTCAATATCACCGACCCGGACAGCAGACAAAGTTCCGACGCACCATCAATAACATCATATATCAAGTCCGGATCAGCCGTCAGGGACAAGTCGCAGTGAAGACGGTGCCAAACAACCCGACCTAATGGCTCAGTCACCCCCAAAGAAGAGGGGACATATAAAGTAAATTTTGTTTACCTTAAAATATGTATATGCATAAATAAAAATTTACTTTATATATATATATTTTTATACAAAGTTAATGTTTATATGAAATGAATTGCTAGACATAAGTTATTTTTATACAAAGTTAATGTTTATATGAAATGAATTGCTAGACATAAGTTATTTTTATACAAAATTAATGTTTATATGAAATGAAGTGACTATATTTAGGCTAGAGTTATTTTTAGATTTTATTTTGAATAAAAGAAAACAATAGTTATAAAAATTTCGTCTACGTAAAAATTATTTAAACAAATAAACAAAGCCAACCGCGAACATACGCACAAACGACACACAAAACAAAGCCAACCGCGAACACACGCACACACGACAAGCAGAACAAAGCCAACCGCGAACACGCGCACACACGACAAGCAAAACAAAGCCAACCGCGAACACACGCACACACGACAAGCAAAACAAAGCCAACCGCGAACACCCGCACACACGACAAGCAGAACAAAGCTGACAGCGAATTATATTTGTGCGGTTGTGCGTGCTATTAAGCAAAGCAAAGTGTCGTATATAAATAGCGGAGATTTTATATGAAAGATCACTTAGCACCGGCACACCGAAACGAGTAGTACTCTACTCCAGCGCTAAGTCTTTTTTTTAGAAGCCCATGGTGTTTCGACGCTAAGGCTTAATAAATCAGTAGAAGGTATTAAGTAGATTGTATAACGCCTTTGATGTTTTGACGTCTTTGGCTAAAAATTAATTGCGTAGATTTGGAAAAAACCATTTGATGTTCTGACGTCTTTGGGTAAAAATTATTGAATAGATTTTATAAACGCCTTTGATGTTTTGACGTCTTTGGCTAAAAACTAATTGCGTAGATTTGGAAAAAACCATTTGATGTTCTGACGTCTTTGGGTAAAAATTATTGAGTAGAGTCAAGATTAAATTATTAAAGAAATCTTTTTAATAAATAAAGTTTTTGTTTAAAATAACAAACGTTCTTTTTTTAACTTTCCTTGGTTTACCAGCTTCGAACTGGTCAATAAAACCAAATTTATTGCAACGACCCGGACCACGACTGAGTAATACCTCAGCAAATTTTAAAACGACAAATCCGTGTCGTTACAATCTTACAGTGATGAGGACCTGGAATAAATAAATAATTAAAACCACTGAATAATAAATATTTCATGGACATTACCTCGAATGCTCACGACTAGTTCACAGTAATAACTTCAGTGGAGTTCTGGGTGGAATAAGATGCTGGATGTAAGCTGAAATTATTAAGAAAGAATAATTATATAAAATAAGGAATACCATATCAATAAAATAGTGATATTAACATACCTTCTCTGTGTGTCCGTCCAACTATATTTTAAATAATTTTTTTTAAAAATAATTAAAAAAATACAAAAGAAAAAAATCTCTGACATCCAAACACGTTTATAAAAATCATAACAAAAACCTGCAATGTGAGAAATGTCACTTTAATTTGTTTTGTTATAATTTTCATTTGATCGCCAAAAGTTTCAGCGAGTAATAGGAAAGGCTGAGAATGCAGCGTAAACATTGCAAGGTAAGATAATCAATAACAAAGTAATTGAAAGCTCGAAGTCTCGAAGTAGAAAACCTTAATTAAGTTCATTGACCGCAAAACGGCTAACTGAAATATTTTGGAATAAAAGGAGCAGTCAGGGAAGCAACTGTCTTCTTTTGGTTAGTTTGTTGAAACGGAATGTACAAAACGAGTGACAGAGTTTTCTTTTGCTGGATTTGATAAACTAAAAAAAACTTCTGTGAAGAAATATAAAAGCATAAATTTTCCTTTTTGTCTGTTCAGTTAAATATATCCGAAATAAGTTTTTTTTTTTTTTTTTTTTTTATATATATAAATTTATTTTATTTGATTAAATAAATTTTTATAAGAGTAACTAGCTAACAATATAATAAGCTAACAAACAATTTTAATCAACAATTATAAAGAATTAATCAGAAATGACGCCAGTTCATTTATCACGCATTTCGGACAGGTTGCGACCAAAGATCACAAGGTTTTAGACGCTTAAGGCGACGTGTTGGCTCTATTGACGCCAGTTCGTTAGCTTCATCATTCGGATGAGAGTACAGTCGCTGCAGGTGCATTCTTGCATTTCGCTGTATTTCTTCCACCACCGTATTTATCCCTAGATCACGATGCAGATCAGAGTTCCTTACGTACCATGGTGCATTTGCCACACCCCTTAATATAACATTTTGGGATTTTTGTATGGTTTCAACATGTGTGCTGCTAGCGCATCCCCAGAGCTGAATACCATATGTCCAAATTGGTTTCAATATTTGTTTGTAAATTAAAAGCTTGTTATGAAGTGACAGTTTCGACTTCTTTCCAATAAGCCATTTGATTGATCTGTATTTTATATTCAGTTCATCTCTCTTTTTTTTTACATGTTCATTCCATCTCAGCTTTGCATCCAATGTCATACCGAGGTACTTAGCCGTATTAGAATGTGGAATTTGTATTCCATATCCGAAATAAGTGCTGTTTATTTTGTGCGGTAATTTGAATATTGAACACTGAATATAGAAAACCGGTGAAATCAAAACCAAATAATTTTCAAAACCGGGATATTCAGAAGTAATACGAGTAAATTAAAATAGGTAACAATCCTCATAGAAAGTGGCGCAAAGTTAAGATTACATATGGACTACAACTTAGCGTGGACTCCAATCGAACTAAACTTGCGTGTAGAATTAGAAGAAAAAAAAGGAAAAATTTGAAAAAAAATATGAATTCATAAAATTAAATAACTAAAGCCTAAAAGGACGAAATAAACTAACCGGAAATAAAAAAAAAATCTAAAGTACATTGCATTAACACCTTGGTATACCCTGAGTATACCCCGGCCTTGGATAGGGCCAGAAAGGTTATTACAGTTGTGACGTGCGGTTTAACGAAACAAAACCAATGAAATCTGTGATTAAAAAAGAAAGTGATGATGAAAATGGAATCATGCTCGAAAAAGACAAAAAACATGAAACAATGCAACAAGAGAATGTCTTAATCGGGGACAGTGAAAAATTCAGTAAAGGCGTTAGAAATATGATCAATCCAACAAGAAGAAGAGCATGGATGATGAGGTTGACAGAAGTAATTCAAGGTATGAGATTCGTCCTAAAATCAATAAGACGCTGAGGTGCGAAAGGCACCGAACTACCGCGTACTATCCTCAAGCAAATGGGCTAATGGAACTTTTTTACCGCACATAAAAACGGCACAGAGGTGTATACCTAAGATGGAATGGACAAAGGCTTTACCGTTAGTAATAATGGGGCTTAGGTTAGCATATAAAGAGAACCTGCAAGAGACACCGTCAGGTTTATGGCACAAACATACGCATACTGGGAGAAATGTTCGATGGCGAAGAAAAACAAGTATCGCAAACGGAGTTAGTGAAGGTATTAAAGGCAACGATGATGGAGCTGAAACCATTACAACCCTCACGTCATATTGCGGAAAAACGGTTAGTGTATAAGGACTTAAAAAACAGCTCACACATATTCCTACGCGACGATGCTGTGCGTCCACCACTAAAGCAGCCATATGAGGGTCCATATGGAATAACAAGTTGTGACGAAAAAACCTTAACAATTAACTTAGTAAGATCAGCATACATGGCGAATGAAACCAGGGAAAGTCTGACAAGAGCAGAAGTGGAAGAACCAAACAACAGCGACTGCGTTCAACATACACTGAAGGTGACCCGAACGGGAAGAGTTTTACGATTTCCTGCGAAATATACCATATAATGGCGATTGCAATAGAAAGTAGAATTTATCGTCAGATGGGCGCTAAATTCCAGAAGGGGCTGTGTGGTGGCAACACCGGCACTGACAAATGTCATAGTACACATACTGGAAATGAATTTGACAGAAGCGGTAATAAATTAAAAAAATAAATTAAAAAATGGGAAGTTGTAATTGAGAATAATAATAATAAGAGCAGAAAACATCGTAATTAAATTCATTGCTTAGTATTAAAAATAATAAAACTGTATATACAAAAATATCAACATGATTATCGACTTTTGGAAATAGAGGAATATCAATAATTCCAATTAATAAATAAGGTTTATTACTTATTAAATAAATTAATTGCAGATATAAAAAAAAATAATTAACTAAAATAAAAAATAATTTAAAAAAATAAAATAAAAGTTTTTGATGTTAATTTTTTCTTGCCAAAAGTGACGCGTCCTTATGACGAAAAGAAATTATTTAAAAGTTAATCGGATTCAAAAAGCAAAGAAAAGACAAGGACAAATATTATTAATTATTTAATTCAAAGTATTCGTTATAAATTGCGATTGAATGCAGTTTTGAATAACAAGTTTTTTAATTTAAATCAATATTAATTGCTGTATAAATTTTTTTCATTTGTTTGTTTTCTTATTTTCGTGAATTCTATTTAAGGGAATAATGTATTTTGGGAAAAATTTATTTTCTGGGAATATTCAGAATAGGGGCGAATACCTGCGTTAGCGAAGAAAATTTTTCAAACGCGATGAAAGTTACAGCGATTAATACTGTTACTTAAATCAGGAAAACCACCTGACAAACTAACAGAACGGTATGTATGTTCGACAAAATTCGGAAGATTCTAGAAGATTTCACTGGTCTTTCTGATAAAGAGTATCTCGATTCGAATGGTGACTTATGTTGCAAACGAAGCCATCAGCGGAGCACACACTGCAATGAAATACTGTACACTTATCACGTTGGACTCAAAAAAGTCTTCACTAAAAACTCTGAAAGTACCCGATTATTTGTTACGCATTATTCGCAGCTTCTTTAACAATCGAATAATGCAATATGACAGTATTATATGCAGCAGCAAGTGTACTACGATGGCTTTAAAATGCAAGTCTAGAGTTCATAGCTCCAAAAACAGAAGCGATACTGATAAGCGCAAGAAAGATGAAATTTATAATTGGTGGGCATGAAATATTGTCACAAGAAGCAATAAAATACTTTGGAGTATTTTATTGCTTCTTTACTTTTACTTTAAAATACTTTGAAGTATTTTATTGCTTCTTTAGACACTGTAGAACAGTGTCTAATGATGCTACCTGTGTCATTTCTGGAAAGCTACCAATGGATATAGTTAAGTCCGATACACGCGTAAAATTTTTAAATAAAACACACAAACATTAGTGTTAGTACGAAATTTCTTTATTGTTAATTTTTTTTTTTTTATTTTTTTGGTTTGTAACTGAATGTTACTTTTGTATTTTAATAACCTTTTAAAACATTCTCAGTATTTTAATAACTTTTAACTTTACATAAATTTTTGATATTTTTTATAACTTTTAAATATTTTATAACCTTTTAAAACCTTTAAATATTTTTTAATAATTTTTTACAACTTTTGAATAACTTTTAAACTTTAAATGTTTTTTATAATTTTTTGACAACTTTTAATAATTTAATAATTTTAACTTTTAAATATTTTTAATAATTTTTGACAACTTTTAAATAACTTTTAAACTTTAAATGTTTTTTATAATTTTTTGACAACTTTTAATAATTTTTAACTTTTAAATATTTTTAGTAAATTTTTGACAACTTTTAAATATTTTTTATAACTTTTAACTTTTAAATATTTTTAATAATTTTTTGACAACTTTTAAATATTTTCTTATAACTTTAACTTTTAAATATTTTTAATAATTTTTTGACAACTTTTAAATATATTCTTATAACTTTAACTTTTGAATATTTTACAACTTTTAAATATTATGTTGAACCGAAGGAGATATTTGTGATCTTTTACACAAACTTCTTTTCAATTTCAATTTTAATAACTTGTTGAACCGAAGGAGATATTTGTAATCTTTAACAAAAACTCTGGGAAAACTGAAGTTAACATAAATGATCCTGGGTTTTATACCCCCAATAACAGTATTAAAAATCAAGCTCTCAACTCTGTTAAGTAGAAGCTTTTGATTTTTGTATGGGCAAGAGCTTAAAGTTTTCGTTTTAACAGAAAGCTTAATGTTTTCATAAAAGTTACTGTAAGGTAACAGAAAGTTTCTCTGTTGTTGGCATGATAACTCAAAAGTTTGCTGTTGGTAACATAGCGTCACCTTTTAAGCTCTTACTTAAAATTATGCTATGATCAGCATTGGGTACAGTCACTTAGTGCTGTACAAAGACTTTTTGTTGATCCCACGATCATGCACTCAAAGCAAAGACAATGTAGAATATAGATATGAAATGCCCTTGTTAGAAATTGTTCTAAAAGCTTTGATATAAAACGAGCTGATGGCCGTCTGATATTCAGCAACAATGTTGCTCAGGGCAATATTGCTTGAAATAATGTTGCTAAACATGTTCATATTATATTTACTGATGGAAGTTGTTAGTAATTTTGGACACAAATTCAAGAAGAGAAATGTTTACTTAATTTGGCTGCAAGAGACTAAGTGACTGAATGCATTTTTATATGTATTAGCAAGAACACTAAATACAAGAGGACTTCTCAACTCAAGCGATTTTATTTCTACACACATTAGGCCTTTCAAGAGGAACGCGGAGATTTTGCATTGGTTGTGTAGAAATTGTTTTTGATTTCTCTCTATAGTTCACATTTTTTATTAACGTACTGCTACATGTGCGAATGTAGTATTACTCAATGCTCGAAGTTTCCAACAACAATTTGCCTTAGTTATCCAACACAACAGACAAAAGGCACATCTTTCCTTCATTGTTATTGCACACTTACTGTATGATTTCGTACGCAAGAGTAGGTGAAACAATATTTCTGAAGTTAATGCATAGTCTTTGTGTTTGTATATTTTTCCTAAAATATATGACTGGCTTTGTGTGCATGCAATGCACAAGTAGTTTCAAATTATTATGAATTTGATTTTTGATAAAATTTTATTCTGGTCTCATACAAATATATGAAGTTTGCCTATTATGAGGTTAGTAAGCACCGGCAGTAGTACAGTACTATGCCCTGTAGTAGCAATGATATGAAGTATATTAGTAAACACCAAATTGTTTTTTAAAATATTTTATTATTAAAGTTCAAAACATTAATTTATTATAAACATTGCATTTATTCTTAAATCTAATCTTACATAATAACTTATATAATTTACGAACTATTTACGATCTATTTACAATAAATATTAATTACAATAATTACTATTTACAATAATTTATTTAAATATATTTCCATGAATATATAGAAATATAGCAAAAAATATATTCTTCTTAAAATATATACATTAATGTACTTTATATAATGTATATATTTTTTCTATGGTAAATATCTATAGACTTATATTAACATGGATATCAGCGATATTTAACCTGTTGGAAAATCACGAAAAAGCAAACCAACATAAGAAACAGTATAAACACATTACATTTCACGGTAATGTTATTTGCTGTTTACTATTCGACTCTGGAAAGTAATGCTAAAAAATCGCAAAAACAAGTGCTATTCAATGTCATTTGGGTGATGCAGAAGTATACAATGGAAATACGATTTAATATCTGCTGTTGATGTTGTTGGTTTGCTCTTTCAGTAAACATATTTTTATATACATGTGAATGAATGTATGTATGTATATACCGCAACTAACTCAATTTATTTAAAATGTACTAAATTTTAATTAAAATGTTTTAAATCAAAAGATTTTGAATTAGAAGTGTCCAACATCACAAAATCATATAATATTAAAACTATTCAAAACAATAAAATATTAAAAATTAAATCACTCTCTGGCCCAATTTACACTATCATATATACTATCATATATCCCATAGATGAGACAGGGAAGAGAGTGTGATGTGAGTTCATAAATTTTAAGCAACGAAATTTGAATCGTTTTATCAGCTTGACAAGCATACATATTCAATGTTATGTTTATGTTTACCTCTACATGCTGAATACTTTTAATTTCGTTTACTCCTATCAATATTAGATATGATGCGAGCGTAGCTTATAATTAAAGGGTTTCTACTCCCTCTTATACACATTTGCAAATTTAATGCTTATATAATTATAAATTATCGCTAAAAACAATTACAGTGTTAAAACATATATATATTTTAATTAGTAATTTAAATAATCAAAATGAAGGAAATGTTTTTATATTGATGCAAGGGAAATATTTTAAAACAATGTAATGGGTAAATGAATTCTGACTACGCACGGTGTTAAAATATCTCCAAAAGAAACTGTAGTAAAACACAAATCAAAGGTAAACAAATATTGCACTCTTTCTCTTCTGCTAAAAATGCATACATTTTATATCAAATTTACAAGCAAAAGCAGAACTAGAGAACAAACACAAAGCGTTCCTCTTGATGGGTCTAATGTTTTTGGAGACAAATTTTTAAAAAGCTCAGTTGAGAAGTCCTCTTGTATTTAGTGTTCTTGGTATTAGTTTATGTAAATAAATCACATAAAAGGCTTTATTATTGTACATTGTTGTTTTTCTATTCGGCAAAAATATAATATCTGCGCCTGTCTCTGAAATAAAAATGCATAATAATAATATTTATCATTCTTAATTATGATTTATATTAATATGTACAAAATAATTTTTCTAATATGTTAAATAAATTTATATTTATGAATTATATTTCTTACACTAACATCTATCTTAACAGTATATTCTTACAACAAAAAATTAATTTACAAAAGTTGAAAATAAAGTTGAATAACAAATAATAGGGATATATATGAATCTTATTTAATAAATACAATAGGTATTCACAACACAGGTATCCGTTATTGGTGCAATATTCGCAGTCTTTCCTTCTGAACGCTTTTATTTGTTTCTTGACAAAACTTTTCAATTTTGCATTTTGCATTTTGTCCTTGCTCGGATTAATACCACAAGAAAATGTTTTAACAAAAGTAATCTGTGTTCATAACATGAATGTTCTGAATTGTACCAATATGGATCATCAAGAATACAAAAATTTATTATCAGCTCTAAGATTCCGTCTCTATAACAGTTGGTATCAAAATGTTTATCAAAAGTTTTTAGGTGCTGCTTACACAATTCGTAGAAAAAATTTGAAGGAGCAAAAAGCGAGCAAGAATTACCATCACTTCCATAATTTCTGAAGTATAGAAGCCAATCAGAAGGCGCATTAATTACATTATCCGATTTGATACAATCTATTCTGCAATTTTCGCAATTTTTCAGCGTAGTTTTTCTAAAAAACTTATGCAAAATATATCCTGCAAAATATTTAATTGCATTATCAGAAAGCACAGGCAACAAACCATCTTCGGAATTGATTTCTATAATTGAAATTATTTCTTCCGAATCATTTTCGTTATCTGCTTCATCCTCAATCTCTTCTTCATTGAAAGTTCCAGCATTCACTTCCATCGAATTTTTATGACCCACAGAAATTGTAGTCCAATCAATGCCAAGCATTTCGTCATCATCTTCTTCACAATTAGAGTATTTGGAACCATATATTAAATTAACAGAAATTATTCTTCCAATAATAAAGCAGAACTCATTAACTGATGGATTTTTCTGTTTGTACCTCACCCGACTAAACAAATTTTCAACGCAGTCCTGATTTAATTTATTAGTGCATAAATAATACCAATCTTTAAATTCATTACGTATTTCGTCATAAAGACTTAAAGTTGCATTAATGCTTTGAATTAAACAATTTAAGCAATTGAGTTTTGTTTTACGCGGAGTGTTGATAAATTTTAAATTTTCAATATAATTCTTTGCGTCTTGTAAGAATTTATACACTGCACATTCTTTTTGTAAGGCCTTTCGGTAGGGGTTGGCAGAATGCAATGATTTACTATTTAGGCAATCAAATATTTTATTGAATTTATCAAAAATATATGCAGTTCCTTCTGCGTCAGAGGTCAAATTATTTTTATTAAATAAATTCAATTCTAAACCAGTGCGAATTCCGGCAACTGTTCTGGCGCTGAGCACTTGAACAGCTAAGTTCACCTTCATTTTTTGAAATCTGTCCGGGGCTATATGCCTAAACCTTAGTCTTGGACACACTCGAATAGATGACTGCGAGTCAATTCGGTATAGCTCTCTCAAAACTTCCCAATTGGCACAATTGTCACCACCATCTTTTAAACGATATTTTAATAAATTATTACGAATCGATTTGAATATGTGAGGGATATCAAAGAAACAAAATATATTTTTTTTATCATTCCCAGTTTCAAAAATAAAGAAGGGATTATTTTTAGAAATACCGAGTTTTCTATAAAGGGCTTGGTTTGTTGGGCTTTGATCACAAACTAATCCTCTCACATTTAGTCCAGCAGATAGGCAACCTTCAATATTTTTATATATCATTATTTTCAATGTATTAACGGGAATACATTTTTCAGATACAGAATAGTTCAATACTTGTTTCCAATGACCACATAGACTTCTTATCATAAATACGCAAATATTTTTTCCAATAGTAGCACTCCTGGAATTTTTTCCATAATCAACAAATCCATCAATTTTGTCGAACTTAGCATTATATTTTAAATCTCTTTTAATAGCGATTTCATCAAATATTAACATTACTTGTCGAGATTTGGAGTCAAAATTTCCTGCGTTTATACTTTTTTTATATTTATAAATACTTCCTCATTTACTCCCGGAGGTAAACCAGCAATAGGAAGCCAATTGTAAATGGATCTTGGAGAAGGCAAAGCAAATCTTAACGTATCTCTCATAAAATTATAGGTAGCAGCAGATTTGAAAAAAATTAATTGCGCCACGTATTATTCAACATCACTGTACACCTTTTTCTTTCTTTTTAAAATCATTTTACAAAAATTTTTTGCATAAGCTGAAGCGTGTGATATAAAATCTATAATTTGATAGACGTATTGAATTAGTTGAGGAAAATTTAATTTTTTGTCTTTTTTCTTTGAATTCTCAATCTTCCTTTTCATGGCTTTATTTTGTCTAACCAATTGTTTGCGCATAACAGTTAATTTTTCAATTTTTATTTTTAAATCGCGGTTTTGTTTTCTATAATAATTTAAATTTTTCTCACGTTTATGGCAAGAGCTGCAAACGGGCTCAATTGCTGCACTAACACATAACGGTTCTTTGTCGCACTGATATAATTCTTCGTCCGTTATGGAACTGTGGGTTTCATCCAGTTCCAAGGAGGGAATAGCATGACAAAAAAGTTTTTTTTTTTCCAATTACTTCTTTTTGAAAATGCAGTTCACATATTAATGGTTTTTTTAGAGATATAATATGATCATATGACCAATGACATGCACTTATCCACTGTTCATACTTTTTTGTGCCTTGTTTTGGAAAATTAAAAAACTTCAGGCCTTTCTGTGTTCTATTTCTACAAGAAGTTATACAGCAAATACGCTTGTAAGGTGGCATTTCTAACAATAAGTTTATATATTGAAATAACACAAATTGAAAAATGTTAAAAATTAAACCTTAAAAAAACTACTCTTATGGTTAAGTATTAATTAAAATCTAAAATTGGACCGCACAAGATAATTACTCCGCGAAATAAAATCAAAATAAATTTTATTTAAATCTCTGCAAGTAACAGTTTTACAATTTGTTGTCCTACCAAAAACAATACGCAAATATTAGGAGAATGACAAAATCATGCATAAGAATTTTTTTGGACTACAACTATAATTTTGATTCAATGCATTAATAACAAAAAAAAAAACAGTATTGCTTATTTTGATGCATGTTTATTATTTCATTTCATATCAATATTCGGCTCCAAGCAATTGCATTTTTTTTTTATTAAAATGAAGCAAAAACTCTTGTCTCTATACGCATATTGAAAACAAAAAGAAGAAAATAAACGATATTAACAACAACAATATTCATACAAGGTAATTTGTTTTTGCATATAGTACCAAATCATTATCAACATACGTTTGTAACAGAATGTTGCTAAAAATATCAAGTTAAACAATTCAACAAAACAGCTTTGATCTTTTCAACATGTATCAAAAGCTTTACCAATTTTTTGGTTGCTGAACAAAAGTTCAATTATAGAGCTTGGAAAAATGAGTACATTTTTGCTATAGGCGATTTCATATCTACTTATACATTGTCTTTGCTCAAAGTTTGTTTACAATAGCTTTTACTTTGTTGAAGCTATTGTATGGTCACTTAAGGAAGGGGTTGTTACTTTGTAACAATTTTTAATGTGAAAGACGTGTAACGTTTTCATAATGTTTATTTATGTTTTTAAAGTATAAGGAATTTTTATTAAGGTTTATGGTGTGACCAATTTTTGTATGCAACAATGTAGTTGATACATTGTGGCAATATTGAGAGAAAAATATTAGCATCTATGCTAATATGTAACTCCTCCGCCCTTAAGATTTTGCAGTCTCTGCAAAAGGATCAATATGCTGTTTATTTTTGGGAGTTCCCAACATGTCTCTATCAGTTAGCTCAATTGTTACTTGGTTTCCTTGTGTTCTTTTACTTATTCTTTTAAATAAAAATACTACTGTACAAATTATTATAATAGTTAACAAAATAGTATAATTTATGTAATGTACTTTATTATTCTAATTTATTTTTTTTCTATTTTCAATTGTTTTTAAATTAATATGTTCTAATGTTACATTATTTATTATTTTTTTAATATTATTGTTTGGCATTTGTATATTTATTTCTGTTAAAACTTTTGATTCTTCGTTTATAAATTCTAAATCACCTATCTTAATTTTACATGAATGAAAGTTTATGACATTATTGCCTTTTATATAAAAATCATTAAAATTACAGTTGTGTGTTATTTTGGTTTCTTCTATATTTTTTACAATGATTAATTTGTTATCTAGTTGTGTAATTGTAGTTTTATTATTGTATATGTAATGACATGTATTACTTTTATGTAGTATTCTTTTATTACAATTATTCTTGTGGACCTGTAAGTGTTTCAAATTTGCTGTGCCTGAAATGTTTTCGTAGATAGTTGTTTTGTTTTTTGTTATAATTTTTATTATGTCTGAATTTAGTTCTTCGAAGTTTTTGTTTGGAAAAGGAATAATTAAACCGTTATAGTATGTGTCGTTGCAAAATTTTGGTAGGTTTAATGCTAGAACTATTAATTTGTCAATGTATAATACTCCTGTTTTTATAAATTGCATTGTTTCAATTGTTACATTGTATTCGACTATTTCTACTTCAGTTAAAATGTGGTGAGCTAGAATGTCTAATTTACTTAGTAATATAACATCTGTCAGTTTTTCTATTTGTCTATTTAATGATTGGATTGCTATAAAGATTTTCATAAAGTTTTCTATTTCTGTTTCAAAGTATGCAATTTCGTTTGTTTTGTTTTGTACTGCTTGTAAGTATAGCTTTATGTCTTCTTGTTGCTTATTTATATGTACAGTTATTTCATTCATGTTCTCTACCATTTTGTCATTGATTACTATTTGTTCGTTAAGGCTATCTATTGCATTTTTTGTATTCTTTTGTAAATTGCTAATGTGATTATATATTTCTTCTGCGTCATCGTTGTCCATGTTGCCGAATAAGTATTTCATTCCTTTACCTATGAAATTTATTAGGCCTCTTTTAAATCTATTTTTATTTAATATTTTGGGGAATAATAAGTTGAAATTTAATTTTAATGATTTTAATTCGTTTTTTATAATTTGTTCTTCTTCTGTATTGGTTTTAAAAATTTTTACATTATTTTCTATTGTATCTATGGCTTTTTCATAATTTGTTAAATTAATTATATGTAATATTTTTGTATACGATTCTACTATTGGTCTTGGTTCCATCCTGAATATTGCGTATCCGTTGTCTGCTCTAATTCTTGTTATTTCTATTTCTTGCCCTATTACGAGTGTTATGATTGTGAGTGTGAATGTTATTAGTTGGCACATTTTGATTATTGTTATTGTTATTGTCGTAGTTATTGTTGTTGTTATTCCTGTAATTATAATTTTGATATTTATTTATTTATTTATTTATTATTAACTTTATATTGTTATTTAAATAACAAGTAAAGAATAGATTTATTGCTATAGCAGCATGGGCCTTAAGCAACTAATTAGTGATAGATGTGAAACTATTTTTACAGTTTTTTTTTTTTTTTGAATTTAGCTTATATAGCATATATTTACAATAGTTATATTTTTACTTAAGTAGTTACTAAATTAGATGATAAAGGTTTGAAGATTTAAGGAACTCTGATATTTTTTGTATATTGGTAAAGGAGGGTTCGGAGAGGATTAAGTTTGGGTTATTGTGAAGGTATTTTTTGGTTTGGTGTTTATACTTCGGGCACTCATTGAAGATATGTTTTATAGTTAGTTTAGTTCTGCATGTTTGGCAAAAAGGAGTGGGATCTTTTTTTAATATGTGATCGTGTGTTAGAATGGTATGACCTAAGCGTAGTCTAATAAATTTGACAATATCTAGGCACGTTATAATTTCACTTTTTGGTAAAATATACTGCTGTATATTGTTTTTGTTATAGTTGACTTCTCTGTAGTGTTGGGATGAGTTGTTTAGGAGAGTGTCTTTCTGTTCTAGAAGTTTAAGCTTACTATTTGTTGTTATATCCGATATATTTAGGTTAAGGTCTGTTATAAGTGGCTGTGAGACTGCGTTTTTTGCTTCTTCGTCTGCTAAATTGTTTCCGGTTATATTGCAGTGTCCCGGTACCCAGATCAGTAAAATTTTTTTTTCTTTTGTCATTAGAATGTGTCTTATTTCTGTAGTGTAAAAATCGTCTGTGTTTGTGTTTTTAATGGCTGATAGTGACGAGTATGAATCGGAGCAGATAGCATATTTTCCTTTTTTACCTGCAGCGTACCTACAGGCTGCCAGGATGGCTGCTATTTCTGCTGTGTATATGGAACTGTAGTTAGGAAGTAAGTATTTGGCTATAGGTAATTTTTCTGTGGTTATGCTGAAAGCTGTTCCTGAGGAGGATTTCGATCCGTCTGTGAATATAAACTTGTGTGAGTTTAAGGAATTTTTTATTTCAAGAAATTTTTTTCTATATACTTCAGATGGTGTGGATGGTTTTTTTGTTATGCCAAGGGAAAGATTGATTAGATTAGGATTGAAAAGCCAAGGTGGTGATTTCTGTGGGTGAATCTTGTTTGGCGATATTTGTAGGTCTGACTTTTTGGCTAGCTTCAATGAGTTATGCAGGACTGATGGGTATTTTGGTGATTTCTTGGATTTATTGATTTTTAAATAGATTGGGTGGATGGGTGAGTCTTTGCAGAGCATAAGCGTTTTGAGAATTTTCCCTGTGGAAAGGCTAATCCTGTCGCTTATTGGCGTGATGTTTGCTTCAAAAAGGAGGTTGTTTATGGGAGTGGTACGGTGTGCTCCAAGTGCTAGTCTTATGGCTGTATGATAAGTGGGTTTTAGTTTGTTTAGTATAGTTTTGGGAGCATTCCCGTAAAGATTAAGGCCGTAATCTATTTTTGACATGATGATTGCTTTAGTGACTTGAATAAGGGTTTTTGGGTTGTAGTTGAATTTTTTATTTGAAAGACATTTAATAATGTTTAATCTATTGGATAAATCTGTCGCCAGATTTTCAATGTGCTTGTTCCATTTGTACTTTTTTGTAATAATGATTCCCAGGATTTTGAGTGAGTCTACGTTTTCTATTGAAAATTGGTTGGATTGAAATTGTAATGCGCAGTGAGTCTTCCGGCATATGTGCAGGTGCTTGCATTTGCTTGTTGAAAGATTTGCCCCTGAGTAATCGCACCACTTTAGTATATCTTTAAGTAGATTGTCTATATTAAAAGTATTGGTTTTTTTGTTTAATTTTTTGTAAATAATGAAATCGTCAGCGTATGCTGTAAATTGATACTCTTTATGCTTTCTAATAATCTGACATAATTTATTATAAGCGATCATAAAAAGTATCACTGATATTGGTGAGCCTTGTGGTATCCCGTTATCTAGTGGTTTATGATTGGAGGAGAAAGATCCAGCTTTGACTACTATTTTTCTGTTGCTAAGAAAGTTTTTAATATAATTGAGTATTTTGGGACCTATTTCCCATTTACGGAGTTCATCAATAATGGTATGAGAGCCGATTTTTTCAAAGGCGTGAAATCTAAGGAAATTATGGATATATGATCTTTGGTTGTTAGAGTAGTAGTAGTTAGATAGTCTAGCATTTCTAGCGGATCAACTATTGACTTCCCTTTTCTAAACCCCATTTGGTGACTATCCAGAAGCTTGCATTTTATAGCAAGCCACCATAGTCTTTTCGCTATTATTTTCTCCAGTAATTTAGATATGCAAGGATTTAAGGATATGGGCCTATATGAGTTTAAACAAGTTTTATCCGTGTTCGGTTTTGGTATTGGTATAATATTACTGATTTTGAACTGTTGAGGTATATAGTTGTTTAATATTAAATTAAAGAGGTTAACTAGGCGGTGTGTAATGAGGGGAGATAGATTTTTTAGCATTTCGTAATTAATTCGGTCTATACCTGGTGTTTTACCTGTCAGTTTCTTTAACGCTTGATTTAGTTCTATTATTGATATTTCTTTTTCTAGAAGCATAGCATTGGTTGAATGAGAGTTTGGAGTGTTTGAAGAGAGTGATGCTAGCTTGTGTTGCTGAAAAGTTGAGGGAAAGTTTGAGTTTGCCGAGAGTTGCGACCAATTGTCGCAAAGAAGCTGTGAAATTTCTTTTTGGTTAGTAACTGGTTGAGATGGTTGGTTAGGGTTAACTAAACAGTGTATTGTGTGCCGCATTTTTAAACCACAAAAGTTGTTTATTTTGTTCCATATCTTTGCGGACGGAGTATGGGGAGATATTTCTGAAGTGAATTGAAAAGTCTTTAATCGTTTTCTAATTTTAATCTCCCGTTTTAGTTTTGCGTTAGCTTTTTTGTAGTTAAGAATATTAATTTCATTTATGTCATGTCTAAGTTTTAACCATTCCCTGTTCTTAATAATTTTTAAATTTTGTAGGGAAGAGTCCCACCAAGGTACTGTTCTATTTATGTTTTTCTTGTGATGGGTTTGAGGGATTGCTTGATTGGCACTTTGTAATATTATTTTTGTAATGTTTGCAGTTTCTTTGTTGATGTTATTACTAATTGGTCTGGAGTTGTTGTATATTTCGTTAAGGTTTTTAAATAGGTCCCAGTTAGCAAGGTCAGTTTTAAATTTTGGTTTTGGTTTCATTATGGGATGGTTGTTAGTTTCAAAAAGGTTAATATGAATAGGGAAATGATCACTTCCGTATAGTTGTGTATCAGTTTTCCATTTTGCTTGAAGCGTTAATAATGGAGTGGATAGGGTTATGTCAACGTGTGTGAAAGAATGATGTGTACTAAAGTGTGTAGGGGACTTGTCATTTAGGATGGAGAGTGGGGATTGTGTTAAAAATTTGAAAATGGTGTTACCTCTGCTATTGTTAGTTGGGGAACCCCAGCTTTTGTGCCAACTATTAAAGTCACCTGTAATTAATACGTTTTTTTGAAGATTCTCGAAAGTTTTCCTGAGATGTTGAATTTTAAATGGTTTATTGGGAGGGATGTAGGCTGAAATAATGGTAAATTTTTTTGTGGATAGTATTATAGCACCAATTGCTTCAATGTCTTCATTAAGTTTTGCTAGTTTGTGTTGTATGGAGTTGTGAATAAGTAGTCCTACGCCACCAAAACTGTGGGTAGAGGAGTTATGATTGTAGAGTGAAAAATTGATTGGGATAGGGATGTTGGTTAAGGAGTTAAGATGAGTTTCTTGTAAGGTGATTATTTTGGGATTGTATTCTTTGATTAATATTTGCAAATACTGAAAGTTGTTAATGTAGCCATTTATGTTCCATTGAATTATTTTAATACTCATTCTAATATAATAATATAATAATTATTAGTTATAAAATATAGATAGAGAAAAAACGAAATATGTTTTTATATACTATCGCTATCACTGTTTTGTGTCGTTTTGGTCTTACTTGTTTGCTTATTATTTTTTTGTTTAGTTAAATTGATGTTATTTGCCTTTAAGTATGTTTTTGGAGTGCTAGACTTATCTTTCATACGGTTTTCTATTTCTAGTGTAGTGTTAGAAGAAGCTTCATTGGTGTCGTCGGCTGAGTGAATATCCATTAGATCGTCAAGAAGATATCTGTAAGTTACCGGATTGGATGCCTGTTGTAGTGATGTTGCTGTATTGATTGACGTGGTAGTTTTTTGCTTTTTTGTTACATGGGAGGATGATATTTTTTTGTCGTCTGGTTTATTTTTTGTAATGGATTGAAGTCCTTTAGAAGTTAATGCGATCGAAGTATTTTGATTTTGTGTTATGATGTTTTTATTGCCATTTTTGTAATTTATTTGAGCTGTTGATGTGTTAGATGATTGTGTTTTTGGAAGTATATTAGGTGACTGAGATGTGGTGAGCATTTTTGCATACGTAGTAGGTTTTTCAGAGATGTGACGGCTGAAGTATAACCCTAGAGCAGTTTTATGATCTACCTTTTCTGTTGTTTTTATTGCTGTAATCTCTTGTTGTTTTTTGAAGACTGGGCAATTTTTGTCGCGTGCATTGTGATTACTGTTATATTCTGGGTTGTCTTTACAGTTGATGCAGTTTTTAATTTGGGTGCACACCTCGTTTTCTTCGCAATGTGATTTATTGGAGCAATTTGAGCAAATATAGTCACTTTTACAGACTGTAGTAGGGTGTCCAAATCGACAGCATTTTCTGCATTGTAATGGCAGCGGGATGTAGTTTTTCACGCGTACAGCCTCGTAGCCGATCATAATTTTTTCAGGAATTGTAAGTGTTTCAAAAGAGATTATGATTAGGCCAGTTTCTACAAGAATTTCATTTTGTTTTTTCAGAATTTTTTTTACTTCTACAACCTTTTGGGTCTTCAGTTCCTCAACTATTACCTTTTCGTCGATATTTCGCAATTCGTTAGAGTAGATGACGCCTTTTGATATGTTCAGTGATTTATGCAATGTTGCTGTTACTTCATAATCTCCAATTTTATTTAATTTAAGTAATTTTTGTACTTGGGTAGAATTTTTAGTTTTTATTAGCAAGCTACCTGCTCTTGTTTTTTTGCATGTTTCCACTTCTCCTCCGCAAGTATAATCAATTACTTTTTTGATTAAGAAAGGTGATGCATTTTCTAGTGATTTTTTATCGTTCCTTGTTATTATTAAATATTTTGGGTCGCTTGTATTATAATTATTGTTGTTTAGAAACAGGTTTTGTATGTCTGGTGGAAGTGACATTATGATTGTAATGGAGGGCAAAGGCCCACAGAGCACTTTATGTTTTCGTCTGCTTTAGCTGTTTTTATTATTATAGATATAAAGTTATTTTTTAGAGAATTTTTTTTTTTTTTCTATAATTGTTTATTCTTTTAATATCGTCTGTATTCACCGTAAGTTTGTTGATAAACAGTAAATTTTTTGTGTATAGGTTTATTCGAACGAAACTGATAAAGCGCCACACGTACTATTTCGCTTGACTTCTTGTTCGGAACTGACAGTTGTGTGTTATTTTAGTTTCTTCTATGTTTTTTACAATGATTAATTTGTTATCTAATTGTTGTTATTTCTATTTCTTGCCCTATTACGAGTGTTATGATTGTGAGTGTGAATGTTATTAGTTGGCACATTTTGATTATTGTTATTGTTATTGTCGTTGTTATTCCTGTAATTATAATTTTGATATTTATTTTTACATTTGACTTGGGTTTTATGGATTTTTTTAAATTTGTTGTCAGTAGAGATTATATGGTTATCTTTTATTTCATAGTTTTCTATTTTTTTATACTTTGGTTGTGATTTACTTACTCTATAGTTTTTAACGTAGTTATTTTCAAAATGTTGTATGTTATTTGAATTTTTATTGTGTTTGTTATTTATATTATTTATTTTTCTTGTTTTATTCTCGTGTATTGTATTGGAAAGATTTAAGATTTGTTCATTATTTATTATATTATTAATAAGGTCTATTGGTTTAAGTTTGGTTGTAGAATGGATTGAATTATTGTATGCTAATAGTGACTTAAAAATTTTGTCCTGTAAATCATCTGTATTTTCTGGGTCTGCATTTAATATTCTGATATGTTCGTTGAGTGTTGAATGTAGTCGTTCTACGTCAGCGTTTCCTGTTTTCAAATAAGGTGTAGTAATATGTAATTTTATTTTGTGTTCTTTCAGAAATTCTCTTATCATTACTGTATCTAATTCGTTATCTGTAACTATTGTTTCTGGTTTTCCTAGGTATTTGAATCGTGATTTTAAGGCTTTTATTATTGAGATCCAAGTTCTGTCTTCTAAGAGTTCTGCAGTTGCGTATTGTGTCAATTTATCTATTGTTGTTAAATACATTGTATTTCTTTGTGGAAACCAAATGTCAATATGTATTATTTCGTTATGTTTAGTAGGAGTTTTAGTTATACTTAAATTGTGTTTAATAGGGTTTCTATCAAATTTAGCTCTATTACAAATGTCACAGTTATTAATGAATTTTTGTATTTCTGTTTGTAGTGTTGGAGTGTAATATTTTTGTTTTAATTCTGAAAATATTTCGTTAATTCCCCTATGGTTATTTTTGTTATGCTCATTTTCTATAATTTGTAACAATTTTCCTTTGTCTATTATGTCTTCTAAAATTAAATTAGTTTTTAGTATTTTTAAATTTTTATTTTTTACAAAGTAGTTAATATATAATTTTTGGAATTTTAAATATATGTCTTTATCTTGGCAGTGTACTGCCGTTAATCCTTTATTTGGGAGTTTTTCCCTCATGTAATTTAATAATGTTGTATCATCATTGTCTTTCAATGTGATTGTACTTCGTACTTTATCTTTAAATAATATTATATTTGTTATTCTGTTTGTTCTTCCTTTCCTAATTATAATTTGATTTTTAAATAGATTTATAGGTTTTTCAGTAATTCTGATGAAATCCATACTGTCAGTTTCTGCACTGTGTACAGTTTGATTGTCATCGAAAAGCTCGTTAAGATTTATTTCAATGTCATCTTTTCCATTGTTATTATCTTCTAGAATTATCCTGCTCAGTCCATCCGCTATTACGTTTTCCTTGCCTTTTATGTAGTTTATATCGAAATCGAATTCATTTAGTTTTATCTTCCATCTCTGCAGTTTGCAATTAGGTTCCTTAAGGTTGTGAAGCCATACTAGAGGTCTGTGATCTGTTTTTATTTGGAATTTTCTTCCAAACAAGTACATTCTGAAGTACTTGGTTGCCCAAACTATAGCTAAGAGTTCTTTCTCTATAGTACTATAAAACTTTTCATGATCGTTAAGTGTCCTACTAGCAAATGCTATTGCTTTATTTTCTTGCATAAGCACAGCACCTAGTGCATAATTGCTTGCATCTGTGGTTAGTGTAAATTGTTTATGGAAATTTGGTCTTATTAATATAGGATCTGATTTTAATAATGTTTTTAATTTATTGAAAGAGTTAATATAGTCTTGGTCTTTCATATTGATTTTGGTATTTTTTTTCAGGTATTTCACCATATGATGGGCTATTTTGGAGTAATCTTTTATAAATCTCCTATAGTACCCAGTAATTCCTAAGAAAGATTTGATCTGTTTGACCGTTTTAGGCAATGGAATCTTTTCTATTGCTTCTACTTTCTTTGGATTGGTCTTTATACCGTTTTCTGTTACAATATGTCCTAGAAATTCTGTTTCTTTTGCACAAAATGTGCATTTATCTATCTGTAATTTAAGATTTGCATTTCTCAATGCATTTAATATTTTTATAAGGGACTCAATATGTTCTTCTAAACTTGTGGAAAATATAAGTATGTCATCTAAATAAACTACACAAATTTTACCTATGTATTCTTTTAAGACTGAATTCGTTAGTCTTTGAAATGTTGCAGGTGCATTCTTTAATCCGAATGGCATCCTAAGAAATTCGTAATGTCCGTGCTTTGTAGAAAATGCTGTCTTCTGTACATCGTCAGGGTGCATTTCAATCTGATGAAACCCCTTGGCTAAGTCCAGTGTTGTAAAATATTGACAATTTCCTAATTTACTCAATAATTCATCCATGTGCGGTATGGGGAATCTGTCCTCCACTGTTATGCTATTCAACTTCCTGTAGTCGATAACTATTCGCCATTTTTGGATGTTAGAGTTGTCCAATTTCTTTGGTACTATCCAAATTGGACTGTTGTAAGGACTATTTGAATCCTTTATAATACCTTGTTGTAACATTTCGTTGATTTGTGTATTTACTTCATCATTGTGTATTTCAGGGTATCTATACAATTTAGAATAAATAGTTATGTCGTTTTGTGTTGTTATTTTGTGCTTAATATCATTCGAAAATGTCAAACAATCATTTTCTTTGTAGAATATATCTTTATATTTGCCTACAGTTTTATATAAGATGTCTTTTTCGAATGGTTGCAAATTGTCTACCTTAATAAATGAGTTTATATTGTTTATATTTATTTGATTATTATTAATTTCGATTGGATTTTCATTATAAGCTGTATTGTTGTATTCCTCCTCTTCTTTGGATAAGAATATGGTCATGATTGCAGTATCGGTTATTAGTTGCCTATTACGTAAATCTATTTTAGCGTTTAAATCTTTTAAAATATTTATACCTATTATACCGTCGAAGTTTTTATTAAAATCGCATTCCAAAAATTCACATTTATAGTCTGGTAAGTTAAATTCTTTAAAAAGTGGGAATTTACAAAGGGTTTTTATGTTAATTAAATTATTCATTGCAGTTACATTTAAATTAATATTAAATTTCCATTTGGGTTGGCATAAATTGGGATTGATTATACTAAATTCTGCTCCTGTATCTATAATAAAATAGAGTGGTCTAATATGATTTTTTATTTTTATATAGGGAAGTTGTTTGAGGCATTTGCGTGAAAATCCTCCTCTGCGCTATTTATTTGAAATGGTGCTGCTAAGACTGTTCCAATGTCCATCGGTTGTGGTCCATTTGAGCGTCTTGTTTGGGTAGTAGAAGGGGAAGGTGTGTAAAAACTTCTGTTATTTATATTACTTGTGTTGAGATTGTTAGTTTGTTGCCTTTGTCTAACGGGTGTGTTATTGATATTATTGTTTGGTGTTCTATTAATATTGTTATTAAAATTATTGTTGTTATAACTATTTCTATAATTATTGTTATAGCCATTGTTGTTATTATTTCTATACATAATAGATGAATTATTATTGTTATTACTTTGTCTAGTTTGTGGGTTATTATTATTGTTAATTCTGTTATTGTTATTATTATTATGGTAATGGTTATTTATGTTGTTACTAGGGTTTCTATCGTTATTATTATATTTTATATATCTACTGTTGTTATTTCTTATATGGTTATCACTGAAATTAGTATTTATTCTATTATTGTTATTTCTACTTGGTGCACCGAATTGTGTGTAATTTTGGTGTCTAGCTTCAATAATAATTTTATAAGCTTCTTCTAAGTCTGTTAAATTTCGAGCAATTAATAGGGTTTTTGTTGGTTCTGGTAAATGGTTTTTAAATGTTTTTAAGGCAATTCTATTTATTTCACTTGTGGTGTAAGTCTCATCATTGTGTGTAAGGTTCCTATTATTTAATCTTGATACTAATTTGTTTATCTGAAAGTAATAATTTTCTATTGTCCCATATAATGTTAGAGTCTTCAAGCTATCCATTAGTTCATCGCTGCTCCTTTGTTCGCCATAATGTTTTTTTAATATATTTACTAATTCTGCCCATGTTGTTACGCGTTCTTTATGCAAAATGCTTCTTGTTTGTCCTGTACATTTATTTTTTAAAAATTCAAATGCTATTTTCTTATTGTTTTCTGCTAAGCTATTAAGTAAGGGAATGAATGATTGTGTTTGTTGAATGAAATCTGGTAATTGGTTCCTGTCCGTCCCGTCGAAATCGTTTACGTTTCGAATTAATTGGAGTATATTATTCAGGGCATCTAGAGCCATTTTACTAGTTTAGAATATCAAGGAACAATCAAGAATTTTAACAGATACGGATACAATTCAGATTCAAAATTAAAATTGGAATATAATTACATTTATTTAGAATAAGGTTTAGAATAAATTTAATATAAGTTAATTATTAAAATATAAATGTTATATAAAAATAAAAAAAATTTCTGACTTCCCTTTTTGCTCCGTTTATTTTGTTGTCGGTTGGTTGATTGTTTGGGGTTGTTGTCTCTGCTTATTGTTGATTTGTTGTTGATGGCTGCTTAATGTGGTTGCTGCTTAGATGTTGATTGGTTCTTTTTGTTTATTATTTTTTTTTTTATTTTGCACTTATTGGTTTTAATATATTTTAATATATTTAATACATTTTTATTTTTTATTATTTTTTGCACTGTTTGGTGTTATGTAAGTTGCTTCCGCATTTTTCACAATATTTTATTTTTGTGTAACCTTTTGATTTATTTACTAGGTCTTTTATAATGTTCATTTGGATACACAAATTTTAATAATATCCGTTTTTTTTCATGTATTCAATGGCTTTTTTGCCTTCTTCACTATTATCGTAATTTTTACAAAATCTACGCCACTCCTCGTATTGTTTTTGCTCGTAATTTTTTATGAACTTAGCACTGTTAATTTTTTTGGTTAACCTCTCTGCTTTTTCGAACGAGGTTTTGTGCGAATTTTGATGGTCTTTTATATCTTTTTTGTGTTTAAAATCGTTTTCGCAAAACGCGCAAGGATTATGAATTTTTAAGTGAAGTTCACGTTCTTCACTTGTATTAAAGTCTTTTTTACAAAATCCGCAGGGAAAAGGTTTCATTTCACTTTTGTCGTTTTGAGAAGAAATTTTCTTTGAATTTTTTCACTTTTCACTTTTAAGCAAAAATTTTCTAAAAATTTTTGCGTTTACCCTCGTCGCCAGTTAAGTCCGATACACGCGTAAAATTTTTAAATAAAACACACAAACATTAGTGTTAGTACGAAATTTCTTTATTGTTAATTTTTTTTTTTTTATTTTTTTGGTTTGTAACTGAATGTTACTTTTGTATTTTAATAACCTTTTAAAACATTCTCAGTATTTTAATAACTTTTAACTTTACATAAATTTTTGATATTTTTTATAACTTTTAAATATTTTATAACCTTTTAAAACCTTTAAATATTTTTTAATAATTTTTTACAACTTTTGAATAACTTTTAAACTTTAAATGTTTTTTATAATTTTTTGACAACTTTTAATAATTTAATAATTTTAACTTTTAAATATTTTTAATAAAATATTAATTAAATTATTAATTAAATTAATAGCACTCTTTCGTCCGCCCGATCAATTGTAGCAGGTGTACCTCAAGGGTCGCCTTTGTCTCCCACATTGTTTAATGTATACACGGCAGACATCCCCACCTTAAGTCCCACATCAATGGCGCTTTACGCAGACGACACATGCTTGATCTACTCGGATCGGGATGCCTTAAATGTAAGCAACACGTTACAGGGAAATATAGACCTTATGGTGGAATACTTCCAAAAATGGAAGATTAAAATTAATAATGACAAAACCAAGGCTATATTTATAACTCGAAAAAGAAGACAGCATCCTCCAAGAGTGAGCGTTTGCGACACGGAGATACGGTGGGAGGATAACATAAAATATCTGGGGGTCACTTTTGACAAACGGTTCAATTGGCTTAAACATTTGAAATACAAACGGAATAGCTGCTCTAAGATTCTACATTTATTAAAGCCGCTATTTAATAATTATCACTTCAACTTTAAAAACAGAAAGTTACTTTATACGCAAGTAATTAGACCTGCTCTTCTGTACGGATGTGTTACATATAGCAAAGCCTCAAATACCACCTTAAAGCAATTACAGATAGCTCAAAACCTGGCCTTAAGAAAACTGTTTAAGATTCCATGGTACATTAGATCTACGGACATACATAGAGATCTTAGGATTGACTCAGTGAAAAAATATATCAGAGACAGAGCTTTAAAATTATTCACTAAAGTTGATACGCTACTTAACCCCGCCATAACAATCCTCAAGTCCACTTCTGGACTCTCAGGAAGATATGCTGATTTAAGGTCCGTCATCAACTAAAAGACAAATAAATGATATGATTTTTTAGCCTAGTTAAAGCCTAGTGTGGGGTAGTGATTAACCCCCCAGTCATTATAGAGTAAAAGTGCGTAATAGCACTAACTCAACTTTTAAATATTTTTAGTAAATTTTGACAACTTTTAAATATTTTTTAAACTTTTAACTTTTAAATATTTTAATAATTTTTTGACAACTTTTAAATATTTTTTATAACTTTTAACTTTTAAATATTTTTAATAATTTTTTGACAACTTTTAAATATTTTCTTATAACTTTAACTTTTAAATATTTTTAATAATTTTTTGACAACTTTTAAATATTTTCTTATAACTTTAACTTTTGAATATTTTACAACTTTTAAATATTATGTTGAACCGAAGGAGATATTTGTGATCTTTTACACAAACTTCTTTTCAATTTCAATTTTAATAACTTGTTGAACCGAAGGAGATATTTGTAATCTTTAACAAAAACTCTGGGAAAACTGAAGTTAACATAAATGATCCTGGGTTTTATACCCCCAATAACAGTATTAAAAATCAAGCTCTCAACTCTGTTAAGTAGAAGCTTTTGATTTTTGTATGGGCAAGAGCTTAAAGTTTTCGTTTTAACAGAAAGCTTAATGTTTTCATAAAAGTTACTGTAAGGTAACAGAAAGTTTCTCTGTTGTTGGCATGATAACTCAAAAGTTTGCTGTTGGTAACATAGCGTCACCTTTTAAGCTCTTACTTAAAATTATGCTATGATCAGCATTGGGTACAGTCACTTAGTGCTGTACAAAGACTTTTTGTTGATCCCACGATCATGCACTCAAAGTTTGTTTACAATAGCTTTTACTTTGTTGAAGCTATTGTATGGTCACTTAAGGAAGGGGTTGTTACTTTGTAACAATTTTTAATGTGAAAGACGTGTAACGTTTTCATAATGTTTATTTATGTTTTTAAAGTATAAGGAATTTTTATTAAGGTTTATGGTGTGACCAATTTTTGTATGCAACAATGTAGTTGATACATTGTGGCAATATTGAGAGAAAAATATTAGCATCTATGCTAATATGTAACTATATACATGCAAATGAGCTTAGCCGTCTTAATGACAGGCAAGGCTCTAGGATATTTTAATTTTTATTTTATTTAAAAAATGCTTTAAGAGTGAGAAAACCCTTTTATTGCATCATCTTAAAACTAACTTAAAACTAATAACAAAGAAAAAAAAGGAGAGAAAATATGTACACAATATATAACAATTTACAAATTTTGAAAAAAAAAGCAAAAAAAGAAGAAATTAAATTCAAATTTTAATTAAAAAATTAAATTATATTAAAATTAAAAAAAAATGACAATTAAAGAAAAATAACAATTAAAAAAAATAGAAAATAGAAATAATTATCAGAACGGGTGATGTCAGGATAATTCATTAATCAGCAGTTTTTTGAAAGCTAAAAAAAAATGACAATTAAAGAAAAATAACAGTTAAAAAAAATAGAAAATAGAAATAATTATCAGAACGGGTGATGTCAGGATAATTCATTAATCAGCAGTTTTTTGAAAGCTCCTACTCTTGTTGTGTTTCTGGTTTCACATGAAAGCGAATTCCATACTCTGATAGAATGAATAAAGAAAAAACTTGTTGTGGAAGTGAAATTAAATCTGGGAGTAATAAATAAAAGAGTTCTATTGGATAGTGTTTGTTGCAGACATTCGAAAAGGTATGCAGGTATTTATCACTTTAAATAGAAACAGACAGACACGAATCTTAATAAACTGTTCAATGTCACAACCTAAGATTGCATTCCTGATATTACCCAGATGATCAAATCTTCTGAGACCGTAAACATATCGTGTCATGGAATAAACTAACGAGGAAAACATAATAATAGGGTTTATTAACTGTTTTACTAACAGGGGCAAATCTCGCTGATAGATTAAGACATCTGAGGCAAGTTTATACTTTCCGAACTACTTGACTGATGTAGCCACAAGCATGTAAGTTAGTATTTAGATGGAAACCTGAACATTTTACGGAAGTACTGTTTTCAATAAATGATTGCCCAATAGACACTTGAGGCAAACCATTGACATCTCTAGAGAGCGAGGAAAGAATGCTAATTGGGCGAAAATCAGAACATAGGGATGCATTCTATTTTTTTTCAGTTGGAATAATTTTTGCAAGCTTCCATGCATTAGGAAATGTTGAAGAAGTAAAACAGTGATTTATTATATGTGTTAAAGGAGAAATAACTGACTGAAGCATAAATTTTAAGAACTGCAAAGGAATTTCAGCAATTGTGTTTGATTTAGAGTCGGCATGTTCCAGAGAAGGAAAAGCAGGATTGGCGCTCAATCTACTACCAACGGACGAAACAAAATAATCATTTAAGTTATTAGGATCTAAGGAGCACACAGCTGTGGAGTTTTTTATAATTCCTAAAGATTTAATATTATTCCAAAGAGATTTTGTTTGCTAACCACCTCCAAGTTTGGATTTAAAGAACGTTGATTTAATTTAGCTGCTTTAACAGAATATATCAGGAAATCAATATTGAAATTGCCGAATACTGCAAGAAAATCAAATTTAAAGGCAATAGGTCGAAGGAAATCAAAAAGAGGATCGCAGGAAAATTGTTAGGGTTATAGGCACAAGTATTATTAAGGGGGTAGACGTGAAAATTGCCCAACAGCCGGGACCTATTGTACCAGTTTCACTATTGATTAAACAAAGCCCCTTAAAGCTTTGTGAATAAAGTCTAGAACTTAATCTAGAGAAGAGTTCTTAATCTGTTCTGGTGACAGAAATTCTTTATGAAGCAGGTTTCTTCTGTGCGTTATTAAAGCTGGACAGTCACAAAGAATGTGCATGGTCGTTTCCTCATCTTCGAGGCATAATCTGTATTCCGAGTTAGCAGATAATTGTAGTTCATGAAAGTGATATTTCAGACCATAATGACCTGTAATGAAACCTGTTATCAACCTTAAATCACATTTTGAGAATTTAAGAATGTCTTTGTAGGAGTACGGTGTTATCAGTGCTTTGCTTTGTCTGAGTCCTGGAAAGTTTACCCAGTACTCCAGCCCCATATGATTTTCCATTTCCTTGATAATCTGTTTTGTACTGGCCCAGTTTATTCCACAATAGGTTGAGGGCCTATAAAAGCAGTTTTTTTTGCAGTTCTGGCTAGCTCATCAGCTTTTTCATTTTCCAAAACCCCTTTGTGGCCCGGAACCCAGTAAAGGTTTACCTTATTCTGAGCTGCAAGTGATTGCAGAAGCTCGTAACACTCAAGGACCTGTTTTGATTTGAAAGTCCAAGAAGAAAGAGCTTTAAGAGCAGCCTGGCTGTCAAAGTAAATAACGATTTTCGAGCCAGAAGATTTTTTGATCTTACGCATAAGTTGATTGCGTGGATTTCAGCTTGAAAGACACTCGGCCATGTGCCCATTGCCTCCGAAATGCTGGTGTTGGGTCCATATACACCAGCGCCAGTGCCTTCATCCATCTTTGATCCATCTGTGTACCAAACCAAACTTTTTGGGTCAACCTGTGGGCCTCCATTCTTCCACGTTGAATGTGATGGCAGGTGTACCTCAAATTTTTTGCCAAAACGATGGAGTTCTGTTGTATAGTCTCCATCGCATTGAGGAATTTTATGTGCTCCAAATGTTTTTAATATTGTTGTATGACCATAGTCAAGACAACCCTTATTTATGTGGAGTTTTAGTCGAAGCGCACTAAGCGCAGCCGTAGATTGAATGTGTATGCGCAGAGGTGTCAATCCAAGTATAGCCTCAAGTGCTGCAGTTGGACTTGTCCTCATAGCACCAGTCATTAAGAGACACGCTAATCTCTGGAGCTTCATGCAAACAGCAATATATCCAGC
>NC_051846.1:109823250-109830158 GCF_002237135.1 Teleopsis dalmanni | reverse complement strand
TCCAATTAAAAAAAAACTGCTTATTTATTGCCTTTAAGGCGGAACAGAGTTCGCCGGGTCATCTACTAGTTAATAATATAATAAATAGTGAACAAATCTTAAATCTTTCCAATACAATACACGAGAATAGAACAAGAAAAATAAATAATATAAATAACAAATATAATAAAAATTCAAGTAACATACATTTTGAAAATAACTACGTTAAAAACTATAGAGTAAGTAAATCACAACCAAAGTATAAAAAAATAGAAAACTATGAAATAAAAGATAACCATATAATCTCTACTGACAACAAATTTAAAAAAATCCATAAAACCCAAGTTAAACGTAAAAATAAATATCAAAATTCTAATTACAGGAATTTAACTAACACAAACAACACTCCACCTAAAACTAACTCATTTAAAAATGCAGCCAATGAAAACAATAACATTGTTAACCATAATTACAATACTCGTAAAAGAAATAGAAATAAGAAATAGAAATAACAACAATGAGAGCAGACAACGGATACGCAATATTCAGGATGGAACCAAGACCAATAGTAGAGTCGTATACGAAAATATTACATATAATTACTTTAACAAATTATGAAAAAGCCATAGATACAATAAAAAACAATGTAAACATTTTTAAAACTAATACAGAAGAAGAACAAATTATAAAAAACGAATTAAAATCATTAAAATTAAATTTCAAATTATTATTCCCCAAAATATTAAATAGAAATAGATTTAAAAGAGGTCTAATAAATTTCATAGGTAACGGAATGAAATACTTATTCGGCAACATGGACAACGATGACGCAGAAAAAATATATAATCACATTAGTAATTTACAAATGAATACAAAAAATGCAATAGATAGCCTTAACGAACAAATAGTAATCAATGACAAAATGGTAAAGAACATGAACGAAATAACTGAACATATAAGTAAGCAACAAGAAGACATAAAGCTATACTTACAAGCAGTAGAAAACAAAACAAACGAAATTGCATACTTTGAAACAGAAATAGAAAACTTTATGAAAATCTTTATAGCAATCCAATCATTAAATAGACAAATAGAAAAACTGACAGATGTTATATTACTAAGCAAATTAGACATTCTAGCCCACCTTATTTTAACTGAAGTAGAAATAGTCAAATACAACGTAACAATAGAAACAATGCAATTTATAACAACAGGAGTATTATACATTGACAAATTAATAGTTCTAGCATTAAACCTACCAAAATTTTGCAACGACACATACTATAATGGTTTAATTATTTCTTTTCCAAACAAAAACTTTGAAGAACTAAATTCAGACATAATAAAAATTATAACAAAAAACAAAACAACTATCTACGAAAACATTTCAGGCACAGCAAATTTGAAACACTTACAGGTCCACAAGAATAATTGTAATAAAAGAATACTACATAAAAGTAATACATGTCATTACATTTACAATAATAAAACTACAATTACACAACTACATAACAAATTAATCATTGTGAAAAATATAGAAGAAACTAAAATAACACACAACTGTAATTTTAACGATTTTTACATAAAAGGTTTTTTTTACATAATGTCATAAACTTTCATTCATGTAAAATTAAGATAGGTGATTTAGAATTTATAAACGAAGAATCAAAAGTTTTAACATAAATAAACATATAAATGCCAAACAATAATATTAAAAAAATAATAAATAATGTAACATTAGAACATATTAATTTAAAAACAATCGAAAATAGAAAAAAAATAAATTATATTGATGACAATAAAAAAGCACATTACATAAATTATACTATTTTGTTAACTATTACAATAATTATTATATTTATAATAATTATACAAATTATAATTTGTACAGTAGTATTTTTATTTAAAAGAATAAGTAAAAGAACACAAGGAAACCAAGTCACAATTGAGCTAACTGATAGAGACATGTTGGGAACTTCCAAAAATAAACAATATATTGATCCTTTTGCAGAGACTGCAAAATCTTAAGGGCGGAGGAGTTACATATTAGCATAGATGCTAATATTTCTCTATCAGAATTGCCACAATGTATCAACCACATTCTTGCATAAAAATTGGTCAGAAAGAAATGGGAAAATGTGATTGACTAACGTATACACAAATATGAGTTAATAGAAGAACGTTATACAAACCTTGGACTATCGTGGTGTATTATTTAATTGGTTCATAATTATTTATTTAAATAAAATTTTATACACTAAAACTTTTCGACCAACACAACACGTTTCATAAGCAAATAAGATCAAACAAAACAACAGAACGAACTGTCAAACTAAGAAAGCTTTTGTGCAAAGGTGTGGAACTAAAGCAAAGCTTAGTCAAGAACAACTTCTAACTTCCACATGAATAAGAGATAGAATTCGCCTTAAAGTGGGATTTTCACTGGTGCCTTGCAGTGGGATCAGCTAATGAGCTTCGATCAACGGTCGTTGAACTCTAACGTAGTTACAGCTGATACCGTTGATCGTTGACGATATAAAAGTACGTGCACCAGGAGGAAGTTCTCTTGTGTTGTTTGGTTCTACGCAGTGACATAGCTTTATTTGAAAACTATCGATTTCGGCAGCGAAGATGTAAGCAATTGATTACTGGATTACTGGATTACTGAAAAATTATTTAAGTGTAATTGACTGTGAGAAACTAAGCTAATAAAAATTCTAAATTTTGAATATAAAAAAACATAAATATCATTACAAATTGTTTAAAATATAAAAGAAAAATGTAAATTGTTAAAAGAAAAATTACTTAAATGCAAGGATTAAGATAAATTAAATTGTACAAAAAGAATTTAAATGTCAATGTTATAGAAGTTAAAATATCAGTTGCAAATTGGTAAATTGTAATAAAGAGATTTTTTTTTTTTGTTAAATAAAAAAATATACAAAAGAAAATATAAATGCCATTAAACACTCTTAAATGCCATTAAGTGCTCCGGCTAGAAAGGTATTTGATTCGGTACCCGCAGGTGGAAAACGCGGTAGAGGACGTCCGCATCTTCGGTGGAAGGTCCAGGTGACCAACGATTTGGGGGCGCTCGGTACTACTAACTGGCGTCAGAAAGCAACTAATCGGGCTGACTGGCGGAGACTACTCGACGCGACCAAGGATGACACACGTTTGTAATGGCCAACTAAGTAAGTAAGTAAGTAACACTCTTAAAAACCAACTTAAATGCAAGTATTAAGATATATTAAATTATACGAAAAAATCTAAAATTTAACGTCATAGAAAATAAATATCATTTAAAAATTGTTGAAAGATTTATTAAGAATCAATACTTAAATAAACTAAATTAAAACAAGAACTAATGAGATTTTCAAAGAAAACAAATACTACCTACAAATTGTATGAAATTTAACATTAATATATAAATATTTTTTTTAAAAAAAAAACATAAAAAATTACTATGAATAACTAAGTTTTTATAAAATCTAATGTAAATACCAAAGGGAAAAGAATAAATATATATATTTACGAATTGTTTGAAATTAAATACATTGATTATAATTTTTTGTTGGTTGGCAATATTTCGTGTGTAAAGGCGCTTGACTGTTAACTCCCACAGATACAGGTGAATACTCATAAGCGGCGAGTGGTTAAGGTAAATCTGGAATCAAATTAGGTAGCTGTCGCAAATAGTGTTGAAGGATTAAACTAAGTGTTGAAAAGGTGAGCAAGATTCAGGGCTTAACAGTTACTGAACCTAGGTCGCACGGGGTATAACACACGAAGCTTAAACAGTTACGAGTGTCTATACCATAGTGTCGGAAACTGTAGGTGGCTTTTAACAGTAACCTAACACTGTTAAAGCGTCCAGGGAAGGCATGTTGTCTACCTTGGACATGGCTGAGTTATCCCAGCTCTAAACGAACCGCCAGAAAAGGTTCATTACAAATTTAATATGGATAAAATATCAAAATGATACGATACCAAATGAGAACAATGCAGCTCAAAATCGGGTATTAACAGAACTGTTATTTTTAAAAGTGAGTAATACTACTCACATTTCCATTTCCACTCCCACTCCTATTACATCTGCAACAATAATACCGAAGAAACAATTCACTGCCTTAGAGAATTTCTAATCATTGGAAGCATCTATAAAAAATGATCCAGAAAAAAGTATACTACTAGTGAGTTTTCTAAAATTTATAACATCAATTTAAGATTTGAATAATTATTTTATATACAATTCTACTATTTACAGGAAAAGGAATTTTGCAGTATAAAGTCAATAGTTCCGCAAACTTTATTAGAAAGTCATGGGAGCGATTGATTTCCGACGAAATAACATAGTTGCAATATTTATTGCTTGACGCGGAACTATCTCTAAAATTGGAGTAAAAGATCTAGCTGTAACAATTATCTTAAAAGGTAATAATAATTTATTCAATTAGTTTATAATACTAATATATTATAATATTCTTTTACTTAATGAAGTCTTCATTTCTCGATTTGAGTTAGAAAAAAGAGACTTCGAAATTATTTTAAAAAAAAAATAGGGCAATCCTAGTGGAGTATATCAAATAAGTGCGCGTTCGGAATAGTTTACTGATAAAATTGAGTTATATTGTGAAAAACTAGTTACAATTGGGTGATAATAGTAAAGAAACGTTCATGTCATTACAACACCGTCGAATGTGATCCAAAAAGTGAGGTTCCAAGAACGGCCGGGTCTACGTCCCGGAGCCACTCGTCAAAGACGACCAAGTGCCGTTCGACCACCCCCAAAGGGACTACACAAGCAGGTATGTGTTTGTTTGACATATGCCGTATATATGTGTTTTTGCTACTAAGAAGCAAGTTCCGGCCATCTTGCTTCTTATGTTACTTCTAATGGCCGGTATTGAATCTAATCCTGGTCCTGTCATACCAGCAATTTTAAAATGGCACTACTCTGTCTGCAACAATATTATCAGCAGAAACCAAACATCTGTTAGGTGCAATAGTTGCAATAACTGGTGCCACCTTCGGAACTGTTCAGGTCTGCATAGCCATACCGATTGGAACTCTGCCTTTAGAGGAGCTTGTTGTCCCACTTCTCCTCCAGTTAGAACATCTACATCTTCTCCAAGCACTGTCAGTCCGTTTCCAATTAATGCCATCCAATCTCCCCCCATGGCATCCCCTTTGTCTACCAATTGGCTATGCACAGTTTGCAATCGAGCAATCTCTAGGAACACCATATCTGTACGTTGCAATTCCTGTAATGGATGGTGCCACCTTAGACCTTGCTCTGGATTACGCTCTCATCATGGTTGGAATTCAAATTTCGTTGGCACTTGTTGCCAACCTCCACCTATAATTCCACCTCAAAACCGCTCACTCTCTCAACGCACAAGTGTTGTCTCAACTATTAACAGATCTTCTCCTCTTAAAATTCTACAGCTCAACTGCAATGGCCTTAGAGGAAAGATTTCTGAAATCGCAGCATTCATGACTTCAAATAACATCGCAGTAGCTGCACTGCAAGAGACAAAACTTCTGCCCAACTCCACCCTCTCGCCCCCATCAGATTTCACCCTTATACGTAAGGACCGCCCTAGGGGAGCCGGAGGTGGAGTTGCCTTTATGTTGAGAGATTCATTATCATACAGTGAGCTAATATTATCCTCGTCGAATGACGAATATTTAGAGGTAATAGGGTTGAAAATTTTCATTGGTAGGTCTTCTAAATTTATTGAAGTCGTTAACATATACCTGCCACCCAACTCTAGCTGCCCACCGCAGCACTCCCCTAATATTTCTCATCTTTTCGAAGGGGATTCACGTTTTGTATTGGGTGATTTGAATGCTCATCATGATCTGTGGTTTTCTAACCTACCAGCCGATCAGAGGGGTTTACAATTGGCTGCCCAAATTGATGATTCTTCTTTTGGTGTACTAAACGAAGATTCACCAACAAGGGTAACGCCAACTTGCTCTAGCTCTCCAGATGTCAGCCTCGCCAGCCCTAGGCTGCTCGCTGCCTCGAATTGGAGTGCGGAAATAGCTTTAAGCTCAGACCACACTCCCATTATTATCTCAATACCATCGTTCGAGGTTTATTGACAAGAAAACCTTCAGAAATTTCAAAAAAGCGAACTGGGCCCTATTCAAAGATACCTCAGAACGCTACTTCGGTAATATTTCTCTTTCCTCTTATTTAAACAAGGCAGAGATACAATTCCGCAGCATTATTATCAAATCCGCTGCCACAGCCGTTCCTGCAGGTAGGATCAAAATAATAAGGCCAAATTTTCGTAGTGACGCTGTGCCCCTTGCCGAAGAACGCGATAATCTTCGTAGACTAGACCCAGCATATCCACGCATAGCTATCCTGAATAGTAACATTCGTAAATTGGTAGACGAACATCGCCTTAATAAATGGAAGGAACATTCAGATAACTGCGACTCCCAAAATGGTAAATTGTGGACTACCATTAAAGCATTATCTAATCCTTCACGTCCTAATAATAAAGCGATAACTTTTAATGGGATCACCTTCCCAGATCCCAAGCATTGCGCACAACAATTTTGTCAGCTTTTCGTGCCCAATGCCTCTGCTTCCCATGCTATTCGCAGACAGACTCGCGCTTTTCGGAAACCACATTCCGGCGACACCGCGCTGTTTTCCCCTGATGATGTAAATAACGTGATCAGACACACCAAAGCCTCGAAAGCGCTTGGGCCTGATGGCATTTCAATGCTCATGCTCAAGCACCTCGGGCCCATTGGTCTTTCAGTTTTGACTCATATTTTGAACACCTCCATCTGTTCTCACATCATCCCGAATATATGGAAGACTGGTAGAATTATCCCATTGCTGAAGCCGGGCAAACCGGCTGGCCTAGGTGAATCATAGAGACCAATCTCGCTCCTGTCTCCAG
>NC_051846.1:109807578-109823150 GCF_002237135.1 Teleopsis dalmanni | reverse complement strand
TACAGGAGTCTGTAGATTGCAAAGAATTTGCGGTGGGATGCTTTCTTGATATTGAGGGAGCGTTTGACAATACTGATCACTCATATATCGAAAGATACCTCCATGACAGAGGAGTAGATGATACGACACGCATATGGATAAGCAATTTCTTAAGAAAGAGGGTGGTTAAATCTACTCTCGGCAATGCCGAAATAAAAGCACATACTGCAGGAGGATGCCCACAAGGGGGTGTATTATTCCCATTCCTGTGGTCAATTGCAGTGGACGAGCTCTTGCATCGACTCAGTGCCACACATTTCGAGGCACAAGGGCATGCTGACGATATAGTCATACTTGTCAGGGGTAAATATGACGACATGATCTCATATCGGCTCCAGCAAGCCCTGAACATCCTAACTAGATGGTGCAGTTAAGTAGGATTAATTGTAAATCCTAAGAAAACAAGTCTGGTAGTCTTCACAAAGAGAAGGAAAAGAGTACTTTCCAAAAGTTAATTCCTAAATAGAGAAGAGCTATCAGCCGTTACCCAGGTAAAATACCTGGGAATGATTCTGGATGAGAAATTGACGTGAAATTCTCATGTAGACAACGTTATACGAAGAGCTAGAGAGGCATTATGGACCAGCAGAAACCTCATTGGTAAGCACTGGGGCCTTAATCCAAAACTTAGCCTTTGGATGTACACATCTATTGCTAGACCAATTGTTAATTATGTGTCAGCTATCTAGTACAAAAAAGCACAACAGATGACTGTGATAGATAACCTTCGTAAACTGCAGAGATTAGCTTGCATAATGACAAGTGGAGCGATGAGAACTACCCCGACAGCAGCCAACAGCAGGTTGCATTGGGGCTCCCCCACTCCACCTACTAGTCAAAAAGGAAGTAATGACTTTTATGGCCAAGCTACTAGCAATCAATCAACAAGACTACTCGATAACTCCCAGTTAGGTAGGGAAATGCAAAGAGAGGAAGGCCTAAACATCACCATATCTGACATTTGCTTACCTAAATTCAACTTTCACCAAAAGTTCCTAATACTAATACCAGACAGAAATGAATGGGAACGGAACATACCTCCATTCGCTGGAGACTACTATCTGTGGTACACGGATGGCTCCAAAACGATGGAAGGAGTAGGGGCGGGAGTATATGGAGTAAGACCTAAAGAGGAAATATTTGCGAGTATGAGTAAAGAAAATTCAGATTTTCAGGCTGAAGTACACGCAATTGAACTATGTCTCAGGATATATGAAGGTAAACCTGTCACAAGAAAAAACATATATATCTTTTTTGACAGTAAATCGGCACTACTAGCACTATGTTTACTTCGAGTAACCTCAAAATTAGTATGAGAAAGCCTTCTACTTCTCAAAGACCTTGCTGAAAGGAACAGAGTCCACTTAATATGGATTCCAGGGCACAGCGGTTTTGAGGAAAACAAAAAAGCAGATGAACTAGCGAGAAAAGGGGCGGCTTCATATTATATTGCGCCACCACCATTCTGCGGTCCTTCGTGGAGCTTTTTTAAACTTAAAACTAATGAATGGCTGGAAAGAGCAGCTCAGAATGATTGGGATAATACAATTATCTGCAGACAAGCAAAAGAATCCATGCCGTTTCGATCAAAAGCCAGAACTAGGGAGCTACTTATGCTGAACAGAAGTGGCATCCGACTTGTCACATAATTTCTAACTGGACACTGTGGAGTTAAAAAACATTTATTGAATCTAGGTATTACTGGAGACGATAGCTGCAGACTTTGTTGCGAAGAAGAGGAAACAGCAGAACATATTTTGTGTCACTGTGATAGTCTAGCAAGACTCAGACTTTGCTACTTATCCACTGCCTATCCGCTTATAACGGAATTACACAACATCTCTCCAAAGGACATATTGGCATTCTTAACTACTACTCGTCTATGGAACTGAAGTGGGTATGTCACAATAATCCCTGAGGATGCAGTGACGCGGTGACTAGTTCGCAACCCTTTTTGAAAATAAAAAAAAAAAGGACCGCGACGGCTTTTCATACTTTTAATGAATTTCCCATAATAATTTACAGCTCCTAAAAATGCTCGTGTTTGTTGCAAATTTATTGGTGGTGGGAGATCTTGGACTGATCGAAGTAACATATTGATCTACCTTGTGTCCGCAGAACTCGACTGATGTTTCTCCAAACTTATATTTCTCAAAGCGAAGTTTGAATCCATAATCCTGAATACGCTTTAAGGTTTTAAACAGTTGAATTTTGTGGTCTTCTTCGTTAATTCCCGAACAGATCATATCATCAATAAACCCAATGGTATTGGTTCCGCTAAAATGCTAGGGGCTGTTTTAACACTTTGCTGCAGTCTAAGTACTTTAAATAAGCCGAGATGAGTATTCTTGGTCTACTGGAATCTGGAAAAATGCATCTGATAGGTCAATTGTGCTAAAGACTTTCTTATTAGCGAGTTTGGAGAATATTTGGTCAGGCGTTGGAAGAGGATATTTATTTGGCTCTAGACCGTCATTTAGACCTGTAGAATAATCGGCACATATACGAATTTTTCCATTTTTCTTACAACTACGATTGGCGACGCTGACTGTGAGTATTCAATCGGTGAAATTAATCGGTGAACTGTGAGTATAATTAATCGGTGAAAGTTGTTGAAGACGTTCAAGTTCTGCCGAAACTATGGCAGCTGCTGCATATGGAACTGGTCGAGCGTTCCGATAAACGGATCGCGCTCCTTCTTTTAGCCTCAGAGTCGCTTGGGTCTTCGTAAAGCAGCCAAGGTCATTAGAAAAGAGAGACGGAAATCTAGCCTTTATTTCATCGTTTAATATAACGCTACTAGTTTGTTGGATTGCTTTGCAAAAGGAACTGATAGGGACTAACCATAAGTCAAATGTCGTTATCCAATCAATTCCAAACACGTTCAACTTAAGTGGTGTGACATGACACACATCATATTCCTCTCTTCCATTTAGGTTCACAACACAAGCAAAGCTGCCCAGAAGAGGAATCACATTTCCAGAAGCATGCCAGCTTTTTTATTAGTAGTTTGTAGGGTTGGCTGGCCAAGTTTGGTTCAGTTCGATTTGGAAATAATTGTTATGTCCGACCCGGTATCAAGTTGGAGTTTAATTGTAGATCCATTGAGATTTGGTCTGACATACCTAGGATGCTGCTGCGTTCTGTTAGTTTCGTCAATTTTCTTCACACATGATGTGTCAGGCTGAGATTTTCTGCGTCGCAACTTGCTTGGCTTCATATTGTAGTAACCATTTTTGTGCCCAATAGTGTTACATGCTGAACATTCTTTGCCTTTTAATGAGCAATCTTTAACCCAATGAAGCATCACTCAAGATTCAGGATCCGGATGATCTGAACCCATCTGCTCAGAGACTAATGGTATCAAGCTGTGGGAACACCTCTCCGGTGATTGGCACCCAGAGTCCTATGGACACAGGCGGTGCGTCTAATACTAACACCCAGAGCATGGTGAACTCAGGAGACGGCAACATAGAGACCAGGAAGAAAGCGGAATACCTCACCGGGGCATAGAAAAGACGCATCAAGGCCATGATTATGGATGGATTGGATTTGGAGACTACGAAGCAGAAAGAGAGAGAGCGATACTCTCTCTACAAAGCTTCCTTGGCAGCAGAAGGAGAAAGTGACAGACCCAGTAGCAGCAAAAGGTGCAGATCTAACAACACATCTCCCGAAGTAACACAACGCCCGCAGCTCAAAAAGCCAAAAGCCATTCAACAAACATCTAGCTCTATCGGAAACCAGCTGAAACCGACTCCATCTTACAGGGATGTAGCCAATGCTTGCAAAGTAGCTATCGCCCATGAGAAATATCCGGAGGTGAATCTCACTGGTGATCAAATAGAGTTGATAAAATCTAAGCTTCTGGAAGAAATTGACAAACTTCCTAAACACAATAGTGTCTACGGCTTCATTACCAGTGTTAACAGACGCGGATGGCTTTTATTAACATGCTGCAATGGTGAAACGAGGGACTGGCTGACCACCTGTGTCCCAAAACTCAAACCATTCCTGGCGAATGGTGTTTCAGGGCGAAAAGATGCCCAAAACCTATGTGTGCATCACATTTATTCCCCCTCTGCTGTGCTACCACCAGAAATTCTGATGTCCCACTTGGAGAAACAAAATGGTGACATTTGACATCATCGTGGAGAATTCTCAGGACTGAGAAATCCAAAAATTGGATAGTCGGCCAGGCAGGGAAGCTGTATCTGAACTTCACACAAAATCACGTACGGGTGAAGGGAGAGCCAACTGGACCCAAGAATCTGACGACTAAAAGGCTGTTTACGACAGAGAAACCCAGTGACGTCAAGTAACAGGTGCCTCCATCCAAAAGGCCGCTTTCAGGTGATAGACCCAGTACCTCAAAAGCACAGCCAGATAAGCGAAGTGAGACGGTAAAGGTTGCACGGGACAGCACCCGAACAGAAGTCGGACCCAGCACCTCAAAACAGCAAGGTGGTACACCGGTAACTAGTATAAAGGACCAGAAGCAAGGGCCAAAGAAACCAGATTCAAGATCCCCTCGACACGAAGCACCCACTCATGGGACAAAATTGCCCAAGTGGTTGCGGAACGGCAAGGGACGATACTAATAAAATTATGAGGTGCCTGCAGGTTAATCTTCAACACGCCAAAGCTGCTAAGGCGGTGTTGACACAGCGACTTCTATCTGAAAAGATTGACCTAGCCTTTATTCAGGAGCCATATGTATATGAGAACCAGATAAAGGGAATAAAAGGTAAGCTACTGTACGATCATGCCAGCCATGGTCGACCTCGTGCTTGTATTGTGGTAAGGGATGGCATTAATGCTTTCATTATTCCACAGCACACCAACAAAGACCAGGTAGCAGCTATAATTTCTGTGAACACCTCAGTAAGTAAGAAATGAGTAAGAGCTCATTGTCTGCTCATCTTACCTACCTGGAGACTCCCAAGTCCTGGACTTCATATCACTGAAAGGACTAGTAGACTACAGTGTTAAAAGCAAGAGGCAACTCATCGTTGAAAGTGACGCTAATGCACATCATACGATCTGGGGCAGCACCGACATCAATAAAAGAGGTGAGTGTCTATTTGAATTTATAACTGGTAACAACCTAAATATTTTGAATACGGGCAATAAGCCCACTTTTATAAACAGAATCAGGGAAGAGGTATTAGACATCACCCTAGCTACACAACTTATAATACACAACTTATCAAAAACTGGAATGTTTCAGCAGAAACATCCATGTCTAATCATTGTCAGATTTGATGTTGATCTAAATATGAAAGTAAAGGAATAGTATAGGGTACCTAGGGCCACAGAGTGGGATCTTTATACCGACGAACTCAAGGCCAATCTAGGCAGTAATAAACATACGATAAACAACATTCATGATTTAGAAATAGCTGATGCTGCCTTAAGCACAACTATTATAAATACCCACCATGAAAAATAAGACCGGCAACAGAAGTGCACCATGGTCGAATAAAACGTTAGCCAAGCTAAGAGTCAAATCCCGGAGACTCTTCAACAAGGCAAAAACCAACGGTGAATTGGACAATTATAAAAATGCCCTCACCGCCTACAATAAAGAAATTAGAAGGGCAAAAAGAGAATCATGGAGAGGCTTTGGCTTAGAGATTCAAAACTTAAGCAGTAGCGCAAAAATCCGCAGGGTCATATCGAAAAGCCACACTTATCCCATTGGGCTTCTGAAACGACCTGCTTAGTTCCCTGGTGGCCAAAAGGCCCAGACACAATGACTGGAAGACTGCTCGTAAAATCTTCACTGAAGATAAAATTAAATGGGCGATCAACTCATTTTCTCCTTTCAAAGCCCCTGGAGTCCCTGGAGTGCTGGAAATATTCCGTCTGATATTTCCAGCACTCCTACAAAAGGGACTAACTCACCTTATGCCCTACCTCATTAATATCTTTAGAGCTGGGCTAGCGATGGGAATTATTCCCACTAATTGGAAGGAAGCAATTGTCAAATACATACCTAAAGGAGGAGGTAAACCTAGCGAACTTCCTAAATCCCATAGGCCTATAAGTTTGACTATATTTCTTTTAAAAACTATGGAGAAGATAGTGGAAAGGCATATAAGGGAAGAGTATTTATCTATAAATCCACTCCACGCCAACCAGTACGCCTACCAACAAAATAAATCCACCACACATGCATTACTCACTCTTACTAATAAAATACAGGAGTCTGTAGATTGCAAAGAATTTGCGGTGGGATGCTTTCTTGATATTGAGGCAGCGTTTGACAATACTGATCACTCATATATCGAAAGATACCTCCATGACAGAGGAGTAGATGATACGACACGCATATGGATAAGCAATGTCTTAAGAAAGAGGGTGGTTAAATCTACTCTCGGCAATGCCGAAATAAAAGCACATACTGCAGGAGGATGCCCACAAGGGGGTGTATTATTCCCATTCCTGTGGTCAATTGCAGTGGACGAGCTCTTGCATCGACTCAGTGCCACACATTTCGAGGCACAAGGGCATGCTGACGATATAGTCATACTTGTCAGGGGTAAATATGACGACATGATCTCATATCGGCTCCAGCAAGCCCTGAACATCCTAACTAGATGGTGCAGTTAAGTAGGATTAATTGTAAATCCTAAGAAAACAAGTCTGGTAGTCTTCACAAAGAGAAGGAAAAGAGTACTTTCCAAAAGTTAATTCCTAAATAGAGAAGAGCTATCAGCCGTTACCCAGGTAAAATACCTGGGAATGATTCTGGATGAGAAATTGACGTGAAATTCTCATGTAGACAACGTTATACGAAGAGCTAGAGAGGCATTATGGACCAGCAGAAACCTCATTGGTAAGCACTGGGGCCTTAATCCAAAACTTAGCCTTTGGATGTACACATCTATTGCTAGACCAATTGTTAATTATGTGTCAGCTATCTAGTACAAAAAAGCACAACAGATGACTGTGATAGATAACCTTCGTAAACTGCAGAGATTAGCTTGCATAATGACAAGTGGAGCGATGAGAACTACCCCGACAGCAGCCAACAGCAGGTTGCATTGGGGCTCCCCCACTCCACCTACTAGTCAAAAAGGAAGTAATGACTTTTATGGCCAAGCTACTAGCAATCAATCAACAAGACTACTCGATAACTCCCAGTTAGGTAGGGAAATGCAAAGAGAGGAAGGCCTAAACATCACCATATCTGACATTTGCTTACCTAAATTCAACTTTCACCAAAAGTTCCTAATACTAATACCAGACAGAAATGAATGGGAACGGAACATACCTCCATTCGCTGGAGACTACTATCTGTGGTACACGGATGGCTCCAAAACGATGGAAGGAGTAGGGGCGGGAGTATATGGAGTAAGACCTAAAGAGGAAATATTTGCGAGTATGAGTAAAGAAAATTCAGATTTTCAGGCTGAAGTACACGCAATTGAACTATGTCTCAGGATATATGAAGGTAAACCTGTCACAAGAAAAAACATATATATCTTTTTTGACAGTAAATCGGCACTACTAGCACTATGTTTACTTCGAGTAACCTCAAAATTAGTATGAGAAAGCCTTCTACTTCTCAAAGACCTTGCTGAAAGGAACAGAGTCCACTTAATATGGATTCCAGGGCACAGCGGTTTTGAGGAAAACAAAAAAGCAGATGAACTAGCGAGAAAAGGGGCGGCTTCATATTATATTGCGCCACCACCATTCTGCGGTCCTTCGTGGAGCTTTTTTAAACTTAAAACTAATGAATGGCTGGAAAGAGCAGCTCAGAATGATTGGGATAATACAATTATCTGCAGACAAGCAAAAGAATCCATGCCGTTTCGATCAAAAGCCAGAACTAGGGAGCTACTTATGCTGAACAGAAGTGGCATCCGACTTGTCACATAATTTCTAACTGGACACTGTGGAGTTAAAAAACATTTATTGAATCTAGGTATTACTGGAGACGATAGCTGCAGACTTTGTTGCGAAGAAGAGGAAACAGCAGAACATATTTTGTGTCACTGTGATAGTCTAGCAAGACTCAGACTTTGCTACTTATCCACTGCCTATCCGCTTATAACGGAATTACACAACATCTCTCCAAAGGACATATTGGCATTCTTAACTACTACTCGTCTATGGAACTGAAGTGGGTATGTCACAATAATCCCTGAGGATGCAGTGACGCGGTGACTAGTTCGCAACCCTTTTTGAAAATAAAAAAAAAAAGGACCGCGACGGCTTTTCATACTTTTAATGAATTTCCCATAATAATTTACAGCTCCTAAAAATGCTCGTGTTTGTTGCAAATTTATTGGTGGTGGGAGATCTTGGACTGATCGAAGTAACATATTGATCTACCTTGTGTCCGCAGAACTCGACTGATGTTTCTCCAAACTTATATTTCTCAAAGCGAAGTTTGAATCCATAATCCTGAATACGCTTTAAGGTTTTAAACAGTTGAATTTTGTGGTCTTCTTCGTTAATTCCCGAACAGATCATATCATCAATAAACCCAATGGTATTGGTTCCGCTAAAATGCTAGGGGCTGTTTTAACACTTTGCTGCAGTCTAAGTACTTTAAATAAGCCGAGATGAGTATTCTTGGTCTACTGGAATCTGGAAAAATGCATCTGATAGGTCAATTGTGCTAAAGACTTTCTTATTAGCGAGTTTGGAGAATATTTGGTCAGGCGTTGGAAGAGGATATTTATTTGGCTCTAGACCGTCATTTAGACCTGTAGAATAATCGGCACATATACGAATTTTTCCATTTTTCTTACAACTACGATTGGCGACGCTGACTGTGAGTATTCAATCGGTGAAATTAATCGGTGAACTGTGAGTATAATTAATCGGTGAAAGTTGTTGAAGACGTTCAAGTTCTGCCGAAACTATGGCAGCTGCTGCATATGGAACTGGTCGAGCGTTCCGATAAACGGATCGCGCTCCTTCTTTTAGCCTCAGAGTCGCTTGGGTCTTCGTAAAGCAGCCAAGGTCATTAGAAAAGAGAGACGGAAATCTAGCCTTTATTTCATCGTTTAATATAACGCTACTAGTTTGTTGGATTGCTTTGCAAAAGGAACTGATAGGGACTAACCATAAGTCAAATGTCGTTATCCAATCAATTCCAAACACGTTCAACTTAAGTGGTGTGACATGACACACATCATATTCCTCTCTTCCATTTAGGTTCACAACACAAGCAAAGCTGCCCAGAAGAGGAATTACATTTCCAGAAGCATGCCAGCTTTTTTATTAGTAGTTTGTAGGGTTGGCTGGCCAAGTTTGGTTCAGTTCGATTTGGAAATAATTGTTATGTCCGACCCGGTATCAAGTTGGAGTTTAATTGTAGATCCATTGAGATTTGGTCTGACATACCTAGGATGCTGCTGCGTTCTGTTAGTTTCGTCAATTTTCTTCACACATGATGTGTCAGGCTGAGATTTTCTGCGTCGCAACTTGCTTGGCTTCATATTGTAGTAACCATTTTTGTGCCCAATAGTGTTACATGCTGAACATTCTTTGCCTTTTAATGAGCAATCTTTAACCCAATGAAGTCCTCCACAACACCAACATGGCAGTGGTGGTTTCGAAGATTCGTCTTTTGTTGTAGAATTTGATTATGATTCATTTTAGTGTGGAGATCGATGGTGAATTGCAAAAACTTCTGAGCTTGAAGATGGCTGGACGACAGTGTATTTGTCTTGCTTCAGACAGATTATAAGTTTAGCTTCATTCGTGAGGTCTTGAAGTGTTAACTGCACGAAGGCATCCTTTTGCGCCTGTGTCTAAAGTGCACCAAACTGTGTTGATTCATTGTCGAGTCTTGCAAGGAGTTTCTCGAGTATTAACGAATCATGTGAACTCTTTAGTGATTGACAAATTTTTGTGCTTTAACTCATCGGGACTGCAATTAACGATGTCAAATTTTTCACAATGTTTGTTGACGCGAGCTGCATACTGAGTAAAGTCTTCATAATGAAATTGTGAAACATTTTTGGCGCTGAGAAAATTTTGATTGGCGATATCCGAAAATAGACGAGAGTTTGGCAACCGTTTGCATGAGTGTAAGCTCATGGGGTTCTTTTGGTAAGATTGAATTTGCAATCTGCTCGAAATCCAAATTCTTTAATTTGCTAGTGAGCAATCGAACCTTAGTCGGCTCAGTGAGATGTGCTGCTTCTATAGCGAAAACTGATTCATAACGTTTGTACCATGATTCAAATGTGACATTATTTTCAGGATCATAGCAAAACTCCAGCATTGAGTCAGATAGATTCCTGAATGTTGACTAAACTGCTTCTGTAGTTGAAGGAGGCGCATAAATTTGTTGTTGTGTCCGCGACAAACAAAGCTCCTCAAGCAAAGCGTTATTTGATTTTTGCACAGCTTGCAACAACAAATTAAACTGTTCCGCATTCATATTGTAACGACCTTTTCCGGCCCTATCTACAGCTGGGGTTTACTCAGCGTGTATACCAGGGTTCGTTATAAGAAATTAATTAAAATAAAAAAAACAAAATAGCCACTTTTGGTTGTAGCAACGTTTATTGTGCAGAAAAAAATACAATGAAGTAGAAAGTTGTAAAATATTGTAACTAGTAAATATAAAAAAATGTTGTAACAATGTTGTAAATGTTGTAAAAAAAAATGTTGTACCAATGTTGTAAATTGTGTCGAATGTTGTGAAAACGTTGTATGATGTTGTATATGTTGTAAAAAAAATGTTGTACCAATGTTGTAAATGATGTTGAAAAAGTGTTGTATTATTATTATTATTGAGTAATGGATCTTGCACTGTGACCTGAAAGATCTATTGTGCCCCTTTGTCGGGTTAGAGTATTTCTCCAAGTCCGATTTCTTTAATGAAAGACAGTATGGATCCTATCTTCACCAGTCTTGAATCCTTATGATCCATGAAATACCCTCCTAGGTGTTTCTTTCGCTTATGCATCAGTGCCGGGCACTCCCCAAGCACATGGTATGCCGTTTCTCTTCCCTGCAGTATCTGCAGTCTAAGTTGGATTGAATTCCTAACTTCGATAGGTGATTATTCCATCTGCAGTGACCGGTCAGTAATCCCGTAATAATTCTTATGTTAGTTTTGGATTGTACTATGCAATCTTTAAAGCGTTTTAGGTTGTAAGTCCCTAAAAGCATTTTAGATTGTGAGAGTCTTGGTAGCATTTCCCAATAGAGTTCTCTCTCTTTTTTCTCTGCATCATTCATAATAATGGATAGAGCTCCTTTGCCTAGACCACAGAATGGTTCTGGGCCTATCATTCTTGATGCCGCGCCTCTTCTTGCAAGTTTGTCTGCCATTTCATTACCTTGGATACCAATATATCCCAGAATCCATAAAAGGTGCACCTGATTGATCCCACCGAGTGTGTTCAGCTTGTTAATGCATTCCCATACCAGTTTGGATGTTACCTGGTAAGATATGAGTGCCATTATAGCTGCCTGGCTGTCAGTCAGTATTGCAATTTTACGGTTCCGGTAGTTACGTTCAAGATTGAAACTGGCGCATCTATCTATCGCGTATATTTCCGCTTGAAAGATGGTTGTATTGTTTCCTAATACTTCCCAGTATTTTTTGCCTGGTCCATAAACACCAGCTCCAGCTCCCTCATTGGTGAGAGAGCCGTCTGTATACCATGTTATCGTGGTTTCTTTTATTTTTGGGGTGTTAGACAAACCTTCCCAGTTCTTTTTGTTGCCAAGTTCAGTTTTGAAGTTTTTTGTAAAGTTATGCTTTACAATCATCCTGTCCATTGGCATTCCAATTTCTGGGATTTGTGTAGCCAAAGTATCAAGTTTTTTGCTGTTGGTTTCACCTTGTTTGTAGTTACTCTTAGAGCAGCCCACTTCGCCTGTGATTGCACATAGATATGAAGAGGAGTAAGTTCCAGGAGTACTTCAATTGATGACGTGGGATATGTTCTCATTGCTCCTGTTATGCTTACACATGCAAGTCGTTGTACCTTGTTGAGTGTGTTGATAACGCTTTGTTGATTTGTGCAGTTCTGGCAGACTATTGATCCGTAGGTGATCATTGGTCTGATTACTGCTGTGTATATCCATCGCAGTGACTTTGGTGTACATCCCCAATTCTTACCTGCGATGGATCTACATGTCATAAAGGCTTTGGTTGCCTTTTTTGTCACTTCTTGGATATGAGATTTCCATCTTAATTTTTGGTCTAAAATTATACCCAAAAATTTTAACTACTTTTGTAGTTTTATTTCAAACCCATCTAAGCGGATGGGTTTGAGGTTTTTTATTTTGTATTTCCTAGTGAATAGCACAATGGTTGTTTTTGCTGGATTTATTTTCAGCCCAACCGAATTGCACCATTCTTTAGTTAGTTTTAAGCCTAACTGATTTCTTTCGCACAGAGTATTCTCAAATTTTCCTCTGCAGATAATTACCACATCATCGGCGTACCCCTGGATTTGGAAGCCATACCTGTCCAGTTTTACCAATAGTTCATCCACTACCATACTCCACATAAGGGGTGATAATACTCCACCTAGTGGGCACCCTCGCGAAGTATTTGCAAAAATATTGCCACTACTGGTCGGAATTTCTACTCTCCTCCACTGATTTTAGGCATTGTGATTACATTTTTGACAATTTTCCAATCATCCTTCTTTATTGTTTTAGGGGGTTCAGTGTGTTCTGATTCCGTTCCCAGAGTTGAAGAGGATCCTGGGAAGTGTAGGTCCAGAAGTAGTTGTATCTTTTCTTCTTCACCTTCGGTGAAACTTCCATCTTCTCGCTTGAAATTTGTGGCTGCTGCTGTGAGGCTGCTGCTTTTTGCAAGTACCTTGTAGAGTCTTGATACCTCCGTAATGCTTTCTATGCTATCGCAGAATTTTTGGAAGCTTCTGCGTTTAGAGGCCCTAATTTCTCTATTGTACAAAGTAAGTTTTTGCCTATATTCTGACCAGTCTCCTGTTCGCTTTGAATAGTTAAAAAGTCCTCTAACAATGTTTCTTAGGTTTTTAAGGTCATTGTTCCACCGAGGCACATCCTTGGTGGAGTTAATCAGGCTTAATGGACAGCTATCTTCATATGCATTTAGTATGGCACCATTGAGGTTTTCTAGGTTATTTTCTAATTGAATTTCATTCTGAATGATTTCATCTAGCCCTAATTGGACAAGATTGTATTTCAGATTTTCCGTATAGTTCTCCCAATTTGATTTCCTTGGGTTCCTTAATATTTTCTTGTTAATTGGTGAACCTTCAATGTTGAACCTTACAATTCTGTGATCAGACATAGATGGTTTATTGGATACTCTCCAGTTTTTCACAAGCTCACAACCTCGAATATTTCCTATAGTAATATCTAGGACCTCTTTGCGTAAGATAGTTACAAATGTTGGTGTATTACCTACATTACATATTTCTAATTTTTTACTAGTTATAAATTCTAAAAGGTACTCACCTCTTATATTGGCGTTAGTGCTTCCCCAAACTTCTTTGTGGGCGTTAGAGTCGCAACCGAGTATAAGTGGCAATTTCATTCTCTCGCAGTAGTTTACCAGTTTATCGACCTCTGCAGATGGTATCTGAGTGTCGTCTCCTGGTAGATAACCTGTAGCTACGACTACGTTCCGTAGAACTCCGTTGATGTTAGCCGGAATCTGTATGGCATCCAGGTCCCTGGAGAGAAATTCTGAAAGACAGATAAAGTTGATATTAATATTCAATAAAATGCAGGTTCTTGGTTTATCACATCTTACATCCCAAATTGTCTGCATATTCTTTGCAGTCAAACCACAGATTCGACCCCTGTAAATCCAGGGTTCTTGGACCAGCACTATGCTCAGGTTCGATTTGAGCGTAGCCCTTGCGATAAATGCCGACGCAGCTTTTGCATGGTGGATATTTATTTGGGCGATTCTAGTGCTGGTCATCAGGTGGTTATTCCTCCTTCGTTTCTTCTATCAGACCGTCGTCGGTGTCTGACAGAAAGATTCTTTCGGAGTCTTCCTCGGACGCCAAGTTCAGTAGAGAGAGATCTAGATTCTCAATGTCCTCACTCTCGTGAGGTAGCACGCTGATATCTTCAATCTTCTCGCTCCTGGTCGCCTCCTCCTCCACTAGTTCCGCAACAGTTGCAGGTATCGTTCCTACAGCTGGTGTATTTTCCCCAGCTGAGTTACTTCTTTCCTTGTTGTCTCGTCCCTTATGCAGGTGAATTGGGACGGAACTGAACCTGTAGAAGATCCTACAGCCGTTGGTTGTTATGGCTTCCTGAGACCGGTTGTCAATCCCGATTGTTAGGAGTTTGCCATTTTTCAGATCCTTGCTGCTAAAAACTCTCCACATCTGAGTATGTAGACCCTCATTTTGAGTTATGAGCAATTTTAGCAGCTTTTCCGTGTCGACCCCTTTAGCTCTTGGGAGGTAGACTGTCAACATGTGTAAATTCGGTATTTTGTCCCCGACACACGTGGTGAGTTCAGCGCCTTCCCATCCGTTCAGCTTAGGTGCCGTTCCATGGATAAAATTAGCCGCATCCTCGTCTACGCAGTCAACCAGTATAAGTCCTGGGCGAAAGTGTATCCCGCTAAATCGTAGCTTGGCATCCCATCCTTTATACATCTCCTCAATGAAAAGTTCCTCGATTTTACCTTGCTCATCCCTAGAGAGAGTTGATTCCGGGTAAGATTTCGGAAGAATTGCTATTCTTAAGCTCTTGGCTACATTAGCGTAACTGCTGCCCGATATTATCTTTCTCGGTTGTTTTGGTGCAGCCATTTGCGTACCATCCTTTGCTTGTGGAGGTTTCTCATTCCCTCTTCTTTTCTTAGCTGATTGAAGATCGATCGGACTAATTTCTTGGGCAGACCTCTTCTTAGAGTCTTGACTGCCCCTCGGCCGATTGAGCGCCTTTCCCTTAGCTGCCTCCGGTGCTAAGCCTTCTTTGAGATAGCGCAGGTACCATTTTGTACCCGCACCGCTCAAACCAGTAGATTTCCTGGCGTCGCGAAAGCTTTGGCCGGAGGTTAGTCCAGTGCTTGTCGAGGGCTGTGGTAGTGTTTCGATCGTTACATCTTTTGGTGCAACCTTTGAACCCAGAGTTCCTTGACTTCCTTTTCGTAACGAAAGTTCCGTTTTTGATTCAGTTAGCAGAGAGCTAGTATTGTTCCTAGCTTCTTTGCCCTCAGTACGTTTTTCCGCTTTCCGTTTTGGAAAGGCTGCCTGGCGATCGGTATGTTGGATATCAGACTCCGACCGATTTACCAGTTTATTTGCAGTGTGTGTTCCTGCTGGTTTTTTTATATTACTATTAATGTTAATCAAATTATGTTCCATAAAAGTCCCACGAGTGTGGGGGAAAAGAGGTCCGCCGTGTCATAGCCCCAGATAACACGGTAAGCCCACAGTTACTCAATGAGGCGGGCAGGTATCATTGAGGTGCGACGCTAAAATACAGTCTGTTACCCCCGACTGCAAACAAGTCCGATGAACACGTGCAATTCCGGATTGGGGGGGAAGATGGAAGTGGAGAGGGATAGGGGTATTGAAATG
>NC_051846.1:109801859-109807478 GCF_002237135.1 Teleopsis dalmanni | reverse complement strand
CTCTGAATTCAACCAAGCTGGTCAAATCAAGTTCTTATTATTTAAATTCCATAATTACTTTGATGGACTATTAGGAATAGACATAGTAACCCTACTAGATGCTAAAATTGACCTCAAAAACCAAGTTTTATCAACTAAAAATGCTGTAAATAGCATTAACCTTAAGCCGAACCTATCGTTAGGGCAAATAGCTATACCAGCGTATTCAAAAATATTGACTAGACTTCCAGTAAGCCAGGAAGCCGGCAATGTATATTGTAACGCAATTGAGCCGAAGCCAAACCTTCATATTGCAGGTGGGCTTTATAATGCAAACAGTTAGTATAATACGGTGGAATTAATAAATTATTCTAACAAGGATCAATCACTTTTTATCGAACAACCCTTAAAAGTAAATACCTATGATTCTTCGAACTTTGTAGAATGCTATAATTTACGGGAAAAATTTATAGAAAATTCTGAAACAAGAAATATCGGCTACTTAATAAGAACTGACCATCTCAATACTGAAGAAAGGAAACAACTTTTAAAGGTATGCAATAATTACAGCGACGTATTTTATAAAGAGGGAGATGAGCTTACATTTACAAACAAAATCAAACATGAAATTAATAACACAGACTGTCGTCTATGATTTCGGTATTCACGAAATCATAAAGATACCCATACGTACACAAAGTGGAAGTTAAAAGACAAATCACCGACATGCTAAAGCAAGGCATAATTCAGCATAGTTACCCGCCTGGGAGTTCACCAGTTTGTGTAGTTCCTAAGAAACTAGACACAAAAGGTGAACAGAAGTGGAGATTGGTCATAGACTATAGGAAAATCAACAAAAAACAATAGCAGATAGAAATCCACTACCAAACATTAGCAAAATTCTTGACAAATTAGGGAGATGTCTATATTTTACCACCCTAGATCTTGCAAGTGGTTTCCATCAAATCGAAATAGATAAAAATCATGTTCAAAAAACAGCCTTTACGGTTGAAGGTGGACACTACGAGTATACGAGAATGCCCTTCGGGTTAAAAAATGATCCTCCCACGTTCCAAAAAGTAATAGACAATGGTTTACAAAATTTAGTGGGAAAAATCTGTTTAGTTTACCTTGACGACATTATAATATATTCAACATCTATCCAGGAACATTTAGAAAGTATTTAAATTTAAAATACAACTAGATAAATGGGAATTCCTAAAGAATGAAATAGCTTTTTTAGGTCATATAATCACACCTGATGGCATCAAATGAAATTCTTCAAAGATTCATGCCATCCAAAACTTTCCCCTACCCTGAACTCGAACCGAGTTCCTTCCTCGGTTTATATTATAGGTGAATATTATAGGAAATTTATCAGAGATCTTGCTAAGCTAACCAAGTCACTTACAAATTGCCTAAAGAAAGGTGCAGAAATCAAAGTAAATAAAAATTATGTAGAGGCTTTCGAGATTTGTAAAACCATCGTATGTAACGACCATTTATTACAATATCCAGACTACATACAACCCTTCGTAGTTACAACAGATGCTAGTAACTTTGCATTAGGAGCCGTCTTATCCCAAGGACGTATAGGGAGCAACAAGCCAATATGTTTTGCAAGTCGAACTCTAAATCAGAGCAAATGCAACTACTCAATTATCGAGAAAGAGCTATTAGCTATCGTTTGGCCAATAAAGTATTTTTGCCCATATATCTTTGGCAGGAAATTTAAAATCGTGACTGATCATAAACCGCTAACATGACTGATGAACCTTAAGGAACCAAATTCTAAATTAGTACGATGGCGACTCAAAATGGAAGAATGCGATTACGAAATAGTGTACAAATAAGGGAAGTCCAACACAAATGCCGACGCTTTAAGCCGTGTCAAAATAAATAATTCAATGAACGTTCCACAAAAAATATATACAAACATTAGAGAAGAGTGTAGCACCATACAAGAAAATCTAAATAATTGTATCCCAATTTCAGAAAAACCAATTAATGAATTTAATTTACAATCCATTATTGAAACCACAAATGAGGGTCCCCCAATGAAAACCGAAACAATTTTTAAGAACAAACAACGTAGAACCATTCGTAGGCCCGAATACAACGAAGAAGTCATACTAAACCTTTTAAAGATTTTCATACCCCCAAACAAAGTTTCTGCAATACTCTCGGATGACGACACATTGCGTATCATTCAAGAAGTATATTCTAAATATTTTTCTAGCAACAAAACTTTTAAACTCACTCGGTGTACACAAGTTCTGAAAGATATTACAACGGAAGATGAACAAGAAAAGAATACCATAATAACTCCAATCATAGAGGAATCCACGAAACTATGCTACATTTAAAAAGAGAGCTATATTTTCCTTATATGAAGACCAGAATTACAGAGACCATCAATAACTGTGACAAATGCAAAACCCTGAAATACGATAGAAACCCTCACAAGCCTCAATACGAAAAACCAGAAATACCACCAAAACCTTTAGAAATCATTCATATTGACCTTTATAGCATTAATCATAATCAAATGCTTACATTAATAGACAAGTTTTCTAAATTCGTTTGCGGATACACACTCCTTTGTAGGACTAGTGTAACCATTCTAAAGTATTTAAAAAATTATATTAGCACATACGGCATACCAAAGAAAATAATATGTGACCAAGGCGCAGAATTCGACTCGAATATATTCAAGGATTTTTGCAAACAATTCAACGTAGATCTATATTTTACATCCTTTCAGCAGACTAGTAGCAATGCACCCGTAGAACGTCTTCATTCAACCTTTACTGAAATCTATAGACTAATATTCACAACCCGAAAAGAGAAAAAATTGTTAACCGAACATAAGGAGATATTATTTGAAACATTCATTACGTATAACAATGCCATACACTCTTCAACCAAACATACCTCTTACGAACTTTTCTTCGGCAGACCCTACACATTTAATAAACAAGCGAATCTCTCAAATGAACATGAATACCTACAGAAACTTAATGAATTTCTTAACGAATTATACCCAAAAGTATAGGAGGATATGAAAACAAGGACATCTAAAAGAATTATAGAAAGATAGAAAGAAATTCCAAAAGAATTTGAAGAACATGACATTTTATTTAAGAAAGAAGCTAGAAGAAACAAAATTACACCTAGGTTCTCAAAACATATTATATCAAAAAATAATGATAAAACTGTATTATCTATACGAAATAAAAAAATTCATAAATGCAAACTAAGAAGACAGGTAAAGAAACACCACAAAGAAATTACTCAATAAATAAAGTATATTATAAAAATTAACATATATATATATATATAAATACATATAATAATTTATTAACATATTATAGTACGAGATTAATGTCATTATATATGACCACTTAATCATAAACGATGTACAAGAATATGTGGTTGAAGACCAACGCATATGGACAATCAACCAATAAAATGTATAATAATACAAAAAAAAAATATAATAAACACAATAATTTAATAATAATAACATATTGCAGTGCGAAATTATTGTCATTGTATATGACCACATACGATGCATAAGAATATGTAGTTGACCAACGCATATGGATAATCAACCAATAAGACGCTTAATAATAATAATACAAAAAAAATATAGAGAGAAAAGAGAATTTTTTTTCAGATATTAAGATACTATAAAAAAAAATATATTAAAAAAAAAATAAAAAAAATAAGAAGAAAAAGAAATGATTAATAAAAATATATAATACACGCATACATATATCCTCTATTCTTTTCTAGATTAACAATTGTGTCCACACAATTGTTAGAAATACATAACTTTAAGGACTATTACAGTATACTACCCTTACAACTAGGACCTGCCTGTACGTTAGAAAGTTACTACAATCTAATCCACATAGTAAACCTTGACGAATATTAATCCAACATTAACTCAATAAAAAACCTACTAAACAAATTTGAAAATAGAGAACAGAAAATAATAGGCAAGACTGCTAATAAAATAAAGGCAGAATAAGACAACTTCATTGAAATTCAGTACTTAGCAAGTCATATATCGGATATTGCAGAAGCAATCATACTTAGTAGACTTAATATTCTTCCTAAGCTCTTGTTCAGCTCTAAAGAACTCGAAAAAATAAGAAATTCTTTAGACAAACAAGAGGTAACTATAAATGCATATGAGCAAATATGTGAACTACTTAATTTACAAGCCTACTATAACCAATCAAAGATAGTATTCAATATCCAAATACCTAAACTTTCAGAACAAAAATATAATTTCTATTTTCTATAAATAAAACAAAAATAATTTCAACAAAACCATTTATAAGTTATAATGAGCACAGCATACAGCACCATGACACCGTTTCCCCAAAAATAGAAGAAATTTATTTCTGCAACAAGCCACGCCAAGAGGAGTTAACAACAGAGTCTGAATGCATGGGCAGACTAATCAAAAAATCAAATCGCACACTGTCCATCCACCACAGTTGATGTCATCGAAACTACGTACGCAGCCTGAACCTGACTACGTACTACTGGTACAAGTTCCGAAAACAAACATCAATTCAACTTGTAATATAAAGAACCTGGCAGTCGAGGGTATTGTATTAATACATTTCAAGAACAGCAGCATCACCATAAACAGCGTACACTATGAAGACGACTCCAACATATTTTGGGACAATATTTATATCCTCCCGTCGCCAAGCAGCAACTTCAATTCAACAAAAGAAGTGTTGAATCTACTCACTCTAAAAGAATACAACTTGGCGACAAACTTAAATCTTCAGCAATTCGAGAAACGAACCTCAACATGGCATTGCAGCTTTACTACCTTTGCAGGTGCAACAATCATCATACTAGCTCTCATCATATTCTTCAAAAACAGAACCAAGGTTATCCAGCACATTGTTGACACCCCGGACACTATCGCTCCTACCCCAAGCAACTCCTTGTGGCCGTCGCTCTACTCTAAGGGGGGAGGAGTTACAATTACTCACCAAGCCGCCACACAAGATGACACCACATAAATTATCTTAAGAATATTCATTATACTCTCATTGTATTTCTTTTCTTATATATATAAAATGCTTAATCTTTTATTATTGTTTATTTACTTATTGTATTCTATTTTACTTAGTTTCTTATTACAAAATTTATTATTGCTTTTGTATACAAATATTTAGTATCGTATTTTCTCATGTCAATGTACTCATATTACCACATAAGTCACACTTATGTTATTCGACCTAGAAATAAAAAAAGCCGCACATAGGCAAAACAGTATTACAAAATATCCGCTAATAATAAAAATGCAAGTGGTAGAAATTTCGAAAGTAACCCACTTACGAAATTTCTACAACAACAACAATACGTTGCATTCCTAAGTAATGTTTAGGAAATGCAACAGATATTCAAGTGGAATTTTGTTTATGTGCAATAAATTATTTTTGGGTCACAATATCGATTAGTATTGAATGTAAATTTTGAATATATAAATTGTACTTATAAAATTTTTGGTTCAGAATAAATTTGTCTTTGAAAGTATACACAACGCACCGTGTTTTATTTAATTTTTCTACACTGAGTTAAGACCGAACCTTAACTAACGCGCAT
>NC_051846.1:109788722-109801759 GCF_002237135.1 Teleopsis dalmanni | reverse complement strand
GGGACCAGAAAAACCAACGTAATGTTAATTATTTAGTTTAAGAAAATACGGTAAATTATTTTGCAATTTACGAAACGAAAAATCAGAACCTTTAGAATGGACAACAGAAATTGAACAAAACAAATTGAATGTGAAAATTGATTCCGGCGCGTGTGTTTCTGTTTGCCATATTTCTGACTATAATAAATTATTTAAACATATAAAAATAGAACCGATGGTAAGAAATATTAAAGTCTTGACGGGTCAAAATATTGCGTTGATTGGTCAGGTTGAAGTGCGCGTAAAATTCGGTGGAAAATGTTATTAGCTTAATATGGTTGTTGTAGACTCAGCACATGCATTTAAGATTCTGTTGGGTAGAAATTGGCTTGATAGGTTGGTACCTAATTGGCGTAAAAATTTTATAGAATCAACGTTGGTCAATTTCGTAAAAGAAAACTGTGAAGTCGATTTTACAAAACATAAACAATTATTTAGTAAAGACAACAATTCAACCATTATTGGTTATGAGGCAGAAATAGACCTTAATGATAATGCTTATCCAATTTTCAGTAAAGCGCATTCAGTTCCGTTTGGCGTACGACAAAAAGTAGAGGAGGAAATCCAGAGATTATGTGCTAAAGGGGTTATGGTGCCAACAACCAGAAGTAAATGGGCGAGTCCCATAGTTGTAGTAAATAAAGGTGATGGTAGCATAAGATTATGTGTGAACTGCAGGAGAACAATTAATCGATTTGTAGAAAATGAGCATCACGTTATTCCGCGAATTGACGACATTTTGGCAACTTTGTCTGGGTGGAAATATTTTTGTAAAATAGACTTGACGGGAGCATATTTGCAAGTCAAGGTGTCCGAAAGATCACAAGAATTTTTAACTGTGAATACACATGTTGGATTATATAGGTACACTAGAATGGTGTATGGCTTAAAAACGGCACAAAAAATTTTTTCAAAAATTATAAGTGAAATTTTAAAGGGATTGAATAAAGTGCATTCATATTTCGATGATCTTCTAATTGGGGGAGCAAACATGAAAGAATGTGAAGAAAATTTAAAAGCAACTTTAGACAGACTATTAGAGGCAAACGTAAAAATTAATTATGAAAAATGCCAATTTTTTAAAAAGGAATTAACGTATTTAGGTTACGTAATTAATCAAAATGGAATATTGCCATCAAGAAAAAAAGTCAAAGCAGTTTTAGATGCCCCGGCGCCTACAAATAAATCAAAACTAAAATCGTATTTGGGTATGGTTAATTATTATAATCATTCAATAACTAATTTATTGGCGGAAGTATCGTCATTACATGAGCTAACTAAAAACAATGTAACGTGGATATGGAATGAAAAACATCAAAATATATTCGAAAAATCAAAACAACTTATTGCGAATATTGGCGTTTTAACACATTATGATCCACAAAAACCAATAATTATTTCGTGCGATGCAAGTCCTTATGGCTTGGAAGGCGTTCTGTCACAAATTATTGACGGTGAAGAACGTCCAGTTCAATTCGCATCTAGTACGTTGTCTCCGGCTGAAAAGAATTACTCTCAACTTCATCGCGAGGCTTTAACGATAGTTTTTGCAGTGAAGAAATTTTATAATTATATTTTTGGGTTACCCTTTACCATTGAAAGTGACCATCAGCCATTGCGGGAAATTTTTTCAATTAAAAAAGATCTACCATCGGTAGCAGCGAACCAGTTACAGCGATATGCAGTTTTTTTTATCAATGTATGATTACTCAATTAAGTACAAGAAGGGATCGCAAATGGGATATGAGGACGCGCTGTCTCGTTTACCTCTGCAAGAAGATACAAATGAAGATGACGATAGTATTAATATTTTTAACCTTATAGGCGACCTTCCAATTAAGATTGACGACATCAAAAATGAAATGTCGAAAGATGTGGCACTATTAAAAACGTACAAATATGTTAAGAATGGGTGGCCAGAAAAAATTGATAATAACTTAAAAAAATACTTTAAAATTCGAATATCGTTAGCAACTGAAGATAAGTGTGTTTTTTATGGTGAAAGGATTGTAATTCCAGAGTCATTGAGACCGAAAACATTAGAACTGTTACATAGTGGTCATATCGGAATCGTCCGCATGAAAGCTGTTGCTAGGACATATGTTTGGTGGCCGGGTATAGATGCTCCAGTTGAGGAGTTCGTCGGGTCATGTGAAGCATGTTGTATGAATCAAAAACCGTCAAAACAAATTTTTACCAACTGGGAAGTAACAAGTGCTCCGTTTGAGCGTATTCACGCTGATTTTAGTAAATTTCAAAATTTGAATATCTTAGTAATTCTTGACACTTATTCGAAATGGCTTGAAGCTAAAATTTTGCGCAAAACTGACGCTATTACAGTCATAGAAGCGTTAAGATCTACTTTTGCTATTTTCGGGCTTCCGAAGAAAATTGTGACGGACAATGGTCCACCATTTAGTTCAAAGGCGTTTATAGAATTTTTCATTAATAATAATATCGAATGTTTAAAATCGCCACCATATCATCCGCAATCGAATGGCACTGTGGAAAGTTGAGTACAAACTGTAAAAAACGCATTAAGAAAGTATTTGTTGGATCCTAAAATTAAATGTAGATCTTGGGATTTTAAAATAAATAATTTTCTTTTGAGCTATCGTACTACTCCAACAACGACAACAAGGATGTCACCAGCAGATATAATTTTTAAATTTAAACCAAAAACTCTGTTAGATAATATAAATCCAAAAATAAAAATTTTAGGGAAAAAGAAAATACAAATAAATTGGAAATTGGTAAGTTTCAAAATGGAGGAGAAGATAAAGCATTGAGTAAGTTTGAAAATGGAAAGCTGAATTATAGTAAACTCATAAACTTTAAATCCAATGAAAGGGTATTGTACAAAAATATTGCAAATAATTATATTAAATGCGTTCATGCAAAAGTGGTTAAAAAACTAAGTCGAATTAGATATTTGATATCCATAAATGGTGTATTCAGGGTTGCGCATATCAACCAAATGAAAAAATATAAAGGAAAAACTGTAACTTTTAATCCTAGGGTCCATACGCATGTAAATGAAGACCTAACTAATAAAGAAGTTTCAAATACTGAGGTTGTTGATACAGCAAAACCGTTCGCTAACGACTATGACACAGAGCAAGGTGTGGATACTGAGAATGAACGACTGGGGTTGAGACGTTCTGAGCGACGTAATAAAGGAAGACGAGCAAACTACAACTGAAGGAAATTAATTAGTTAATAGTTTAAAATTTGAATTTAATTATTTGAATATAGAAAAGAAGTTTTTGAAATTAGATAATTATTTGAATATGGAAAAGAAATTATTAAAATTATTTTAAAAATTAATTAATATTAAAACTAAATTATAATTCTAATTATTTGAATAAAGAAAAGAAATTATTAAAATTATTTTAAAAATTAATTAAAATTAAAACTAAATTTTAAATTAAATTCATTAAATTAAAAGTAATTAAAACTATATAGGCTATAATGGAAGACTTATAGATTGTTGTAAATAAAAGTGTGGAGGAGATGATATGTATGTAAGTAATCTCTCCCACTCAATCTCTTTCTCTTAGTGTAGAATTAAGATAGACATAAGAACACTATTCTGTATAATATATAATATATAATAAATTGAGTCTGTTACAAACCGTAGACAACAACGGTCTTTTATGTTGCTCAAATATATATTACATATATGTTAAGTCCATGGATGTCCATGTTAGCATTTCTATTATATATCAAAATAAAACATTATGTGCGGTCCCAAAGCTAAGTTCGACAGGCCTCAAGCCAATGTCGCGAATGAATTAGAAATATTAGATAACAAGGGGGACATTTCCTGGTATCTAATAGTGATAATAATAATATTATTGTCTCAAATGGCAATTAAATTATATCAATTACATAAAAAATCACTTAAGAACAAATATAGGAGAGCAACATTAGTTGCTCAAAATTTAGATAGATTAGATAATTTAGATAGATAAATTAAAATTAATAAATAAAAGCTAAATAGCTTGTAATGATGTTTATTACTGAAGGATATTTAACCGCCGATATTATTTGGCGATCCTTTTGCGAACATCAATTTTTACTTGAAAAATAAAAGAAGCGGCAGCTTTGATGCAAATAATAACCCTATAAAATTCTTGGAGAGAATAATAGTAATAACCTTTTTCCAAAGTCGAATCGTTTAATTTTTTTTATTGATTGAAAAACTAATAAAAACCTGAAGTTTGAAAACCAACATTAATTAAAAATAAAAAAAAACTATTCCGAGTAAAATATTGGATGTATTAAATAATATGTGCCCAAAATCAAAAAAAAAGTAAAATAAACTCAAGACAATCACACGGTAGCCAATTAACAGAAGTAAAATAGTCGTACAATATGGTATAATAATTTTGTTATTAAAAGAACTATTTATACTAAACATAGAGGGCATCACAAGGGACTTCTGAATAAGATTTTGGATGATAGTTTCTGCTGTACTGTTTTTTTTATTGAACTGTGCTAATAAATATGGAGATATAAGTATATGTGGATATATGGAAAGGTGTAAATACGTTCAGCATATCCAGCTCAAAAGTGAATTGCAGTATATTGAATAAGATATAATGAATAATAACGCCTGAAATAGTCACATCGCTCAAGTTTCTTTTTATACGTCATATTGTTTTTTTTTTAGTTTTAATTAGTTTTTTTTTTACTTCAATTTTTACCTTAAGTTTTTTTTAATTAATTTTTTTTTTATTACATGCGTTAATTTTTTTTATTAGTGAGTTTTTTTTTAAGATTTAATTTTAATTCTTAAAATTTGTTTTTGTATTATTTTCACATAAAAGAATTTGTTTCTTTTAATTTGTTACAAAAGAAATTTAGAGAAATATAGTTATTATTATAATGGTTACTTATAAATACAATTATATCATAATAATAATGCTAATTCTAAATTCTTGCATAAATTTTATCCATTTTTTGTTATTTTTACAATTTTGTTACTTTCTCTAATTTTTTGTAGCCAGGTACATCAGCGCATTTCTGAATTTACGCATTAGCACAGCAACCGACGATGACTCGTTATCTCAGGCTAGCAACGTCGATGAGATCAGTCCAGAGGTTGAGAAACTTTTACTTGATCCTCCTCAACCCTCCTCATCCAAGGCTTCAAGGCCGGGGATGGAGCCGCGGAAGATAGTGACAAAGGAGCAGAAGGTCAGGAATGGCTACAAGCGATCGGTCTACTATCTAAGGAAAATGAGGGCGAGGGACTCTTCCTCCTTCACGAAGAGGGAAAAGGACCTAATTAGGAAACATGAAAAGGCTGTAGCAAAGAGGCAACGCTACAGTTCAATCATTAGTGAATCAAGGGCAGTCAAAAGTGGAAGCAAAGTCCGTTAAGGATATCGCTTCAACTAGCAGCCTTAAGCTGCTACCAAAGACCAAACCCACAGGATCCTCTTCAAGGATACCCTCCTTTTCGTCGGGCAAAGCCACAAAAAGGACACGGTCCAAATCATCGGCCTCTTTTGAATCCCCAATGGAGCTGCAAGTAGCCATCATAGACAAAGTCGACTCTGATGGGAAGATAATGCCTAAGAATTGGCTACTCGTAGAGGCGCGTCTGATGACAGCAATGACGGAAGCGAATAGTGAGGAATTAGTGTTCGACGGAGCTGGATGGCAGAAAGGTGTTAAGGTTGTTGGTTGCGGCAACAAGAAGTCCTTGGATTTCCTTACGTGGACAATTGATAGTCTTGGCACACTCTGGCAGGGAGCTCAACTCGAAGTAGTTCCTCGCTCTCAGCTCCCTGTAAGACCGATTGTTTCCCTGCGGGACCCACCTCCGGTCCGGACAAGGACGTCATATTGGTAACTCATCGGACGGCAAAATCAGGCGCTGAAAACATTTGAATGGCAGATAGTGAATATGGCTGTAAAAGCGGAACAGGTAGTGACATACTAATCGCTGCGGATCAACCTTCTCTATCCATTTAAAAAAAAGGAAGGAACTATCAAATTCGTGCTAGGTTCTCTAAAGGTTCGGGTGCCAGGTGATAGGCCTCAAACCAGCAGAGGGAAGGGTGAAGGAAGCGCAAATTAATCTGCACTACTCCACCCTAGCCTCGCTCGACCTGATTAAGTACCTCGCGGAGCGTGATGTGGACGTAGCAATTGTTCAAGAACCATGGGTTGTGTTGTGAGTTAAATATTTATTTTATTTAATTTCACGGGTTTTGGCAGTTTTTCCGTTAGGTAGTGTGTACGATCTTAGGTGATCGTACATTTTCCCTAAAAATAGGCAAGGTTATTTGCATCTGGGCAGTTATTGACTAGAACCAAAGCAGCAGACCGTCAGTTCGACGATAAGAAATGCTGAGTTTTGGTATTTGGTTAGTAATTGGTGTCACGATGTAAGTGACTTTGAAAATGTAAATACGGAAGAATTGCAAAAATATGTAGAGCATTCTTATTAATAATAAAAACTTTGCAAATTTAGCAAAGTAAATTATGAAACTATGGAAAAGCCCAATTAGGTAACTAGGGTAATTTTAAGGTCATATATTGGATTTTTGCATCAAGTTTAGGTATATAAGATGGGTTCAAAATTTGAACTCTGGTTGTTAGAAATAAAAAGTGGTTAAGCGAAGTAGCGCTTAAAAGTATAATGTACATTTAGAGAAACATAAAATGGTCAAGCGTAGTAGCGCTGAAAATTACGCTAAAAATTAAACAAAAAATATATTTGTAAAAAATTAAAGAAAATAAATAATTTAAATAAAATAATTGTGAAACTAAACTCAAGTGCGAAGTGTTTCTATAATAGCTAAGGACATTGTAAAATAGTTATAAACATTTATGTTAAGAAAAGTGGTAGTTTTGATTAAACAAAAATAAAAAGAAAACTCTATACAAAGAAAGAAACTTGAAATTAGAATAAAAGAATATCTACAGAGAAACAAATCAATGACTTTTCTTTTCTTGAAACATGAAAAATGAATAACCAAATAAATTATATAATTATCTAACTCGACAAACAAAAATTACAACTAAGAAAAAAAAAAGGACATCTACGATTATAGTTAGTAAAAAGAAACTAACTGAAGTTAAATAAAAGATACAAAAGACATATACGATTATAGTTAGTAAAAAGGTACAACTAACTGAAGTTAAATAAAAGATACAAAAGACATATACGATTGTAGTTAGTAAAAAGATACAACTAACTGAAGTTAAATAAAAGATACAAAATACATATACGATTATAGTTAGTAAAAAGATACAACTGAAGTTAAATAAAAGATACAACATATAGTCCAGATTTTGAAATAAAGGATACAACATTTGGCGCAGTCACGTCTTACATCACAGAAAACCACAACATAATTTGGCGCAGCCGGTACACGCGTTTTTGTACCACCAGAAGTAACAAAACGTGCAGCGTGGGACCAACACCCGGATAAATAAGGAGTATCAACAAAATCACAAAACAAGAAGATAAAATGAGGGAAAAAATTGTAAATAATTAATAAGAAATATATAGTTAATAATTTAAAGATAAACAAAAAAGAAAAAATATATAGAACAAAATCATCAAATGTCAAATATCAAATGTGTTTTATACAACACATAATAATAATATTGTAATGATATAATAAATTTTTTTAAATTCAAATTTTATGTAGAAAAATATGTAACTTTATATGTAAGTTTTTTTTTGAGTTCTGTTGTTCTACGTTATTGTATGAAATTTCTTAATTTTCAAGTTTGTTTGAATATGGGGAAAAGTTGTTTTGTTTGTAATAAGCAATTCGAGTCAAAAAATTTAGAAAACCATCTGAATTCGCATAGACGGTTGTTTGAGGAAGCACATCGTATTATTAGTGAAATAGACAATACAAAAGATAAGGGAATACTTTACGAAAGCATAAGCAAAAAACCCAATAAAAACTGGATAAAACGACCAGTACCTACAACAGATGAAGAGTGGGCCAGGCAATATAGGCAAGAATTTAGAGAATTGTGGAATTAAACGTTTATTTCTAAGTAATAAGTGTAATGCAGAGATATTGTTCGGTATTTTTCTTTTGATTAATTGTTTATTGTTATTGGTTGAGTGGGGTCACGTAATTGTTTTGTTTTTATCTCTCATAAATGGAAAAGGATATCGAACATTTACAACAGGAGCTTAGAGTATTTAAAAGATATTTAGAATCGGCAAGAGTACACGCTTGGGAAAAATTAATTGAACTTAATCCAGATAAGGAATTTGTTCAATTAACAAAAGATCATATTAGACATAACAGGTTAACGAGGGTTGAAGAACTTGAATACATAAAGGAAAATATAGAGAGTGTGGAAGGGATAAGGTCTAAAGAATTGGCGAACGTTATTGAAGATTTGTCAGATGCTAAAAAGGGTTTGGAACATAAGTGTAAGCAACTAAGTTCACGCACGGAAGAACTAACATCTTTATTGCAAGACGCGGAAGATCAGACGGCAATTTTGGAGAACGTTTTAAAAAACCAGGGAAAAACGGAACAGGACATCAGTATAATCTTGGACTCAGAAGGTACAGATCACATTAGGGAAAACGAAATTAAAAAGCTAACAGCACAAATTGATGATTTAAAGAAAGAACTAGCGAAGTGCGGACAAACAAAACAGTTACTGAGAACAATGGTGGAAACAAACAAAAACGAAAAAAAAGTTATGGCATCGATTACGGCAATCATGGAAATAGTAACCAAGGTGGTACCGTATTTCACGGGCACAGAAGGACCCGATCTACGGAGTGAAGTACACAAGTTTATTGCGGGTTGTGAACTGGTACAACAAGCACTACCGCAAGAGGGAGCACAGTATGTCGTAAGTTGCATAAAACAAAGATTAGTGAGTGTAGCTTACGAGAATATCGCGGGTAGACAATTCAACACAGTAAATGAATTGTGTGAGGCGGTTAAACGTACATACCTCAGGAAACGTACATTGGAACACATAAGGAATGATCTAACTTGTACTAAACAAAGACAGAATGAGTCGGCGAGTTCATTTGGAGGTAAACTGGAGGCGTTACTACATGAAGCCGAACAACTAATAAGAAATCAAGGAGGTGAGAGTGAAATTCTGTCACAGTTAGGAGAATACAGGCGACTAACAGTACGTTGTTTTATTAAGGGTTTAAAAGACAATAGTTTAAAGCATAGGTTTATTGGGTTAGAGAATGATCCTATCCAGAAACTAATTTTTATTGCAGAATCAGCCGAAGAATTATTGGGTGAATCACGTTCAAATATAAACATGTCCATCACGGAGAATCGAACAGAAATGAAATGTACGTTTTGTAAACAAGACGGACATGGATGGGCATACTGCCCAGAAAGACAAAATACGCCTTACTGTACAAATTGTGGAGTATATGGGCATGAAAATGGACCCAAATGTAGAAAACAACCTATGGAGGCAGTAAAACAAGAAAAATCGGCCTGCAATTTCTGCAAGAAGACGGGACACGATACAAAGGATTGTTTCAGCAGACTAAACAAATTGTATTGTACTTCTTGTGGAGTGAGAGGACATGAACAGAATAAATTTTGTAAATTGGGACAAACAGGACGTGGAAACCAAAATAACTGCAGTAATGTGAGACAAGAGAGGGACTGGCAAAACATTTCAGTACCTTTAAAGCACAGTAATCCAAACTTTAGCAGACCAAGTGGAAGACCTTTGAGTGCAAATCTTAGATGTTTTAGGTGCGGCAAAGAAGGACATTTTGCAAAAACTTGCAGAATAACAGTACCAAACCCGTCGGGAAACTTCAACCGGCCCAGTCTAAGACATTAGACTGGACTGCCGTAAATTCAAAAAGTAAATGCCAATTTAATTTAGGACCTGCACGAATAACTAAAAGTAACAGCAACAACAATGTTCAGAACCGAACGAATACAAATAATAAGAAGAAGAATTTAGGAGCCAAAGCAGTTAATTCAAAGAATCATGGTATAATTACGATAAAACATAAGGAAGTGCAAGAAAATTTGACCAACCAAATAGGATTTAAAAATTCAGAGGAAAAAATTAGTTATTTGAAAAAGCCGAAATTGAATAATATAGTGTTGAGGGTGAACAAATATATGTTCAGTACATGGACATGTATAGTTACATTACTAATTTCGTATTGTTCAATACTATCGGATTACTGGAAAGAAAAATCAGAGTGGGTGTTTGAGTGGGGAATAAACTTCGACTTTTAGTTGACTCGGGAGCAGACACCAGCCTTATAAAAACAGAGGCGTTAATCAATTTAAAAGATATAAACACCAAAGACACAAAGGGTCTTACGGGAGCTTTTGGAGGCAATATAAGTACATTGGGTACAGTCAATATTGAACATCGAAAATTTCCAGCTCTACAATTCAAAATACCAGCAGACGGACTTCTAGGTCGAGATGAACTGTGGAACCGGTCTACTACAGACACAATTAAAAAGGTTTTAATATTTTTTAAGAATAAAGAGGAATTAGCTACTTTACCACTGGTAAGCATTGTAGATCATGGTCGGATTTCTATAGCAGAAAGCATGACAATCCCAGGTAGATCAACAATGATTATTCCAGTAAAAGTAGTGGCTAAAGAAGGAACACTCGTAATGCATAAAAAGGAAATAGTTAGAAATGTCTATTCAGGTGAATGTTTAACAGAAGTAAAAAACGGAATAGGTTTTGTAAGAATTTTGAATGCAAACAACTATGCAGTTGAAATGAATAGTGAAATTGAATTAAAGGGCAGTGATATGAATGAGTACTATGAGTACAATGTCCCTAATGTTAATTTGAACAAAGAAGTAAACTTACAGGAAAGGTACGGAAAATTACTGAAATTAATAAGATTGGATGAGCGTTTAAACAATGAAGAAAGACGGTTAATTACGCAGACAATTAAGGAATATAACGATGTACTTCACTTACCAGGAGATAAACTGTCCTACACATCAGTATTGGCTCACGAAATTCCAACAAGTCATGATCAAATACCGGTAAATCAACGACAATATAGACTACCAGAAGCACATAAGGAAGAAATTAATAAGCAAGTTAGTGAAATGCTGGATGAAGGGATAATAACAAGGAGTAAATCACCATGGAACTCTCCTATCATACTTGTACCAAAAAGGTCAGGTGTAGATGGGGAAAAGAAATAACGTCTCGTGGTTGATTTTAGAAAAATAAATGAAAAAACAATTAAACAGGTGTTTCCAATTCCTAGAATTGATGAAATTTTAGACCAACTAGGATGCAGTAGATATTTCTCAACGCTGGATTTGGCTAGTGGCTATCACCAGGTGATGGTAGACAGTAAAGACAGGGAGAAAACGGCATTTAGCACAGGTCTGGGACATTTTGAATTTCTTAGAATGCCATTTGGTTTAACAGGAGCACCCGCAACTTTTCAGCGAATTATGAATAGTATTTTAACAGGATTACAAAGGATAGATTGCTTCGTCTATCTCGACGATATTGTTATCTACGGAAGGAATTTAAACGAACACGACGAAAGGTTAAGGAGAGTATTACAAGCACTAAAAGAAAATAATTTAAAATTACAAACGGAGAAATGTCAGTTTTTAAGACGAGAAGTCGTTTACCTTGGACATAAATGTTCGGACAAAGGAGTAATTTCAGATCCAGACAAAACCAAGTGTCTTAAGTCTATCCCAGCACCTCAAAATGTTAAGGAACTGCAATCATTTTTGGGACTTGTGAATTATTATAGGAAATTTATCCCATAAGCAGCGAGTGTGTGTTTACCACTTAATAAATTACTAAAGAAAGGAGAAAAGTTCGAATGGAACGACAGTTGCCAAGAAGCAATGATTAGACTGAAGGCGGCAATAACGAAGCCTCCTATACTTCAATATACAGATTTCTCAAAACCTTTTGTTTTAACAACCGACGCTAGTAATGAAGCATTAGGTGCAGTATTGTTTCAGGGAGAAGTAGGTTCTGATTTACCACTTTATTTCGCAAGCCGTGCTCTGAGTAATACGGAGAAAAGATATTCAACTATAGAAAAGGAATTTCTTGCGATAGTTTGGGCAACTAGGAATTTTAGGTCTTACTTATTGGGAAGACATTTTAAAATATTTACTGACCATAAGCCATTAAGAGGTATAGCAAATCTTAAAGACCAAGACACACGTTTGGGAAGATTCCGATTGAAATTGTTGGAATACGATTTTGAAATTTTGTACAAACCAGGAAAAACAAACAAAAACGCGGATGCTCTGAGTCGGCTACCAATAGCAGTAGTTACGAGAGGAAATAAAAGAGAAACAAATCTGAAGGAAAACAAAAATAAAATGGAACAAAATGAAATAGAAGAAGTGGAAGATATAAAGGACCAGACGAAAGAAGATTACGCGGTATTTCTAACCAATAAAAGAGATATCCAAGAAGTGTTAAAGAAATTCCACGACTCACCTATCGGAGGACATCAAGGGGCTGTTAAAACGTATTTTCGAATACGAAAACAGTTTAAATGGGCAGGCATGCAAAGACAGATAAAAGACTACGTCGGAACATGTCAACAATGCCAGAAAAACAAGAGCTCTAGGGTAGAGAAAATGCCAATGGTTTTGACGGATACCCCTCAAAGACCATTCGACAAAGTGTTTATGGATATTGTAGGCCCACTACCTACTACAGAGAGTGGGAATAAACTAATTTTAACATTTCAGGATGATTTTTCTAAGTATTTGGTATGTACAGCATTACAGGATGGGGAAGCTACGACAGTAGCAAGGAAATTCTTTAACGAAATAATTTCAAAATTCAATATACCAAAAGTTCTAGTGACAGACAATGGGACTAACTTCACATCAAAATTATTCAAAGAAATCTGCAAAATTCTTGGTGTTAAAAAGATACAAACTACTCCATATCATCCACAGGCAAATGGCTCTTTGGAAAGAAGTCATCGTCCTTTAGCGGAATTTTTAAGAAGTTTCGTTA
>NC_051846.1:109766330-109788622 GCF_002237135.1 Teleopsis dalmanni | reverse complement strand
ATAAAGGCTAGGTCAATCTTTTCAGATAGAAGTCGCTGTGTCAACACCGCCTTAGCAGCTTTGGCGTGTTGAAGATTAACCTGCAGGCACCTCATAATTTTATTAGTATCGTCCCTTGCCGTTCCGCAACCACTTGGGCAATTTTGTCCCATGAGTGGGTGCTTCGTGTCGAGGGGATCTTGAATCTGGTTTCTTTGGCCCTTGCTTCTGGTCCTTTATACTAGTTACCGGTGTACCACCTTGCTGTTTTGAGGTGCTGGGTCCGACTTCTGTTCGGGTGCTGTCCCGTGCAACCTTTACCGTCTCACTTCGCTTATCTGGCTGTGCTTTTGAGGTACTGGGTCTATCACCTGAAAGCGGCCTTTCGGATGGAGGCACCTGTTACTTGACGTCACTGGGTTTCTCTGTCGTAAACAGCCTTTTAGTCGTCAGATTCTTGGGTCCAGTTGGCTCTCCCTTCACCCGTACGTGATTTTGTGTGAAGTTCAGATACAGCTTCCCTGCCTGACCGACTATCCAATTTTTGGATTTCTCAGTCCTGAGAATTCTCCACGATGATGTCAAATGTCACCATTTTGTTTCTCCAAGTGGGACATCAGAATTTCTGGTGGTAGCACAGCAGAGGGGGAATAAATGTGATGCACACATAGGTTTTGGGCATCTCTTCGCCCTGAAACACTTTGAGAATAACATCCAGGAATGGTTTGAGTTTTGGGACACAGGTGGTCAGCCAGTCCCTCGTTTCACCATTGCAGCATGTTAATAAAAGCCATCCGCGTCTGTTAACACTGGTAATGAAGCCGTAGACACTATTGTGTTTAGGAAGTTTGTCAATTTCTTCCAGAAGCTTCGATTTTATCAACTCTATTTGATCACCAGTGAGATTCACCTCCGGATATTTCTCATGGGCGATAGCCACTTTGCAAGCATTGGCTACATCCCTGTAAGATGGAGTCGGTTTCAGCTGGTTTCCGATAGAGCTAGATGTTTGTTGAATGGCTTTTGGCTTTTTGAGCTGCGGGCGTTGTGTTTCTTCGGGAGATGTGTTGTTAGATCTGCACCTTTTGCTGCTACTGGGTCTGTCACTTTCTCCTTCTGCTGCCAAGGAAGCTTTGTAGAGAGAGTATCGCTCTCTCTCTTTCTGCTTCGCAGTCTCCAAATCCAAGCCATCCCTAATCATAGCCTTGATGAGTCTTTTCTAAGCCCCGGTGAAGTATTCCGCTTTCTTCCTGGTCTCTATGTTGCCGTCGCCTGAGTTCACCACGATCTGGGTGTTAGCATTAGACGCACTGCCATCGTTGTCATCTGTATCCATAGGACTCTGGGTGCCAATCACCGGAGAGGTGTTCCCACAGATTGATACCATTAGTCTCTGAGCAGATGGGTTCAGATCATCCGGATCCTGAATCTTGAGTGATGCTTCAAGCTTCTTTTCAAGATTTCCTCCAACCTTCATTGGCGAACGGAGTAGAGCTTTTTCCCCTGACTCTGTTATTATATTATTAATAGGTAAATTTAAATTTTTTTCCATATATAGTGTTTAATAGAAGGGGAAAAACAGTCACCCAAAGCAGAGCCCCATACTTTGAGAAGGCATTAATTAAAACAGGAGAGCGCCCGGTATTCTGAGTTCATTACTAAAAGACTGGATGCACCCCTCCAACCAAGCATCCTCATCGTAACAGTCTACCTCAGATTTGGGGTTTTTTCGGGTATCGTACAGACTTGATAGTTACACATATTAAAACAATAATTACTAGAAATAAGTACCCGGGAAGTTATTTCTTCCCAGCCCGACAATCAGCAGTTCCCCTTGTCAGAGACATGGCCATACCAAGAGCTTCCCATCAGCCTGAGAGATTGTCGCACTTACCCTGACGAGTCTGGCTGATAAGCTGGAACTTAGTGGACGATCTTTACCACCACCTACCCCCTGAGACGCTAGAGTATTGTTTAGCCATTCAGACCTTGCCAGCTTGCAAAAACAAAAAGCCTATCTACAGACTAACTAATACAAAAACTACAAACTACAAACAACAAATTAACTACAAATTTATAACTAACTACTAAAACTACAGACATAGATTACAAAACAACACATTCTACCTTAACCTACAGGTAGATCTTGGTTGCACTTCTTGCTCTAATCTCAATCAATATTCCAGTCAGTGACATCAGTGCTAACACTGACTGGAATATAGATCAGAATAGCTCAAGTTGTATCTAAGCCCCTACACCACGTCAAGGTGCCTACCACGTAGGGGTCCTTTAGTTGAACTTTTAAAAAAATATAAGAAGTTTGAGTGGAAACAACACCATAATGAAGCATTCAACAAGATTAAAAATGTATTAGCTTCTGATCTATTTTTCACGCACTTCGATCCAGCAAAGAAAATAATTAGCTACTGATGCTTCAGAATACGGTATGGGTGCAGTTCTATTGCATCAATTTAATGACGGAACGCTCCACCCAATTATGCACTACTCAGCTACATTCAATGCAGCAAAGCGGAAGTAACCTCAAATGCACAAGGTGGCTCGAGCTCTCGTGTTTGGATTAAAAAAATGTCACTATCACATTTCTGGTCGTCGTTTTACCATTCATATCGACCACAAGCCACTTCTTGCTATATTTAACCCGAAAAATGGCATCCCGTTGTTTACAGCGGCTCGCCTGCAACGTTATGCAACCACTATTCTGTCATACGATTTCTTTATTGAATACATAAATACTGACAGCTTTGGATATGCCAATATTATTTCGCGACTAATCGCAAACCATGTAAAACCCGATGAAGATACCGTCATAGCATCTTTTCCATTAGAAGAAGATGAGGACCTGCAAATCAATTGTTTTGCAGTCAAAACAGCTACCAAACTTCCAATCACTTTTACTAATATTCAACCAGCAACCAAAACCTGCCATACCCTCAATAAGGTCACGTTCTATATCCAAAATGACTGCTAGCCTCAAAAGAGAAAACAAATCACAGATAATGAAGTAGCGGAATTTTTCCAGCATCGACATCATCTTACGATCCAACAACAGAGTATTTTCTTTGGTGAGAGAATTGTTATTCCCAAAATTTACCACCAGCAAGTCCTTGAAGATCTCCACAATGGACATCCAGGTGAGTGTCATATGAAACTTCTTGCTGCTACCAATGTTTTTTGGCCAAACATTAATCTTGATATCGAACATGTGGTCAAAACTTGTGACACATGCGCTACAGCCTCAAAAAGTCCAATGAAATGTACTCATCAACAGTGGAAAATTCCTTCTGCGCCGTGGAAACGAATTCATTTTGACAACGCTGGTCCAATCGATGGGAATTACTTCCTTGTTATCATAGACGCTTTTAGCAAATGGCCAGAAATATTCAAAACTTCAACTACTACTGCAGCAAAAACTATTGAGTTCATTGAGAAAGCTTTTGCGCAACACGGCCTTTGTGACATGATTGTTAGTGATAATGCACCGCAATTCAACTTGCAGGAATTCAAAAATTTTTGCGACTTCCTAGTAATTAATCACATATCTACAGCTCCATACAGTCTACAATCAAATGGCTAAGCAGAACGGTTCGTTGACCTACTCAAATCAGGACTTAAAAAAGCAAAGGAAGCTCAACGAATTCCTCACTTGTTATCGATACACACCATCCTACAATCTCGGTATGAAATACCATCTGAGCTCCTAAATGGCAGAAAAATGAAAATTCGTCTTGACTGCATTAAACAGCAAAAACCGGGAGGCGAATTAGAAAAACAAAGTAATCAGCAAGAGACAAAATTAAAGCAGTTCAGCATTTGAGATAACGTTTACTGTAAACTTCATTCAATTAATAATAAATGGACAGCAGGAATATCTGCTGTAGTATCGTTATCAGCTGAAGTATCGTTATACAAAAAACGTACTAAATGTCATGTTGTACTTTCACCTTTATCCAATTTCGAGGAGACCAAAAATTGATGGCAAACAATGTTGTATTTCCAAATTGTTCAAAACACTTTCATACTCTCGATAATAAAATTCAACACGTAATTTTTGTTCATTTCATTCATTTATTGTCTATAATATATAAACTTAATGTCTTAAATTTTAATGAAAATTACACACATAATATTATTGCGGTTTTACAGTTTTCCATAGGTTTTAATATTTAATGTTCTAGTACATGATTGTTCATATACAATTCTTTACGTTTATTCATTTTAACTTCTTGATTATATATTTTTACACTTTTACATTCCACAACATATTTAATGTTCTAATATTTTATTGTTCATATACAATTCATTTCATAGATTGTCTTTTTTAGATTAACTTTTTACATTCCTTTAGAATCACTTTTAGAATTACCTTTTTAGGATTCACCTTTTAAAATCATCTTTTGACTCACTTTTTACAATTGACTTTCTTTTTAGGATTCACCTTTTAGAATCATCTTTTGACTCACTTTTTACAATTGACTTTCTTCTTAGGATTCACCTTTTAGAATCATCTTTTGACTCACTTTTACAATTGACTTTCTTTTTAGGATTCACCTTTTAGAATCATCTTTTGACTCACTTTTTACAATTGACTTTCTAATGACTGACACATTTTACTTTCACTTAAAAACTGACTGCCCTAATTAATAAAACAGACTCTATATATATAGAGCTGCTTTCACCTACGCTTAGAACTTTCTCTAATATGACCTTTATATTAGACATTGCCCCAATAACCCAGAATAATTTAAAAATTAATTAAAAATTAATTCTGTCTTTACCTTGTTACCATTTCTTTTTTCAAAGTCATTTACAATTGACCCAGATAATAAATATTAACAAAAATCAGCATTTTACTTCGACAATTTGTCTTGCTGACTTTTTGTCTTCTTGTTAAAATTATTGCAACTGTAAATAACTTTGCCTACTTTTAGGTGTAAATAGAAAATGTCCCCATAAAGACTGTTATGCATTTATTAATTATTATTAACTAAAACTTTTAATTTTATTACATTAATTGTCCGAAAAATACGGTCTTAAATCTCACTTTGAGGAACGAACCTATTGTTAACTCTACATCACAACATTCCTTCCCCCTTTGAAGAACATTGTGGCACGAAAATGTTAGGTCTAAAATCCCTAAGGTCAAAAAAAAAATTTCAAAGCGTAGGTTTACAAACTTTGAAATATATCCTAAAAATATGTTATAATTTTAAATGCAACCGTTTCAGTTTGCATATATAAAATGTTAAGTTTATTTATTTGGTCTATATTACATCAGTTATTCTTTAATCCTTGGCACATTTATTTAAACATTCTTATTTAAAATTCTTTAATTTAATTCTTATAAACTAATTGTTTTCATTTGATGTAGATAGAGTAAATAATAAAATAAATATTAAATATTTATCGTAAATTTAGATGAGTCTTTTATTTAATATACTTAGATTTTATTGGTTTTTAGTTTTAACCTTATTTTTGTTTTTTCTTGCTTAAAACTAAATATTTTATTATTTAATATTTTAAATATTTTTTTTTTTTTTAGAATTCTTATCGTTTACAATTGACATTTTTTTAAAATTACTTGATTTTCTAAATATTATATATATTTTACATTTATGATTATTATTCTTGTTTTTTACATTTTCCATTGCTTATTTTAAATTTTCCTATGTTTTACCTATTCTTTTTTCTAAAAATATGATATTTTCAATGAACCCTAATTTAAATAAATCATATTACTAACATTATATAGTATTAAAATACTCCAGTGAACTGTATTCCTGGATGAGTTGGTGCTAAAGCAGCATTGTTATATTGCATTGGTTGAGGTGGTGGTAACTGTGTTGGTTGTGGTACATAAGGAGTTGTATTTGTATATTGTACAATTGGTGCTTGTACCGGTGGTGGTGATGGTGGAGGATAATGTCTTATAACTGATTGTAAACTTGGTGTTCGCTGTAACGTAGGTTGTTCTTGTTCCGCTGTAGTCTGAGTTATTAACTTCTTATATATTACATACAATAATAAAGATAGTATTACACATGCTCCTACTGATAAACCTCCAACTGCGTTTAACGTTTTCCTATGGAAATGTAATTCTTCAATTCTTTTCAAATTTTCCTTTTGTTTAATTACAATTTCTTCAAACGTTAAAGATTGTTTTCTAGGTTCTAGGTTTTCTATATGGGTGGGCGGTAGAACAAAAACTTGATCTATTTTCACTACAGTGTTTCTGAAAACAATATTATTAATCTGTACCGAACAATTATTAAATGTTAAAAAATAATGTCCCTTAATTGATAGCCTTCTCTGATCACAAGTGCTATTAAGCTGACCATTATTCATATTTAATACTACTATCATGTTACTGTCAATCTCTAATACCTTTTCTTCTAGGTATTTAGTTACAGTACATTTACCTGTAAAAACACAACTTTTACTTGGCTTTAATTCAAAAATAGACTTATCATTTTCAAATCTATACCTAGTACCCTTTATTTCTACTGTTGTTTCTAAATCTATATTTACCTGATTATTTTGCTCATCTGGTATCGGTACAGTTAATCTTTTTTCTACCCATATTATTTCCGCTGGCACCTTTATTACTAACACTATTGATCTTTGTTTAAACGTGGCTGTTCCTAACTTTATTTGTTTAAGTTTTTGGAAATCAATATCAAATCTTTGTATCTCTTCCCTACTTAAAATGTTCGGTTGAATCATTCCTGACTTAGCCGCTGCTACATTTTGTTGAATTTTTTCTACTTGCCTTCTTAGACTTGTTATAGAGAAAAGCTGCATAATCGCTATACTTTCCTCTATTATCCCTAAACGAACTTCATCAAACTGCCTCACGTTATTTCTGATTACTTCTCTGTCATGTTTCATTACCTCTCTGGGGCCCACTATAGTTTTATTGAAATTATCATTAATTAATACTTGTTGATTTTCAGCCGATTATAAATCATGATTATTTTGTTCTAATATTTTAATGTGTCCCTCTATCGCAGTTTTATCTTCGTCGTCTAAGGTACCAAATGCCCAATTAAACAAACGTCCTCCTGCATTTACTAAACCTCTTTTCATTCTATGGGGTAGTAAGGTATGTAACATATTTTCCGTTAAAGTAATCTCTGAATCTATCAATGTTCTGTAACCTGTATGTTTATTTGTTCTATTCACAGTATATTTAAAACTTTCTAATAACTGTCCAATTTCATATGGGTCTGTTGTGTGTAAAATGAAATTGTATTTACTGACGATTTCAGTTTTTCCAACTTTGATTTCTGTATATCCCAGATTTGTTTCTATCTTCTCCACATACAATTCGGAATTTATCAATACTGTTTCAGTGAAAAATAACTGCAGAAAAAATAAAAGAGCTTTAAAAATTGTTGAGTACTATAATTCTTAGGGCTAGTTCAAACTATGTCTTATGTGGTTTTAAAAGATTATTGTGAAAAATCTTTTCTCTACCCTTTATAATTATTTTCGTGTTTACGGGAGTAGGTATTTCTGTAACTTGAAAAGGACCTTCCCATATAGGTGAAAATTTATTTTTTCTATTTGGGTTTTTCAACCACACTTTTTCGCCTATTTAGAACATTCTATTTTTAGTTCCCTTATCATAGTACTCTTTTGCTTTTTCTTTAGCTATTTTATGGTTCTTTCTTACTAATTCATATGACCGTTGTATTTGATATTTTAACAATTTGGAATAATCGTCATAATTATAAACTGGAGTTGGCTTTCGCTTTAAACTTATCGGTATCTCGAATTCAAAACCAAATAGCGTTTTAGTAGGTGTTTGCTTAGTGGTTGTATGCATTGCATTATTATGTACATGCATTGCATGATGTAACCACTCATCCCAATTTGACCCACCTTCTTTCACAAAATTCCTCAGGAACTCTGCTAAAGGTCTATGACTACGTTCTAGAGCTCCGTTTGCCTGTGGATGGTAGGGTGTAGTTTGAAGTTTTTTAATACCCAGAATTTTACATGTTTCTTTGAAAAGCTTTGATGTAAAATTCGTTCCATTATCCGTAATTAAAACTTTAGGAATATTAAACTTTGCGATAATTTCATTAAAAAACTTTCTCGCCACTGTTGAGACTTCTGCATCTGGTAACGCAGTACATATTAGATATTTTGAGAAATCATCTTGAAAAGTTAAGATGAGTTTATTCCCACTTTCCGTAGTCGGTAGTGGACCTACTATATCCATGAATACTTTATCAAACGGTCTTTGGGGTGTGTCCGTTAGAATCAGTGGTAATCTTTCCACTTTTGAGCTTTTGTTCTTTTGGCATTTATGACAAGCTGTTATGTATTCTTTTATTTGTTTTTGCATGCCTGCCCATTTGAACTGTTTTCTTATTCGGAAATAAGTTTTAGTTACCCCTTTATGACCTCCTATTGGTGAATCATAAAATTTTTTCAAAACTTCCTGAATGTCTTTTTTACTTGTTAAGTATACTGCAAAATCTTCGAGTGTATGTGCTATCGAATCCTCTATCTCCTCTTGGTTTTTATTTGAAATTGTATTTGAATTTTTTGCAAGTTCTGCCTCTTTTGCTTTACCTCTTGTTATAACCGCTATTGGAAGTCTACTCAAAGCATCCGCATTTTTGTTAGTCTTTCCTGGTTTATAAAAAATCTCGAAATCATATTCTAGTAGCTTCAAACGAAATCTTTCCAGTCGCGTGTCTTGATCTTTTAGATTAGCAATTCCACGTCTGCCCCTAATGCTTTGTTACTAGCATCCGTTGTTAATAAAAATTCTTTCGAAAAATCTGGATACTGTAAAACTGGTGGACTAGTTACTGCTACTTTCAACTGGTCCATTGCTTTTTGACATTTCTCATTCCATTCGAACTTTTCCCCTTTGCTCAGTAATTTGTTCAATGGTAATGACACTTGTGGAATAAATTTTCTATAGTAGTTTATTAGACCTAAAAATGATTGCAGGTCTTTTACATTTCTAGGTACTGGGATGGCTGTAACACATTTTGTTTTCTCCGGGTATGGTATCACTCCTTTGTCTGAACATTTATGTCCTAAATATACGACTTCTCTCCTTAATAGTTGACATTTCTCCGTTTGTAGCTTTAAATTGTTTTCCCGAAGAGCTTGTAATACATTCCTAAATCGTTTGTCATGTTCTTCTAAATTACTGCCTTATATTACAATATCGTCAGGATATACAAAGCAATCAATTCCCTGGAGTCCTGTGAGAATGCTATTCATTATGCGCTGGAATGTTGCGGGTGCTTCCGTCAATCCAAACGGCATACGTCGAAGTTCATAATGTCCAAGTCCCGTACTAAATGCTGTTTTTCCTCTGTCTTTGTCTTCAACTATCACTTGGTGATAGCCATTAGCCAAATCCAAAGTCGTAAAATATCTACTGCAACCTAACTGATCTAAAATTTCATCTATTCTCGGAATTGGAAAAATTTGTTTGATGGTTTTTTCATTTATTTTTCTGAAATCTACCACTAGACGCCATTTCTTTTTCCCATCCGTACCTGGTTTTTTAGGTACTAAAATTATTGGTGAATTCCATGGTGACTTGCTTTTAGTTATAATACCTTCCTCCAGCATTTTATTTACTTGTTTGTTTATCTTTTCTTTATGTGTTTCTGGTAATCTATATTGGCGTTGATTTATTGGTATCTGCCCTAATTCTGTTGGAATTTCATGTTTCAATACAGAAGTGTATGTAAGTCTATCTCCTGGTAAATGAAACACATCATTATATTCTTTAATAGTTTTTCTTATCAGGCTTCTTTCTTTTACATTTAAATTCTTGTCCAAATTTACTGTTTCAAATAGCAACTCATAACGTTCATCCATATCAATTTCCTTATTTAAATTGACACATGGTAGCCTGTATTCATCATAATTAGACATATCACTACCTTCTAACTCAATTTCTGCATCAATTTTAACAGAATAATTATTTGCATTTAAAATTTTTACGTAGCCTATACCATTTATTACTTTAGTAAGGCATTCTCCTGAGTAAACCTTTGGCAAAATTTCTTTTTTATGAACAATTACTGTTCCTTCTTTAGGTGTTGTTTTTATTGGCACTACCATTGTAGATCTAGGTGGGATCGTGATACATTCAGTTATACAAATCCGACCGTGATCTGCAATGTCTCTCAGGGGTAAAACTGCCACTTCTTTCTTATTATCATGAAATTTTAAAACTTTTCCAATTGTATCCATTGTTGAACGATTCCATAGTTCATCTCTTCCCAGTAATCCATCTGCTGGTATCTTGCTTCCCAATGGAACTACATGCATGTTGAATTTTAACTCAGTAAATTCCTCATGCTCTATTTTTACTGTACCCAATGTACTTATGTTACCACCAAAGGCTCCTATCAGTCCCTTTATATTGCGTTTATTTATTTCTGCTTTATTTAATAGCGCTTCGGACTTTATCAAACTTGTGTCAGCTCCGGAATCCACTAGAAGTAGCAATTTATTGCCCACTGCCTGTTTACAAGGTACTTCTATATAGGCATCATCGAACGATTGCCTAATACCGTCCATGGTATTGTAATTCGTTCCCGTAACCCGTGGTATTCGAAAATTCTGCGACATCCAAATTTTATTGATTTTTAACTGCTCCCAGAGTGTTGAAAAAACTGACATTATTAACATGCATATAATCAGTACATGTATTACAATAATTCCCAAATATTTCTTACATTCATTTGATAATTGTTCTTTAAATTTCTTATATGTATAATCTGCCATATTTGTTAACTTTATGCTATTTAATTTCAAGTTATAAGATTCTTTTGCTTCTTTTATGGTTAATTTATTTTCTTTCTTTTTTTCTAATACATTCCTTTGGACTTTATCTTTTATTTTTGGTGCTGGTTCCCATTTTTGTGTTATATTTATCCTTCTTTGTTTGTCGGCATTCCAGTCTAGCGTCTTAGACTGTGCCGATTGGAGTTTCCCTGCTGACTAGGTAGCGTTACTTGGCAAACCTTTGCCATATGCCCCTCTTTTCCACATTTGAAACATTTAATCTTCTCTCCTCCAGAGCTACTGCCAATTTGATTATTCTGTGGTCTATTTCTGTGTTGTGAATAATTTTGGTTACTTGTCCAACGACTATAATTATTTGTTATTTGTCGTTGATTTCTATTGTCTGAATTTACAAATTTACAAAACCTGTTTTGTTCATGCCCCTTTACTTTACAAATATTACAAAACAACGTATTCAATTTCTTAAAACATTTGTACTCATTTGGAAGAGTACGGTGTGTTTTGTCTGTCTTTGCAATTTACCCAGCCGTGTCCTAATTTGTTACAAAAAACACACTTTGTTTCCGTTAACGACATGTTAATATTAGAACGATGTTCCCCTAATAGTTCTTCCGCTGATTCTGCTATGGCCACCAGTTTAGTTATTGTGTCATTCTCCAATCCAATAAATCGGTGTTTCAAATTATTGTCTCTAAGCCCCTTTATGAAACACCTGACAGCTAACTGTTTGTACTCTCGTAATTGCGACAGGATTTCCATGATTTTTTATTTGTGTCTCCGCTTCGTGGAGTAGAGCCTGTAGGCGCCCCCCATAAGCGGTAGCAGATTCATTCTGTCTTTGCTTGTTGAGTGTTAAATCTTCTCTGATGTGCTCTAAGGTCCTCCTTCTTAAATACGTTCGTTTGACAGCTTCGCACAAATCGTTTATTGTTAAGTAGGGTCTATTAGCAATATTGTCGTATGCTATACCCACTAACCGTTGTTTTACACAACTTATAATATATTGTGCTCCAGCTTGAGGTAAAGCTTGTTGCACTAGTTCGCAACCAGCTACAAATTTATGTACCTCTCCTCTTAGCTCCGGGCCTTCTGTTCCAGCGAAGTATGGAACCACTTTAGATACTGTTTCCATAATTACACTTATGGGCGTCATGTTTCGTTCCGTTCCTAATCCTTTATTATTTGCCAACTCCTCTTCCGTTGTTTGATTATTTGTTTTGATCATTGGTTTATTTTCGTCGAAAACACTTTTATTTTTGCTTGGATTTTCCTGATCTGTTTTATAATAGCGTTCTAATTCTTTTTGTAACTGTTTTACTTGTAGCACGAGTTTCTTTATTGTTTCTTCCTTTTCCTTAATTTGGTTTTCTAATTCACTGTCCTCCTCTAGGTATATGCTAATGTCTTTTTCTGACTTTCCTTCTCTTCGAAGGGCTTTTTCCAAGCTTAATGTCTGATTTTCTGCGTCTTGAAGTAAAACAGTCAATTCTTTTGTCTGTAGAACTAGCTGTTTGCATTTATACTCCAAGCCACACTTAGCATCCGTTAATTCTTCTAATGTACTTTGTAATTTTGCTGTTTTTATACCTTCAACTTTCTCTATCTGTTCTTTTATATATTCTAGTTCGTCTATTTTTGGCAATCTATTATGTCTTATGTAATCTTTAGCTAATTCAAGAAATTCTTTATCTGGATTCAATTCTACTAGTTTGTCCCACGCTTGATTCAACGTACTTGTTAAATATTTATTTAATTTGAATAATTCTTGTTCTAAAATTTTTATTCTCTCCTCCATTTATGAATTTATTGTAAAAATTCGAACAAAAACTTCCTCAAATAGAAAAAAAAATTTTTTTTATGTAATATTTAACCAGCAATTTTGAACCAACAATTACATAAATCTCAGAATCATAAACCCCAGACAAAAATCTCTAACTTTAATTATTATATTTCATTGGGTTTAAACATAATATTATTAGCCAGCATACAGAAAAACAAAAATTTTCGTGAATGAAAAACCAACATTCATTTCACACATTTATTAACCAGCAAAAACTCTTTGCTTACCAACCAGCAAAATTTTTTGCTTGAAACATCAAAAACAAATCAAAATTTAGTCTGCGCAAATATTTTTCACATGCCATTTAATGCCATATTTTGTAATTCATTAACACAATAATTTTTGTACTAATTGTATAAATTTTCGAAATTTATATGACTAATAAAAAATAAATTTAATTAATTTTCTTTATTATAATCCTCTATTATTTGCTGTTGCCATTTCCTAATGGTTTCTTTACCTAAGTGTTTTACCTTGTTAAACTCTAAATTATAAAGAAACTCTCCGCCTTTGTCTTTTAAAATCGATTCTACCGTAATTCTGTCAACTAAATCATTCACCTTTTCTAATAACTTATCATGAATCCTCAAATGTGATTCAATCTTTTCTTTCCTAAACCTCTCTTCACATATAAAACAATATGAGTACTTCATAATACCCCTCAAAAAAAATGGTACAATATAACCAACAGAAAATGCACAAAACTTATTAGAAATCATAAATGTAAATTTGAATATTAAATGGATATTAAATATTAAATTAAGCAATTTTAAAAATGATTAATATAAACTTTCATACAATTTAATTTTATATGCTAGCTTACAATTTAAATTTTTTCATGCTAGCTTTCTGTATACGATAGTTCAAATTTTCTAGATAGATTATTTATTTAAGAATAATAATTATTGTATCACTTACATATATTTTAGAGTATTGTTTTCCGTTTGATGTCATCTTCAATCGTAGAATGATGTAAAAATTAAAATTTATTTTTTTTTTTTGTAGAGCGATGTGATATGTTTCCCACGTAGGTTGTTGAGCGGAAAAAAACCTTTTCCGGTACCGGCAGCGCCAATGTTGTACTTTCACCTTTATCCAATTTCGAGGAGACCAAAAATTGATGGCAAACAATGTTGTATTTCCAAATTGTTCAAAACACTTTCATACTCTCGATAATAAAATTCAACACGTAATTTTTGTTCATTTCATTCATTTATTGTCTATAATATATAAACTTAATGTCTTAAATTTTAATGAAAATTACACACATAATATTATTGCGGTTTTACAGTTTTCCATAGGTTTTAATATTTAATGTTCTAGTACATGATTGTTCATATACAATTCTTTACGTTTATTCATTTTAACTTCTTGATTATATATTTTTACACTTTTACATTCCACAACATATTTAATGTTCTAATATTTTATTGTTCATATACAATTCATTTCATAGATTGTCTTTTTTAGATTAACTTTTTACATTCCTTTAGAATCACTTTTAGAATTACCTTTTTAGGATTCACCTTTTAAAATCATCTTTTGACTCACTTTTTACAATTGACTTTCTTTTTAGGATTCACCTTTTAGAATCATCTTTTGACTCACTTTTTACAATTGACTTTCTTCTTAGGATTCACCTTTTAGAATCATCTTTTGACTCACTTTTACAATTGACTTTCTTTTTAGGATTCACCTTTTAGAATCATCTTTTGACTCACTTTTTACAATTGACTTTCTAATGACTGACACATTTTACTTTCACTTAAAAACTGACTGCCCTAATTAATAAAACAGACTCTATATATATAGAGCTGCTTTCACCTACGCTTAGAACTTTCTCTAATATGACCTTTATATTAGACATTGCCCCAATAACCCAGAATAATTTAAAAATTAATTAAAAATTAATTCTGTAATAATAATTTTGCGTAATTCGCAAAATTATTCATTCTACATATTTCAGTCTTTACCTTGTTACCATTTCTTTTTTCAAAGTCATTTACAATTGACCCAGATAATAAATATTAACAAAAATCAGCATTTTACTTCGACAATTTGTCTTACTGACTTTTTGTCTTTCCTTCTGCGCCGTGGAAACGAATTTATTTTGACAACGCTGGTCCAATCGATGGGAATTACTTCCTTGTTATCATAGACGCTTTTAGCAAATGGCCAGAAATATTCAAAATTTCAACTACTACTGCAGCAAAAACTATTGAGTTCATTGAGAAAGCTTTTGCGCAACACGGCCTTTTTGACATGATTGTTAGTGATAATGCACCGCAATTCATCTCGCAGGAATTCAAAAATTTTTGCGACTTCCTAGTAATTAATCACATATCTACAGCTCCATACAGTCTGCAATCAAATGGCCAAGCAGAACGGTTCGTTGACCTACTCAAATCAGGACTTAAAAAAGCAAAGGAAGCTCAACGAATTCCTCACTTGTTATCGATACACACCATCCTACAATCTCGGTATGAAATACCATCTGAGCTCCTAAATGGCAGAAAAATGAAAATTCGTCTTGACTGCATTAAACAGCAAAAACCGGAAGGCGAATTAGAAAAACAAAGTAATCAGCAAGAGACAAAATTAAAGCAGTTCAGCATTTGAGATAACGTTTACTGTAAACTTCATTCAATTAATAATAAATGGACAGCAGGAATATCTGCTGTAGTATCGTTATCAGCTGAAGTATCATTATACAAAAAACGTACTAAATGAACTGTTTGAAGTTCCAGAATTCACGCATACAGTTGAACCAGTCATTGTTCCAGATTGAACTTATGTACCGAAAGAGATCCTATCCCTTGCTATCGAGCAACAGACTAATTCAAATGATGATGTTAATAGCAATCAGGAAATATCGACTATAACACGTTACAAAGAGTTAAGACGATCTCAAAGGGCTACAAAGGGGCATGCGCCACGTTGGCATCAAGACTACCAACAATATTAAAAGGGGAGGGCTGTAGTAAACGGACATAGTACAACACTGGTTCAAAACGTACGTTGTACAACACGGGTCAAGAGAAGAGCAGCTGGCAGAAAAAGGGCGGCAAGATAAGCGTTTGTGTAAGATTAATAATTATTGTGTTGTATTGTAATTAGAGAAATAAAGTGAATCGAAATAATATAGAACTGTATTTATGTGTACCTAGCGAAGTTACTACAGAATCTTTTCCATTACTTTGTGTTAGGGAGTATATGAGAGCGTTTGAGTTTTTTTCACGCAAAAATATATGTGGCGGTTTCTGGGTTGGAACAGGTCGGGTATTTTTATCATCTTCCTCTATAACGGCAAATCGATTCGCTGTTGAAATATTTTTTATTTTTCGCGTTTTTGTTGAATTTACATTATTAGCATTTTCTGATTTCGGGCTACGTTTTCTTTTAATTATTTGTATATATTTATGCAAGCCACGGACTTTAGGTGTATCTGCATTATTTTGTTTCACTGATGTGTTAATATTTGAAGTTGTTGATGGCTTGGAAGAAGTTTCACTTACTGAGTATGAGCGTTGCCTTTGAGATTGGTTTTGTAGCGTTGCTGTCATTTCAGAACTACCATCCGCTGTTGAGCAGTATTTTGTTGAGTGGTTTGTGCCTCCACTATGAGAAGGCGGTGATCTATTAATTGACATATTTTGGCTGGTAGCACGGAAGTCACCTGAGCAGCCAACTGTCTCTGAGTAATTTGATGTCGCTCCCTTATCTACAAAAAGAAACTTTTATAAATCTTCAAAGATCTATTATAAATTTCACGAAAATGGTTTCATATTTATATATATATATAATATAAATTTCAAATTTTACTTAAGAATTTATCAAAAAATGTTTAAGTGTCCTTTCGCGTATTTAATTATTTTTATTTATTTGTTTATTTATTTTATTTATTTAGCATAAGTTTGTTTTTTTTAACTACACAATTACACAATTATACACATTCATGACTTGTAATTTGTTTAGATATTTTCAAGTGTGTGTGATTTAGAGAAAAGTAAACAAACTCGAAAACATATCCAAAATTCACTTTTTCTGCAAAAGAAATGAATATAATAACATTTTATTTTTATCGGGCACTATTCATTTATTAGTCTTGTTTAAGAGTCACTGTCTCGATTATACTTTTTATGTTTTTCATTTAGAAAACAACGAAAGTTACGGAGTGATTTTTTTGTCCGCAACTATGCTAACAATTATGGGTAATCTGCCACTACCAAGAATAACTTCTGCAAGCCCCTTCATTAACTCTGGGGTAGACTATTGCGGACCATTTTGGATCCACTACAAGGTGAAAGGCAAAAGGCCAACAAAGGCATATATTGCTGTCTTTTGTTGTTTTGCCACAAAGGCGGTACATCTCGAGTTAGTGACCGATTTATCAAGAAATGCTTTCATTGTAGCATTAAAACGATTTAAAAGTCAACGAGGGCATTGTTTCAATATTTACAGTGATAACGCAACAAACTTCGTAGGCGCCAAAAACCAGTTAGCAAAACTAAAGGAAAACATTTATTCTAATGAAGGGCAAGAAGCAATAATCTCTGCCCGCAGTATCACAGGAATAAACTTTCATTTTATTCCACCAAGTGCTCTACACTTTGGCGGTTTATGGGAAGCATCCGTAAAGTCCGCAAAATATTTGTTACTACACAGCGTTTTAACAGCATCATTGACATATGAAGAACTAGAAACAGTGGTGTTGATGGTCAGAGGGGGACACTTCGTCCTACACCTGCCAATTCCATATAGATTCCTCAATACCTCTGGTGCATAGAGTGAGATCTAGTACCTCTTCTCTAATTGCGTTGATAAATGTGGGTTTACTACCTTTGTTAGCTATAATTAGTCCTGCTGACATAATATATTCTAATAGGTACTCACCTCTTTTGTTGATGTTGCTGCTTCCCCACATCGTATGGTGAGCATTAGCATCGTAGCCTAGAATTAGCTGCCGCCCCGTAGACCTGCAGAAGATAATCAGCTGTTGGACTTCCGACGGTGGAACCGCATCTTCTTCACCTGGGAAGTAGGCAGAGGCCATGATAATATCTGTCACCCCTCCTATTGTGGGTACTTCAACTAGGACCGCAACTAGGGCTCTAGAAATAAATTTAGTTAGCGGAATATGTTTTACGTCTCCACCAATTAAGATAGCTGCACGCGGCACTGCTATCGATCGGTCATAAACCAGCTTACCTGATTTTGAGTTTAGACCCCGAATGTGGCCACCGAACACCCATGGCTCTTGGAAAAGTCCTAAAGCAATGTTGTTGGTTTGGGCAATTCTGCACAGGGTGGCTGATGATCCTTAAGCATGGTGTAGATTTGCCTGGAGCAACTGTCCGCATGGGATGTTGCCGGAGCCGAGGATGACTGGATGGCTTTGTCATCCTGAACCACCTTTGGAGCTTTATCCATGGGTGGAGAAAGAGCGGGGGTGGCTTCCTTAAGCATCAGTCTCAGGTGTCTGAACCGGTATGCAATCCTACCTTTTAGTTCCGACAACGACCTCATGGATTCGTCATCAATGACGAAAACAAGGTGCAACATCTGATCCTACGTCAGTCTGCGAATCACCCACCACCGTTTGGTGGAGAATTTGTTTTGGGTACCAGTGGTAGCCAAAACTTTTTCGTTTGACTAAGTCAAACTTTGGGGAATATAGCCACGAACATGAGTTTGTGGGAAATCCTTTTTCTCAACCACGTTAATGACAAGCCCCCATTTGGCCCCTATATGACCTGAAAATCGCTTGACCCACTCCGCGGTTTTTGCATCGCTGCAGACGATAAGTAGCCACCCCGTTCTAGGTAAACACCCTTCGAACTCCGGCTGCATATCGTCGCATTGTTGCTCTATAGCAACATTAATAATCGCCTCCTGGAGACGCGTTATTTGCTCTGTAGAGAGCGAAGTGCGAGCTGGATCTGCTGACGTGAAGCTTAAACGTACGCCTTTAACAGCTAGGCTGTACGATGGCTTGGCAAGCCCCACATGAGCCACCTTGGGTTTTTTGGCGGTGGTCAAACCGGGAGATTGTTCCTCCGATCTGCCCCGCTTAATCGCAGTTGAGAACTGCGTGGCGATTTTTAGAGCTACTGCTCTGCTAAGACCTGATGCCATTGCCGCCTTGAACCTTCTTTTTTCACTTCTTTTGAGGTGAGTGAATTTAGGAGACTCCAAAGTGAGGTTACTAACTTTGGAGCCTACGACAGTTAGACCGGACTTCTGAGAGACCACACTGTCGTTGTCGAAATCGCAAGAACCAGCAACTTCGGAATTTGAAGACAAAACTTCTATTAATTTCTGCCGCCTTTTTTGAGATCACGACGAAGCTTTACTTGGTACAATCACCGTTTCCGCGAGCGAAGAAAAAGACGGTGTCCCATCCGGATGCACACGGTTGCGCTGTCCGGATGGATGGTGGTTTCCAGCCCAGTGGCCGGCACGTACCCAGGTGAAGATTCCGTAAAGGAATCATTTGATGGTGATGTCGTCAGAGTGACATCAAGCTCATTTATATTGTTATTTAAGTTTTCATCCATAAGAAAAATAATTTAAATTCGGGAAGAGAGATCACCCACGACATAGCCCGTTTATCATAAGAAGTCTAATTAAAACTGGAAGTCGACAGGTATCCAGAGTTCGCATATTAAAGACCAACTCTCCTTGGCCATACATCCCTCGGCATATGCTGTTCCACCTTGGATTTGAGCTTTAATTTTTTAATTAATTTAAGACGCATTTGCTTGCGTCTGCCCGATTACAATTAGCCAGTATCCATAGTTGAGACATGACCATACTATGGACCTGTTTCTAGCCGCCACCGCTTAGAGGATGTAATCACACTACCGACAGTATACAACAATTACGAAACAAACTCATGTTGCCGAAACCGTGGGTCATGGAAGCGATAAAAGTGCTTAGCTATTCGCGGAGCACCCTAAGCTGGCTGACCTCACTAATTGGACATAACAACTTCAAGTATCACCTCAAAAAGATAAATTTTGCTGAGGAAGACACTTGCAGACTATGTCTAGAAGAAAAGGAGACAGCGGTGCATATATTGTACCAATTTCCAGCACTGGCAAGTAAGAGAAAGACTATCTGGGGACACCATTGGGTTGGTGATGACTTGGCAGGCAACTTCAAGCTAAATGAGCTGCTTGCATTAACAAGAGATGTAGTTATGCAAACGGAAGCCACTCCAGCTTTAACTCAATAACAACATCCAAGAATAGAAGAGCGAAAAAGGACCCAAGTAGTTTTGTGATCTACTTCGGCTAATCCTTCAGTACGCTGTCCCAACGTCTCACCATAAGTAAGTACTTAAACGCATTTAGTTTCATTCACTTTGATTCTCCATTTTGCAAGCCACTCTTCAATTAAACCTCACCGAGTGCAGTCACGGTCGGTACTGACTATAGCAGTGTCGTCAGCGAACGTTGTCAGCAAATTGTTTGGGTGTTGTGGAATGTCAGTTGTATAAATTAAGTATAGAAGCGTCCCAAGGACAAAACTCTAAAGAGTTCCAGCGTTGGTATCGTACTCTTGCGAAGTAAAAAATTTGTGTCTAACCCTATATTTTCAGTGAGTCACGTAGGATTTTAGAAGTTTATGAACATTTTTTGGAGTGCGTTATTTTAAATAAAAATCCTTCAAGCCACACTCTATCAAATGCCTGCGCTGCATCAAGAAAAACTGCTGTTTAATTGTTCCATGCTCTTTGCGAAATCCAAATTGATGGTCTGGAATTTAGTTTTCTATCGGTGAGGAAATCAGGATTTTTTTTATTAGAAGTTTTTCGAAAATGTTCAAGATTGACGGGAATATACTTATTGGACTTATAGACTTATTATAAGACTTATTGAAGGATCTTTTTCAGGCTTCAGGATCATTTTCATCAACAGTGCTTTCACATCATAAAGTACCCAAAATGCTGCTGAAAATGGTGAGAATGAGTATGATCGCTGTATGCAACAAATGTTTAATCATTTTCCCATTTGTGTGGTCTTTTCCAGGTGCTCTTTTTGGGTTAATGTTAGTTATAAGTTCTTTCAACTCCGAAAGCTCTATAATTAGAGGATTTTGTATGTCAGCTGAGATAGATATGTTTAATGGAAGTTATTGATTAGAAGATTTGGCTACCAGAGTTGTTACTTTTTCTTCATCCCTACGAATCCAGAAACCATCTTGTTTGCTTATAAGAGATTTTCTTTAAATTGGGGTTTTACATTTCCTTAGAGCTCTCCATAAAAAATAGTTATGTTCATTTTGTGAGTCAAGGCTTTCTAGATATTTTTGTGTTGAATTGTTTCTTTTCATCAAGGACTTTTTTCAGAGCTTTTGTTTTGAGTTTAAATCTGGGAACACGATATCTTTGCCAATCTAGTCTTGCATTACTTTTGGCAGAAATAAGCGTATCTAAGGTCGATGGAAGGATTGTTTGTTTTGCATTATCATATTGAACATTAGTAAACTCAAAAGCAGCGTCAATTAAAGTTTCGTTAATTACATCCACAGTGTACCCAATTTCATCGGGATGTCAAGGTTTGAAGCTGAAAGTACCATAGGAGAGTCATCGAGTCTTGCTCGGCTCTTGTTCACTGTTATAAAAGAAAGTCCAAGAACTCAAACTAAAGTTACTTTAGAGCAACTATTTAACATGTTAATAAATAATCTATATTCGAAAACTATTTTAGACGAGATACAGATTTCTGGTATAAAATCTTTTCCATGCAAGACCATGTTCACAGTAAGAGACTACGTTCTCAGGTTGGCTAAAATTTCTGCCTGAAATATTGAACTTGAAAAAGCGGCACAATTTACACATCTCTAGATCGGCGGTATTGATACTAACTATTGTGTTTTTGTCCACATTCGACCAATCAGCGTAAAATACTGTCTTTGCGTTTGGTACAATCAACCTTACTGCTCAATTTACTCTTGAGAAACTTCTGGTAGCAAAGCGAGGACATAAGTTATGCGATTCGTTATTTCCAGTGCTTGAATGAGTTGATAGAATGTCGAATGTCAACAGCTTGAATCTGTAAGATTTTGTGTTGTGTGAGTGTCCATTTGTTTAATCTCAATTGATAGAAAGTGACGTATATCATTGAGAGTGCTACTCGGCCACGATGCCAATGCTTTCGTTGCGTCCACGCATGCTGATCTTGAAGTCTGCTTAGTCTTTGAACAATTTATTGTTTGCTCAGCGTGCGCTTCCAAACTAAGCATCCGAATGTTAGGATTTGTAGAAAGGCGGCTGCGTAAAACTAAACTACTTAAGGCTTTAGACTTCAGCCCATACCATACATATTTTTATACGCGTAGAAGATCACATATACTTTACAAAACTATTCTTCGATTTTGGCCTTCCAATTAAGCTTTGTATTTAGACTTACTTCTAGATTCTTAACCTTGCTCGAAAGAATTAATTTTTAACTAATTAGCCGTAGCAATGAAAATTTTGAAATTTTAAATTTGTTTGTAATAATCCTGGTTTTTTTTCAAACAAAAAGCAAAGCGATGGGATGCCCGTCAGTGTAAGACTTCAACCCACTACAATCACCAATTTGTTATTTCGTCAAGAGACCGTTCACATCACGAAGTTCATACGTTACTTTTTTTTGTCGTCATTTCGTCAACT
>NC_051846.1:109711021-109766230 GCF_002237135.1 Teleopsis dalmanni | reverse complement strand
CAGGTCGTTTCAGAAGCCCAATGGGATAAGTGTGGCTTTTCGATATGACCCTGTGGATTTTTGCGCTACTGCTTAAGTTTTGAATCTCTAAGCAAAATCGTCTCTATGATTCTCTTTTTGCCCTTCTAATTTCTTTATTGTAGGCGGTGAGGGCATTTTTATAATTGTCCAATTCACCGTTGGTTTTTGCCTTGTTGAAGAGTCTCCGGGATTTGACTCTTAGCTTGGCTAACGTTTTATTCGACCATGGTGCACTTCTGTTGCCGGTCTTATTTTTCACCGGACAGGTCCCATGGTGGGTATTTATAATAGTTGTGCTTAAGGCAGCATCAGCTATTTCTAAATCATGAATGTTGTTTATCGTATGTTTATTACTGCCTAGATTGGCCTTGAGTTCGTCAGTATAAAGATCCCACTCTGTGGCCCTAGGTACCCTATACTATTCCTTTACTTTCATATTTAGATCAACATCAAATCTGACAATGATCAGACATGGATGTTTCTGCTGAAACATTCCAGTTTTTGATAAAATGTTTTATAAATTGTGTAGCTAGGGTGATGTCTAATACCTCTTCCCTGATTCTGTTTATAAAAGTGGGCTTATTGCCCGGTTGTTACCAGTTATAAATTCAAATAGACACTCACCTCTTTTATTGATGTCGGTGCTGCCCCAGATCGTATGATGTGCATTAGCGTCACTTCCAACGATGAGTTGCCTCTTGCTTTTAACACTGTAGTCTACTAGTCCTTTCAGTGATAGGAAGTCCAGGACTTGGGAGTCTCCAGGTAGGTAAGATGAGCAGACAATGAGCTCTGTCTTACTTACTGAGGTGTCCACAGAAATTATAGCTGCTACCTGGTCCTTGTTGGTGTGCTGTGGAATAATGAAAGCATTAATGCCATCCCTTACCACAATACAAGCACGAGGTCGACCATGGCTGGCATGATCGTACAGTAGCTTACCTTTTATTCCCTTTATCTGGTTCTCATATACATATGGCTCCTGAATAAAGGCTAGGTCAATCTTTTCAGATAGAAGTCGCTGTGTCAACACCGCCTTAGCAGCTTTAGCGTGTTGAAGATTACCCTGCAGGCACCTCATCATTTTTTTAGTATCGTCCCTTGCCGTTCCGCAACCACTTGGGCAATTTTGTCCCATGAGTGGGTGCTTCGTGTCGAGGGGATCTTGAATCTGGTTTCTTTGGCCCTTGCTTCTGGTCCTTTATACTAGTTACCGGTGTACCACCTTGCTGTTTTGAGGTGCTGGGTCCGACTTCTGTTCGGGTGCTGTCCCGTGCAACCTTTACCGTCTCACTTCGCTTATCTGGCTGTGCTTTTGAGGTACTGGGTCTATCACCTGAAAGCGGCCTTTTGGATGGAGGCACCTGTTACTTGACGTCACTGGGTTTCTCTGTCGTAAACAGCCTTTTAGTCGTCAGATTCTTGGGTCCAGTTGGCTCTCCCTTCACCCGTACGTGATTTTGTGTGAAGTTCAGATACAGCTTCCCTGCCTGGCCGACTATCCAATTTTTGGATTTCTCAGTCCTGAGAATTCTCCACGATGATGTCAAATGTCACCATTTTGTTTCTCCAAGTGGGACATCAGAATTTCTGGTGGTAGCACAGCAGAGGGGGAATAAATGTGATGCACACATAGGTTTTGGGCATCTTTTCGCCCTGAAACACCATTCGCCAGGAATGGTTTGAGTTTTGGGACACAGGTGGTCAGCCAGTCCCTCGTTTCACCATTGCAGCATGTTAATAAAAGCCATCCGCGTCTGTTAACACTGGTAATGAAGCCGTAGACACTATTGTGTTTAGGAAGTTTGTCAATTTCTTCCAGAAGCTTAGATTTTATCAACTCTATTTGATCACCAGTGAGATTCACCTCCGGATATTTCTCATGGGCGATAGCTACTTTGCAAGCATTGGCTACATCCCTGTAAGATGGAGTCGGTTTCAGCTGGTTTCCGATAGAGCTAGATGTTTGTTGAATGGCTTTTGGCTTTTTGAGCTGCGGGCGTTGTGTTACTTCGGGAGATGTGTTGTTAGATCTGCACCTTTTGCTGCTACTGGGTCTGTCACTTTCTCCTTCTGCTGCCAAGGAAGCTTTGTAGAGAGAGTATCGCTCTCTCTCTTTCTGCTTCGTAGTCTCCAAATCCAATCCATCCATAATCATGGCCTTGATGCGTCTTTTCTATGCCCCGGTGAGGTATTCCGCTTTCTTCCTGGTCTCTATGTTGCCGTCTCCTGAGTTCACCATGCTCTGGGTGTTAGTATTAGACGCACCGCCTGTGTCCATAGGACTCTGGGTGCCAATCACCGGAGAGGTGTTCCCACAGCTTGATACCATTAGTCTCTGAGCAGATGGGTTCAGATCATCCGGATCCTGAATCTTGAGTGATGCTTCATTGGGTTAAAGATTGCTCATTAAAAGGCAAAGAATGTTCAGCATGTAACACTATTGGGCACAAAAATGGTTACTACAATATGAAGCCAAGCAAGTTGCGACGCAGAAAATCTCAGCCTGACACATCATGTGTGAAGAAAATTGACGAAACTAACAGAACGCAGCAGCATCCTAGGTATGTCAGACCAAATCTCAATGGATCTACAATTAAACTCCAACTTGATACCGGGTCGGACATAACAATTATTTCCAAATCGAACTGAACCAAACTTGGCCAGCCAACCCTACAAACTACTAATAAAAAAGCTGGCATGCTTCTGGAAATGTGATTCCTCTTCTGGGCAGCTTTGCTTGTGTTGTGAACCTAAATGGAAGAGAGGAATATGATGTGTGTCATGTCACACCACTTAAGTTGAACGTGTTTGGAATTGATTGGATAACGACATTTGACTTATGGTTAGTCCCTATCAGTTCCTTTTGCAAAGCAATCCAACAAACTAGTAGCGTTATATTAAACGATGAAATAAAGGCTAGATTTCCGTCTCTCTTTTCTAATGACCTTGGCTGCTTTACGAAGACCCAAGCGACTCTGAGGCTAAAAGAAGGAGCGCGATCCGTTTATCGGAACGCTCGACCAGTTCCATATGCAGCAGCTGCCATAGTTTCGGCAGAACTTGAACGTCTTCAACAACTTTCACCGATTAATTATACTCACAGTTCACCGATTAATTTCACCGATTGAATACTCACAGTCAGCGTCGCCAATCGTAGTTGTAAGAAAAATGGAAAAATTCGTATATGTGCCGATTATTCTACAGGTCTAAATGACGGTCTAGAGCCAAATAAATATCCTCTTCCAACGCCTGACCAAATATTCTCCAAACTCGCTAATAAGAAAGTCTTTAGCACAATTGACCTATCAGATGCATTTTTCCAGATTCCAGTAGACCAAGAATACTCATCTCGGCTTATTTAAAGTACTTAGACTGCAGCAAAGTGTTAAAACAGCCCCTAGCATTTTAGCGGAACCAATACCATTGGGTTTATTGATGATATGATCTGTTCGGGAATTAACGAAGAAGACCACAAAATTCAACTGTTTAAAACCTTAAAGCGTATTCAGGATTATGGATTCAAACTTCGCTTTGAGAAATATAAGTTTGGAGAAACATCAGTCGAGTTCTGCGGACACAAGGTAGATCAATATGTTACTTCGATCAGTCCAAGATCTCCCACCACCAATAAATTTGCAACAAACACGAGCATTTTTAGGAGCTGTAAATTATTATGGGAAATTCATTAAAAGTATGAAAAGCCGTCGCGGTCCTTTTTTTTTTTATTTTCAAAAAGGGTTGCGAACTAGTCACCGCGTCACTGCATCCTCAGGGATTATTGTGACATACCCACTTCAGTTCCATAGACGAGTAGTAGTTAAGAATGCCAATATGTCCTTTGGAGAGATGTTGTGTAATTCCGTTATAAGCGGATAGGCAGTGGATAAGTAGCAAAGTCTGAGTCTTGCTAGACTATCACAGTGACACAAAATATGTTCTGCTGTTTCCTCTTCTTCGCAACAAAGTCTGCAGCTATCGTCTCCAGTAATACCTAGATTCAATAAATGTTTTTTAACTCCACAGTGTCCAGTTAGAAATTATGTGACAAGTCGGATGCCACTTCTGTTCAGCATAAGTAGCTCCCTAGTTCTGGCTTTTGATCGAAACGGCATGGATTCTTTTGCTTGTCTGCAGATAATTGTATTATCCCAATCATTCTGAGCTGCTCTTTCCAGCCATTCATTAGTTTTAAGTTTAAAAAAGCTCCACGAAGGACCGCAGAATGGTGGTGGCGCAATATAATATGAAGCCGCCCCTTTTCTCGCTAGTTCATCTGCTTTTTTGTTTTCCTCAAAACCGCTGTGCCCTGGAATCCATATTAAGTGGACTCTGTTCCTTTCAGCAAGGTCTTTGAGAAGTAGAAGGCTTTCTCATACTAATTTTGAGGTTACTCGAAGTAAACATAGTGCTAGTAGTGCCGATTTACTGTCAAAAAAGATATATATGTTTTTTCTTGTGACAGGTTTACCTTCATATATCCTGAGACATAGTTCAATTGCGTGTACTTCAGCCTGAAAATCTGAATTTTCTTTACTCATACTCGCAAATATTTCCTCTTTAGGTCTTACTCCATATACTCCCGCCCCTACTCCTTCCATCGTTTTGGAGCCATCCGTGTACCACAGATAGTAGTCTCCAGCGAATGGAGGTATGTTCCGTTCCCATTCATTTCTGTCTGGTATTAGTATTAGGAACTTTTGGTGAAAGTTGAATTTAGGTAAGCAAATGTCAGATATGGTGATGTTTAGGCCTTCCTCTCTTTGCATTTCCCTACCTAACTGGGAGTTATCGAGTAGTCTTGTTGATTGATTGCTAGTAGCTTGGCCATAAAAGTCATTACTTCCTTTTTGACTAGTAGGTGGAGTGGGGGAGCCCCAATGCAACCTGCTGTTGGCTGCTGTCGGGGTAGTTCTCATCGCTCCACTTGTCATTATGCAAGCTAATCTCTGCAGTTTACGAAGGTTATCTATCACAGTCATCTGTTGTGCTTTTTTGTACTAGATAGCTGACACATAATTAACAATTGGTCTAGCAATAGATGTGTACATCCAAAGGCTAAGTTTTGGATTAAGGCCCCAGTGCTTACCAATGAGGTTTCTGCTGGTCCATAATGCCTCTCTAGCTCTTCGTATAACGTTGTCTACATGAGAATTTCACGTCAATTTCTCATCCAGAATCATTCCCAGGTATTTTACCTGGGTAACGGCTGATAGCTCTTCTCTATTTAGGAATTAACTTTTGGAAAGTACTCTTTTCCTTCTCTTTGTGAAGACTACCAGACTTGTTTTCTTAGGATTTACAATTAATCCTACTTAACTGCACCATCTAGTTAGGATGTTCAGGGCTTGCTGGAGCCGATATGAGATCATGTCGTCATATTTACCCCTGACAAGTATGACTATATCGTCAGCATGCCCTTGTGCCTCGAAATGTGTGGCACTGAGTCGATGCAAGAGCTCGTCCACTGCAATTGACCACAGGAATGGGAATAATACACCCCCTTGTGGGCATCCTCCTGCAGTATGTGCTTTTATTTCGGCATTGCCGAGAGTAGATTTAACCACCCTCTTTCTTAAGAAATTGCTTATCCATATGCGTGTCGTATCATCTACTCCTCTGTCATGGAGGTATCTTTCGATATATGAGTGATCAGTATTGTCAAACGCTCCCTCAATATCAAGAAAGCATCCCACCGCAAATTCTTTGCAATCTACAGACTCCTGTATTTTATTAGTAAGAGTGAGTAATGCATGTGTGGTGGATTTATTTTGTTGGTAGGCGTACTGGTTGGCGTGGAGTGGATTTATAGATAAATACTCTTCCCTTATATGCCTTTCCACTATCTTCTCCATAGTTTTTAAAAGAAATATAGTCAAACTTATAGGCCTATGGGATTTAGGAAGTTCGCTAGGTTTACCTCCTCCTTTAGGTATGTATTTGACAATTGCTTCCTTCCAATTAGTGGGAATAATTCCCATCGCTAGCCCAGCTCTAAAGATATTAATGAGGTAGGGCATAAGGTGAGTTAGTCCCTTTTGTAGGAGTGCTGGAAATATCAGACGGAATATTTCCAGCACTCCAGGGACTCCAGGGGCTTTGAAAGGAGAAAATGAGTTGATCGCCCATTTAATTTTATCTTCAGTGAAGATTTTACGAGCAGTCTTCCAGTCATTGTGTCTGGGCCTTTTGGCCACCAGGGAACTAAGCAGGTCGTTTCAGAAGCCCAATGGGATAAGTGTGGCTTTTCGATATGACCCTGCGGATTTTTGCGCTACTGCTTAAGTTTTGAATCTCTAAGCCAAAGCCTCTCCATGATTCTCTTTTTGCCCTTCTAATTTCTTTATTGTAGGCGGTGAGGGCATTTTTATAATTGTCCAATTCACCGTTGGTTTTTGCCTTGTTGAAGAGTCTCCGGGATTTGACTCTTAGCTTGGCTAACGTTTTATTCGACCATGGTGCACTTCTGTTGCCGGTCTTATTTTTCATGGTGGGTATTTATAATAGTTGTGCTTAAGGCAGCATCAGCTATTTCTAAATCATGAATGTTGTTTATCGTATGTTTATTACTGCCTAGATTGGCCTTGAGTTCGTCGGTATAAAGATCCCACTCTGTGGCCCTAGGTACCCTATACTATTCCTTTACTTTCATATTTAGATCAACATCAAATCTGACAATGATTAGACATGGATGTTTCTGCTGAAACATTCCAGTTTTTGATAAGTTGTGTATTATAAGTTGTGTAGCTAGGGTGATGTCTAATACCTCTTCCCTGATTCTGTTTATAAAAGTGGGCTTATTGCCCGTATTCAAAATATTTAGGTTGTTACCAGTTATAAATTCAAATAGACACTCACCTCTTTTATTGATGTCGGTGCTGCCCCAGATCGTATGATGTGCATTAGCGTCACTTTCAACGATGAGTTGCCTCTTGCTTTTAACACTGTAGTCTACTAGTCCTTTCAGTGATATGAAGTCCAGGACTTGGGAGTCTCCAGGTAGGTAAGATGAGCAGACAATGAGCTCTTACTCATTTCTTACTTACTGAGGTGTTCACAGAAATTATAGCTGCTACCTGGTCTTTGTTGGTGTGCTGTGGAATAATGAAAGCATTAATGCCATCCCTTACCACAATACAAGCACGAGGTCGACCATGGCTGGCATGATCGTACAGTAGCTTACCTTTTATTCCCTTTATCTGGTTCTCATATACATATGGCTCCTGAATAAAGGCTAGGTCAATCTTTTCAGATAGAAGTCGCTGTGTCAACACCGCCTTAGCAGCTTTGGCGTGTTGAAGATTAACCTGCAGGCACCTCATAATTTTATTAGTATCGTCCCTTGCCGTTCCGCAACCACTTGGGCAATTTTGTCCCATGAGTGGGTGCTTCGTGTCGAGGGGATCTTGAATCTGGTTTCTTTGGCCCTTGCTTCTGGTCCTTTATACTAGTTACCGGTGTACCACCTTGCTGTTTTGAGGTGCTGGGTCCGACTTCTGTTCGGGTGCTGTCCCGTGCAACCTTTACCGTCTCACTTCGCTTATCTGGCTGTGCTTTTGAGGTACTGGGTCTATCACCTGAAAGCGGCCTTTTGGATGGAGGCACCTGTTACTTGACGTCACTGGGTTTCTCTGTCGTAAACAGCCTTTTAGTCGTCAGATTCTTGGGTCCAGTTGGCTCTCCCTTCACCCGTACGTGATTTTGTGTGAAGTTCAGATACAGCTTCCCTGCCTGGCCGACTATCCAATTTTTGGATTTCTCAGTCCTGAGAATTCTCCACGATGATGTCAAATGTCACCATTTTGTTTCTCCAAGTGGGACATCAGAATTTCTGGTGGTAGCACAGCAGAGGGGGAATAAATGTGATGCACACATAGGTTTTGGGCATCTTTTCGCCCTGAAACACCATTCGCCAGGAATGGTTTGAGTTTTGGGACACAGGTGGTCAGCCAGTCCCTCGTTTCACCATTGCAGCATGTTAATAAAAGCCATCCGCGTCTGTTAACACTGGTAATGAAGCCGTAGACACTATTGTGTTTAGGAAGTTTGTCAATTTCTTCCAGAAGCTTAGATTTTATCAACTCTATTTGATCACCAGTGAGATTCACCTCCGGATATTTCTCATGGGCGATAGCTACTTTGCAAGCATTGGCTACATCCCTGTAAGATGGAGTCGGTTTCAGCTGGTTTCCGATAGAGCTAGATGTTTGTTGAATGGCTTTTGGCTTTTTGAGCTGCGGGCGTTGTGTTACTTCGGGAGATGTGTTGTTAGATCTGCACCTTTTGCTGCTACTGGGTCTGTCACTTTCTCCTTCTGCTGCCAAGGAAGCTTTGTAGAGAGAGTATCGCTCTCTCTCTTTCTGCTTCGTAGTCTCCAAATCCAATCCATCCATAATCATGGCCTTGATGCGTCTTTTCTATGCCCCGGTGAGGTATTCCGCTTTCTTCCTGGTCTCTATGTTGCCGTCACCTGAGTTCACCATGCTCTGGGTGTTAGTATTAGACGCACCGCCTGTGTCCATAGGACTCTGGGTGCCAATCACCGGAGAGGTGTTCCCACAGCTTGATACCATTAGTCTCTGAGCAGATGGGTTCAGATCATCCGGATCCTGAATCTTGAGTGATGCTTCAAGCTTCTTTTCAAGATTTCCTCCAACCTTCATTGGCGAACGGAGTAGAGCTTTTTCCTCTGACTTTGTTATTATATTGTTAATAGGTAAATTTAAATTTTTTTCCATATATAGTGTTTAATAGAAGGGGAAAAACAGTCACCCAAAGCAGAGCCCCATACTTTGAGAAGGCATTAATTAAAACAGGAGAGCGCCCGGTATTCTGAGTTCATTACTAAAAGACTGGATGCACCCCTCCAACCAAGCATCCTCATCGTAACAGTCTACCTCAGACTTGGGGTTTTTTTCGGGTATCGTACAGACTTGATAGTTACACATATTAAAACAATAATTACTAGAAATACGTACCCGGGAAATTATCTCTTCCCAGCCCGACAATCAGCAGTTCCCCTTGTCAGAGACATGGCCATACCAAGAGCTTCCCATCAGCCTGAGAGATTGTCGCACTTACCCTGACGAGTCTGGCTGATAAGCTGGAACTTAGTGGGCGATCTTTACCACCACCTACCCCCTGAGACGCTAGAGTATTGTTAAGCCATTCAGACCTTGCCAGCTTGCAAAAACAAAGAGCCTATCTACAGACTAACTAATACAAAAACTACAAACTACAAACAACAAATTAACTACAAATTTATAACTAACTACTAAAACTACAGACATAGATTACAAAACAACACATTCTACCTTAACCTACAGGTAGATCTTGGTTGCACTTCTTGCTCTAATCTCAATCAATATTCCAGTCAGTGACATCAGTACTAACACTGACTGGAACATAGATCAGAATAGCTCAAGTTGTATCTAAGCCCCTACACCACGTCAAGGTGCCTACCACGTAGGGGTCCTTTAGTTGAACTTTTAAAAAAATATAAGAAGTTTGAGTGGAAACAACACCATAATGAAGCATTCAACAAGATTAAAAATGTATTAACTTCTGATCTATTTTTCACGCACTTCGATCCAGCAAAGAAAATAATTAGCTACTGATGCTTCAGAATACGGTATGGGTGCAGTTCTATTGCATCAATTTAATGACGGAACGCTCCACCCAATTATGCACTACTCAGCTACATTCAATGCAGCAAAGCGGAAGTAACCTCAAATGCACAAGGTGGCTCGAGCTCTCGTGTTTGGATTAAAAAAATGTCACTATCACATTTCTGGTCGTCGTTTTACCATTCATATCGACCACAAGCCACTTCTTGCTATATTTAACCCGAAAAATGGCATCCCGTTGTTTACAGCGGCTCGCCTGCAACGTTATGCAACCACTATTCTGTCATACGATTTCTTTATTGAATACATAAATACTGACAGCTTTGGATATGCCAATATTATTTCGCGACTAATCGCAAACCATGTAAAACCCGATGAAGATACCGTCATAGCATCTTTTCCATTAGAAGAAGATGAGGACCTGCAAATCAATTGTTTTGCAGTCAAAACAGCTACCAAACTTCCAATCACTTTTACTAATATTCAACCAGCAACCAAAACCTGCCATACCCTCAATAAGGTCACGTTCTATATCCAAAATGACTGCTAGCCTCAAAAGAGAAAACAAATCACAGATAATGAAGTAGCGGAATTTTTCCAGCATCGACATCATCTTACGATCCAACAACAGAGTATTTTCTTTGGTGAGAGAATTGTTATTCCCAAAATTTACCACCAGCAAGTCCTTGAAGATCTCCACAATGGACATCCAGGTGAGTGTCATATGAAACTTCTTGCTGCTACCAATGTTTTTTGGCCAAACATTAATCTTGATATCGAACATGTGGTCAAAACTTGTGACACATGCGCTACAGCCTCAAAAAGTCCAATGAAATGTACTACTCAACAGTGGAAAATTCCTTCTGCGCCGTGGAAACGAATTTATTTTGACTACGCTGGTCCAATCGATGGGAATTACTTCCTTGTTATCATAGACGCTTTTAGCAAATGGCCAGAAATATTCAAAACTTTAACTACTACTGCAGCAAAAACTATTGAGTTCATTGAGAAAGCTTTTGCGCAACACGGCCTTTGTGACATGATTGTTAGTGATAATGCACCGCAATTCATCTCGCAGGAATTCAAAAATTTTTGCGACTTCCTAGTAATTAATCACATATCTACAGCTCCATACAGTCTACAATCAAATGGCCAAGCAGAACGGTTCGTTGACCTACTCAAATCAGGACTTAAAAAAGCAAAGGAAGCTCAACGAATTCCTCACTTGTTATCGATACACACCATCCTACAATCTCGGTATGAAATACCATCTGAGCTCCTAAATGGCAGAAAAATGAAAATTCGTCTTGACTGCATTAAACAGCAAAAACCGGAAGGCGAATTAGAAAAACAAAGTAATCAGCAAGAGACAAAATTAAAGCAGTTCAGCATTTGAGATAACGTTTACTGTAAACTTCATTCAATTAATAATAAATGGACAGCAGGAATATCTGCTGCAGTATCGTTATCAGCTGAAGTATCGTTATACAAAAAACATACTAAATGAACTCTTTGAAGTTCCAGAATTCACGCATACAGTTGAACCAGTCATTGTTCCAGATCGAACTTATGTACCGAAAGAGATCCTATCCCCTGCTATCGAGCAACAGACTTATTCAAATGATGATGTTATTAGCAATCAGGAAATATCGACTATAACACGTTACAAAGAGTTAAGACGATCTCAAAGGGCTACAAAGGGGCATGCGCCACGTTGGCATCAAGACTACCAACAATATTAAAAGGGGAGGGCTGTAGTAAACGGACATAGTACAACACTGGTTCAAAACGTACGTTGTACAACACGGGTCAAGAGAAGAGCAGCTGGCAGAAAAAGGGCGGCAAGATAAGCGTTTGTGTAAGATTAATAATTATTGTGTTGTATTGTAATTAGAGAAATAAAGTGAATCGAAATAATATAGAACTGTATTTGTGTGTACCTAGCGAAGTTACTACAGAATCTTTTCCATTACTTTGTGTTAGGGAGTATATGAGAGCGTTTGGGTTTTTTTCACGCAAAAATATATGTCGCGGTTTCTGGGTTGGAACAGGTCGGGTATTCTTATCATCTTCCTCTGTAACGGCAAATCGATTCGCTATTAGCATTTTCTGATTTCGGGCTACGTTTTCTTTTAATTATTTGTATATATTTATGCAAGCCACGGACTATAGGTGTATCTGCATTATTTTGTTTCACTGATGTGTTAATTTTTGAAGTTGTTGATGGCTTGGAAGAAGTTTCACTTACTGAGTATGAGCGTTGCCTTTGAGATTGGTTTTGTAGCGTTGCTGTCATTTCAGAACTACCATCCGCTGTTGAGCAGTATTTTGTTGAGTGGTTTGTGCCTCCACTATGAGAAGGCGGTGATCTATTAATTGACATATTTTGGCTTATTTTTACTTAAGAATTTATCAAAAAATGTTTAAGTGTCCTTTCGCGTATTTAATTATTTTTATTTATTTGTTTATTTATTTTATTTATTTAGCATAAGTTTGTTTTTTTTAACTACACAATTACACAATTATACACATTCATGACTTGTAATTTGTTTAGATATTTTCAAGTGTGTGTGATTTAGAGCAAAGTAAACAAACTCGAAAACAAATCCAAAATTCACTTTTTCTGCAAAAGAAATGAATATAATAACATTTTATTTTTATCGTGCACTATTCATTTATTAGTCTTGTTTAAGAGTCACTGTCTCGATTATACTTTTTATGTTTTTCATTTAGAAAACAACGAAAGTTACGGAGTGATTTTTTTGTCCGCAACTATGCTAACAATTATGGGTAATCTGCCACTACCAAGAATAACTTCTGCAAGCCCCTTCATTAATTCTGGGGTAAACTATTGCGGACCATTTTGGATCCACTACAAGGTGAAAGGCAAAAGGCCAACAAAGGCATATATTGCTGTCTTTTGTTGTTTTGCCACAAAGGCGGTACATCTCGAGTTAGTGACCGATTTATCAAGAAATGCTTTCATTGTAGCATTAAAACGATTTAATGGTCAACGAGGGCATTGTTTCAATATTTACAGTGATAACGCAACAAACTTCGTAGGCGCCAAAAACCAGTTAGCAAAACTAAAGGAAAACATTTATTCTAATGCAGGGCAAGAAGCAATAATCTCTGCCTGCAGTACCACAGGAATAAACTTTCATTTTATTCCACCAAGTGCTCTACACTTTGGCGGTTTATGGGAAGCATCCGTAAAGTCCGCAAAATATTTGTTACTACGCAGCGTTTTAACAGCATCATTGACATATGAAGAACCAGAAACAGTGGTGTTGATGGTCAGAGGGGGACACTTCGTCCTACACCTGCCAATTCCATATAGATTCCTCAATACCTCTGGTGCATAGAGTGAGATCTAGTACCTCTTCTCTAATAGCGTTGATAAATGTGGGTTTACTACCTTTGTTAGCTATAATTAGTCCTGCTGACATAATATATTCTAATAGGTACTCACCTCTTTTGTTGATGTTGCTGCTCCCCCACATCGTATGGTGAGCATTAGCATCGCAGCCTAGAATTAGCTGCCGCCCCGAAGACCTGCAGAAGCTAATCAGCTGTTGGACTTCCGACGGTGGAACCGCATCTTCTTCACCTGGGAAGTAGGCAGAGGCCATGATAATATCTGTCACCCCTCCTATTGTGGGTACTTCAACAAGGACCGCAACTAGGGCTCTAAAAATAAATTTAGTTAGCGGAATATGTTTTACGTCTCCACCAATTAAGATAGCTGCACGCGGAACTGCTATCGATCGGTCATAAACCAGCTTACCTGATTTTGAGTTTAGACCCCGAATGTGGCCACCGAACACCCATGGCTCTTGGAAAAGTCCTAAAGCAATGTTGTTGGTTTGGGCAATTCTGCACAGGGTGGCTGATGATCCTTAAGCATGGTGTAGATTTGCCTGGAGCAACTGTCCGCATGGGATGTTGCCGGAGCCGAGGATGACTGGATGGCTTTGTCATCCTGAACCACCTTTGGAGCTTTATCCATGGGTGGAGAAAGAGCGGGGGTGCATCAGTCTCAGCATCAGTCTCAGGTGTCTGAACCGGTATGCAATCCTACCTTTTAGTTCGGACAACGACCTCATGGATTCGTCATCAATGACGAAAACAAGGTGCAACATCTGGTCCTACGACAGTCTGCGAATCACCCACCACCGTTTGGTGGAGAATTTGTTTTGGGTACCAGTGGTAGCCAAAACTTTTTCGTTTGACTAAGTCAAACTTTGGGGAATATAGCCACGAACTACATGAGTTTGTGGGAAATCCTTTTTCTCAACCACGTTAATGGCAAGCCCCCATTTGGCCCCTATATGACCTGAAATTCGCTTGATCCACTCCGCGGTTTTTGCATCGCTGCAGACGATAAGTAGCCACCCCGTTCTAGGTAAACACCCTTCGAACTCCGGCTGCATATCGTCGCATTGTTGCTCTATAGCAACATTAATAATCGCCTCCTGGAGACGCGTTATTTGCTCTGTAGAGAGCGAAGTGCCAGCTGGATCTGCTGACGTGAAGCTTAAACGTACGCCTTTAACAGCTAGGCTGTACGATGGCTTGGCAAGCCCCACATGAGCCACCTTGGGTTTTTTGGCGGTAGTCAAACCGGGAGATTGTTCCTCCGATCTGCCCCGCTTAATCGCAGTTGAGAACTGCGTGGCGATTTTTAGAGCTACTGCTCTGCTAAGACCTGATGCCATTGCCGCCTTGAACCTTCTTTTCTCACTTCTTTTGAGGTGAGTGAATTTAGGAGACTCCAAAGTGAGGTTACTAACTTTGGAGCCTACGACAGTTAGACCGGACTTCTGAGAGACCACAGTGTCGTTGTCGAAATCGCAAGAACCAGCAACTTCGGAATTTGAAGACAAAACTTCTATTAATTTCTGCCGCCTTTCTTGAGATCGCGACGAAACTTTACTTGGTACAATCACCGTTTCCGCGAGCGAAGAAAAAGTCGGTGTCCCATCCGGATGCACACGGTTGCGCTGTCCGGATGGATGGTGGTTTCCAGCCCAGTGGCCGGCACGTACCCAGGTGAAGATTCCGTAAAGGAATCATTTGATGGTGATGTCGTCAGAGTGACATCAAGCTCATTTATATTGTTATTTAAGTTTTCATCCATAAGAAAAATAATTTAAATTCGGGAAGAGAGATCACCCACGACATAGCCCGTTTATCATAAGAAGTCTAATTAAAACTGGAAGTCGACAGGTATCCAGAGTTCGCATATTAAAGACCAACTCTCCTTGGCCATACATCCCTCGGCATATGCTGTTCCACCTTGGATTTGAGCTTTAATTTTTTAATTAATTTAAGACGCATTTGCTTGCGTCTGCCCGATTACAATTAGCCAGTATCCATAGTTGAGACATGACCATACTATGGACCTGTTTCTAGCTGCCCCCGCTTAGAGGATGTAATCACACTACCAACAGTATACAACAGTTACGAAACAAACTCATGTTGCCGAAACCGTGGGTCATGGAAGCGATAAAAGTGCTTAGCTATTCGCGGAGCACCCTAAGCTGGCTGACCTCACTAATTGGACATAACAACTTCAAGTATCACCTCAAAAAGATAAATTTTGCTGAGGAAGACACTTGCAGACTATGTCTAGAAGAAAAGGAGACAGCGGTGCATATATTGTACCACTTTCCAGCACTGGCAAGTAAGAGAGAGACTATCTGGGGACACCATTGGGTTGGTGATGACTTGGCAGGCAACTTCAAGCTAAATGAGCTGCTTGCATTAACAAGAGATGTAGTTATGCAAACGGAAGCCACTCCAGCTTTAACTCAATAACAACATCCAAGAATAGAAGGGCGAAAAAGGACCCAAGTAGTTTTGTGATCTACTTCGGCTAATCCTTCAGTACGCTGTCCCAACGTCTCACCATAAGTAAGTACTTAAACGCATTTAGTTTCATTCACTTTGATTCTCCATTTTGCAAGCCACTCTTCAATTAAACCTCACCGAGTGCAGTCACGGTCGGTACTGACTATAGCAGTGTCGTCAGCGAACGTTGTCAGCAAATTGTTTGGGTGTTGTGGAATGTCAGTTGTATAAATTAAGTATAGAAGCGTCCCAAGGACAAAACTCTAAAGAATTCCAGCGTTGGCATCGTACTCTTGCGAAGTAAAAAATTTGTGTCTAACCCTATATTTTCAGTGAGTCACGTAGGATTTTAGAAGTTTATGAACATTTTTTGGAGTGCGTTATTTTAAATAAAAATCCTTCAAGCCACACTCTATCAAAAGCCTGCGCTGCATCAAGAAAAACTGCTGTTTAATTGTTCCATGCTCTTTGCGAAATCCAAATTGATGGTCTGGAATTTAGTTTTCTATCGGTGAGGAAATCAGGATTTTTTTTATTAGAAGTTTTTCGAAAATGTTCAAGATTGACCGGAATAGACTTATTGGACTTATAGACTTATTATAGACTTATTGAAGGATCTTTTTCAGGCTTCAGGATCATTTTCATCAACAGTGTTTTCACATCATAAAGTACCCAAAATGCTGCTGAAAATGGTGAGAATGAGTATGATCGCTGTGTGCAACAAATGTTTAATCATTTTCCCATTTATGTGGTCTTTTCCAGGTGCTCTTTTTGGGTTAATGTTAGTTATAAGTTCTTTCAACTCCGAAAGCTCTATAATTAGAGGATTTTGTATGTCAGCTGAGATAGATATGTTTGGATGGAAGTTATTGATTAGAAGATTTGGCTACCAGAGTTGTTACTTTTTCTTCATCCCTACGAGTCCAGAAACCATCTTGTTTGCTTATAAGAGATTTTCTTTAAATTGGGGTTTTACATTTCCTTAGAGCTCTCCATAAAAAATAGTTATGTTCATTTTGTGAGTCAAGACTTTCTAGATATTTTTGTGTTGAATTGTTTCTTTTCATCAAGGACTTTTTTCAGAGCTTTTGTTTTGAGTTTAGATCTGGGAACACGATATCTTTGCCAATCTAGTCTCGCGTTACTTTTGGCAGAAATAAGCGTATCTAAGGTCGATGGAAGGATTGTTTGTTTTGCATTATCATATTGAACATTAGTAAACTCAAAAGCAGCGTCAATTAAAGTTTCGTTAATTACATCCACAGTGTACCCAATTTCATCGGGGTGTCAAGGTTTGAAGCTGAAAGTTCCATAGGAGAGTCATCGAGTATTGCTCGGCTCTTGTTCACTGTTATAAAAGAAAGTCCAAGAACTCAAACTAAAGTTACTTTAGAGCATGTTAATTTAACATGTTAATAAATAATCTATATTCGAAAACTATTTTAGACGAGATACAGATTTCTGGTATAAAATCTTTTCCATGCAAGACCATGTTCACAGTAAGAGACTACGTTCTCAGGTTGGCTAAAATTTCTGCCTGAAATATTGAACTTGAAAAAGCGGCACAATTTACACATCTCTAGATCGGCGGTATTGATACTAACTATTGTGTTTTTGTCCACATTCGACCAATCAGCGTAAAATACTGTCTTTGCGTTTGGTACAATCAACCTTACTGCTCAATTTACTCTTGAGAAACTTCTGGTAGCAAAGCGAGGACATAAGTTATGCGATTCGTTATTTCCAGTGCTTGAATGAGTTGATAGAATGTCGAATGTCAACAGCTTGGATCTGTAAGATTTTGTGTTGTGTGAGTGTCCACTTGTTTAATCTCAATTGATAGAAAGTGACGTATATCATTGAGAGTGCTACTCGGCCACGATGGCAATGCTTTCGTTGCGTCCACGAATGCTGATCTTGAAGTCTGCTTAGTCTTTGAACAATTTATTGTTTGTTCAGCGTGCGCTTCCAAACTAAGCATCCGAATGTTAGGATTTGTAGAAAGGCGGCTGCGTAAAACTAAACTACTTAAGGCTTTAGACTTCAGCCCATACCATACATATTTTTATACGCGTAGAAGATCACATATACTTTACAAAACTATTCTTCGATTTTAGCCTTCCAATTAAGCTTTGTATTTAGACTTACTTCTAGATTCTTAACCTTGCTCGAAAGAATTAATTTTTAACTAATTAGCCGTAGCAATGAAAATTTTGAAAATTTAAATTTGTTTGTAATAGTCCTGGTTTTTTTTCAAACAAAAAGCAAAGCGATGGGATGCCCGTCAGTGTAAGACTTCAACCCACTACAATCACCAATTTGTTATTTCGTCAAGAGACCGTTCACATCACGAAGTTCATACGTTACTTTTTTTTGTCGTCATTTCGTCAACTAATTAGTTTAATAATAAATTAATTATATTAATATTTAATATCAAGAAATTGAATTTAAATTTAATGTTTCTTAGAAAACACATTTAACAAAGCAAACTAAATTAAAGCTGTAAAGCCCTTACACCATACGCAATAGTGCAGTAGACAAATGTCGATTGTCTGTCAATAAACATTTCATAATAACCACTAAACTAAACTCCACTAAACTCTGCCTTAAATCCTTTGTTAACCATCAAAAATTGGTTTAATGAAAATCAAATGAATATAATCAGTGTTGGCCAGCTGATTTAACCAGATATTAAAAAAACAAAGCTCCTTTCTTTGTGGTTAGCATGAATATAAAGCTTAAAGTACACGGAAATTGCATATTTTATAGAGGCTGTAAAAGTGTTAATTTATTTTTTATTTTCTTTTAAAAATTCTTAACAATAACATACTTACAAAATTATACATCTTTCTATAAAATCGAAAAGTGCAACATTTAAATTATTAATAATCTGTAAAATAGATTATTTTGGTTCCTGATATTTTTTTTTTTCAAAACATATTAAAATTTTAGTAATTAGCACCTAAAAGAGCAAATTCTGACACTTATTATTGAACAACACTGCCTTGATTAAATGCCGAGGCTCAGATAGCCCGACTATCATGCCAAAATTTGAAAGCAATATCAATTTTACTTATGCCGTGTCCGTGACACTCTTCGTAACATGGCCTTCAGTTTGCCTCCGCTTACCAGCCCGATTAGTTGCTTGCCACTTGGTAGAACCGAGCATCCCCAAATCGTACCATATAACAGTTCTTTTACCGAAAATGCGGACGTCCTCTACCGCGTTTTCCATCTGCGGGTACCGAATCAAACATATTTCTAACCGGAGCACTTCCTTCCATTCGTACCACGTGACCAAATCAGCGAAGTCGCTGAATTTATATGATTTTTCTCTCGAATGCTCCTAACGCCTTCTCATCACTGTTGGTAATTGTCCAAGCTTCTGCTCCCTACCCCAGGTCAGGCATGATAAGAGACTTATGGAGTGTGATTTTTGTTTGTTGCGAAAGGGCTTTTTTTCTTAATTGCCTATTTAGCCAGAAGTAACATGTCTTACTTCGTCTAGGAGATTTGTTTGTTGATAAAATGACAAATGTCGCATTGACGGTACGGATCAATATCATCGGCATATGCAAACAGTATTACACTTTTGTAAAATATTGTGCCAGTGTAGTTTAAATCTGTTGTTAGGATCATTATTTTCAACATAAGGTCAAAGTCACCCTGTCTGAAACATCGATTGGATCAAACGGTTCGGAGATGTTCTTCCCGATTCCATCGGAGGTTGTGGTGTCACTCCACGTCATTTTGCATAGCTGTATAAGTCTTGAGTGAGTACCAAATTTAGATGTAGCAGCATAAAGAGTTCTTCTGATCTTAGTTTCAAAACCGGTTTTGAAGTCAACAAATAGATAGTGTGTATTGATTTGCTTTTCTTAGGTCTTCTCCAGGATTAGACGCACTGTGAATATCTGGTCTAAGGTGGATTTTTCAGTTCCGAAGCCACTCTGATAAGATCCATTCAGTTGGTTAACGATTGGGTTCAATCTTTCACATAGCACTGTAGCGAACCTGTTTCACTCGTCAGATTTCAGGTTCAGTCCTACAATAAATTTATTTAATAGGAACAATGGAAAGTTTGCGATGATATCTGGAATGAAGATTTTTTTACAGTGAAGTCAATGGATTCGTGGTGGAACGACTTATTGGTAATTACAAATGGGAATTGTTATCATCTTGCGCATGGCCACTATCGAAATTTTGATTTTGTTAGCCGTGGAATCGGTATGGGTAATAGTATCACTGGGTAACTATCACCTTACAATTTATCTATTTACGAAATGTTGATTTCGTTAGTAAAGAATAAGCAATAGAAATGTGGATTTCTATTACTTAATAAAAAAATGGGAATAGAAATGTAACTTCCAATTCTTCATGTTTCAGCACGTATATTTTGAGCGGCCTGTCTCGTTACTCGTTACTTTGCTGATTTCAATCAATTTCAATTTGGTATTCAATTTGGTTTCTAATAACTGTTTGATTACTGTCCAATTTGGACAAAATAATGATCAACATAATATATAACAAATCATTCATTTTTATTTAATTAGATTTATTTTATTATTTTGATCAACATCATATGTTAAAAATATTTGTTTTAATTTAATTAGATTTATTCTAGTATTTTATTTTGTTGTCAAAGCGAATTTTTATTCTCATAATGTTAATGACTTGATGTCTTAGCCTTGAACGTTGGGTTAAGATATCAACATTTATCAAAAACAACAACAACAACAGTTGTATATCACACGAGCACACTTTGCTCGTCATATGAAACTGCAGATAAGTCATGCATTTGGAATGTGCAATATTTTAATACAAAACATTATGAGATACGAAAATTTATTTGTGCAAATTCAGTATTATAGTTATTAAAATAATAATTACGTTTGCAAAGTAAGCTGGTATATGAACTTAGTTCAAGGTTGAAAAAAAATAAGTTTATAAGCATATACCAGGTTGCTAAGGAAATTACGCAAGTAATATTCCTTATTTGTTAGTCGAAAATGCATACAATTTCCATGAGAACTGTGACCGCTCCCACGACCTAGCTGAGCGATATCTAATCGCTACTTTAATGCAGCTAAAAGTATAGGACATTATCGTGGGAATTGTATGTATCTACACCAAAGATCGACATGAATGCATTCAAAAGCCAATGTGAAACACACTACCTAAACGCGAATCATGTGTGCACACTAAACAGTATACACACGAAGCGAATGAAATGCACTATTCGCACAGTTTAATGTAGTGCACTGCCATGCTTCGTAAAAGGCAACTAGCCTTTGTGAATGGCAACGAATGATATTCACTACTATTATGTGCTATGCGTTACAAATAATGATGCTTAAGAAATTACATGAATTAAGTTTTATGCGTAGTTATTCTTTAAGAAATTTTGGGATTTCCGTAGGGTTTGCAATAAAAATATTTGAATGTGCAAATTATCTAGGAAATTCACTTTACAAAGTATATTTTTTATTATACATATGTATGTGTTTCTATTTTATATCTTTCAATAGAAAATATGAAAAAACGGAAATTAAATATTCCTAACCTGTAGAATTGATTTGAATTTATGGAGGCAATAAAGAATTAAAACATTTTTTAAAATTCTTTATTTAATGACATTTATCGTGTTAAATATTAAATGTCAGTGCAAATCTCTTTCAATGTGTGAATACATAAGTACACAAAATTGATTGAGACGTAACTTCCTGCCTGTAGTTTTTTGCTAATAATATCAAATTTTTATAAAACTGCAACTCTCTCAGTCAAAATAATATTTGCTGATATTTGCTATTTTCTGTGTTTGATTACTCTCGGTGAGTAATTCATACATTTTAGCCTTATTATTTAAACTAGATTTGAACAAACATAAATTCGAATTCCAACGTGTCGCACAATAGTTTTTAAATAAAACTATTAGCATATGCTACAGGTTTGAGTTCTTAAAGTATTTTATTAATTTTTAATTATGCTCAAATATAGGCAATAGTCGTTCTAACTTCTTAAAAGCTGAGTCTAATAAATTATTAAAGAAATTTTTTTTTTTTTTTTTTTTGAAATCCATTTATTTATTACAATCTGTCAGGAATGAATAACAATAAGTAATATATATATAAATTTAAATCGTAATAATGGTTATTACGATATAAAAAAGAAAGGCACGTATGGACTATGCCCAGTGACATATATATTTAAAATAAAAGTGTATTGTCTACATATACATATTTAAAATGTCTCGCGATGTTTTTCTTCTCAGCCTTGTAAAGGTATTGGAAGGGGACATCAGTTGAGTAACCAGAGGGTTTAGGTGCATATATAAGCGTTGAGCGTAATTCTTTAATATACTTGCTATTTCTTCCTTGATTGTTCGAACATGTAATTGTTTATGTAGTTGTTCATTCGTTATATACCAAGGTGCGTTTGTGATCATTCGTAGTGTTTTAGATTGGAAGCGCTGTATAATTGCCAGGTTTGAGTCTGCTGCAGTACCCCATAATTGGGCCCCATAACTCCATATAGGTTTAAGTACAGATTTGTATATAAGCAGCTTATTGTCAAGTGACAGTTTGGAATTTCGGCTGAGGAACCAAAATAAGTTTCGTAATTTAAGACCCAAGGCTTTACGCTTTTTGAATATGTGCGATTTCCAGGTTAGCTTACTATCCAGATGTATGCCCAAGTATTTTGTTTCTACAGCTTGTGGTAATTGAGTATTGTTTATTAAGACCGGCGGGCACGTAGAACGTTTTGTAGTGAATGTTACCTGGACAGATTTTGATTCATTCGGTTTAATACGCCAGTTTATCATCCAGAGAGCAACATTATCAAGGCAGGTTTGAAGTTTGGTGGAAGCACGGATTGGGTCACTGTCAACTGATAAAATAGCTGTGTCGTCTGCAAATGTACCGATAACACTCTCATCGGTAAGGGGAAGATCCGCAGTAAATAAAAGATAAAGCATTGGTCCCATTATGCTACCTTGAGGTACTCCTGCTTCTATATCATAAAGTACTGTAGTTTCGTTTCCATGCTTAATGAAAAAGTGCCTAGCCAAGAGGTATGATTTTATAAATATGAAAAAATTTAGAGGTAGATACAGTTTTAGTTTGAACAGGAGGCCCTCATGCCATACTCGATCAAAAGCTTGTGAAATGTCTATAAATGCCGCAGTGCAATATTTTTTACCATCTATCGCACTATGGATATGTCTGACAAGTCTATGAATTTGTTCTATTGTGCTATGTTTTTGGCGAAAGCCGAATTGATGGTCAGGTATGAGTCTGTTTTGTTGGATAAACGGAGTAAGGCGCTTTAGAAACAGGATTTCCATAACTTTTGACAGGATCGGAAGTAGACTTATTGGCCGATATGATTTGACGTCTTCTGGGCTTTTCCCTGGTTTCGGTATCATGGAGATTTGCGCTATCTTCCACTGTGGCGGAATAAACCCCCTTATTATCACAGCGTTAAATAGATGAGTGAGAAATACAAATCTTTTTGGTGGGAGCTGCTGCAAGGCCATGCCTGTGATTAAATCGTATCCTGGAGCTTTTTTTACTTTTAACTTTGTTATTACATCTCTAACTTCATTAATAGTATATCTTTTAATTGGAAGTTCCAATTGATAAGGCTCTTGTAGAAAATTAATCCTTTGATTCATGACATCAGGCATATTTTGGTTATCATTTGATTTAAAGACCTGATCCAAATGTAACGCAAATGTTTCTGCTTTTTCAATATCGCTTTTTGCCCATGAGTTGTCGATTTTGCGTATAGGTGGTTGATAGACAATCGGTCTGTTGTTCTTTTTTATGGCTTTCCAAAGGGAATATTTTGTATCACATGAAGCACTTAGGTTTTGAAGGTATAGCGACGTGCGATTATTGTTATACTTTAAAAGAAGGGCTTTAACGAGTTTACACAGTTTGTTTAAGCGAGTTTTATCCGCAGGGAATCTCGACTGTTGCCAATGTTTTCTCATCCTACGCTTTTCTTTAATCAGGTATCTAATGTTAAATGGATAATCTAGCTTAACACTTTTAGAAATTGGTGGAGTTGATTCCCATGCAGACATTTGGACACAAGAGTTGAAATGCTCTACTGCTTCAGTTACGTCAGATTCAGTTTTTAACCTGACTTCGGTATTTAGACCAATTGAAATTAGTTGACGGTAACTATTCCAGTCAGTGTTTTTATTATGAAGAATACATTTTTCCATAATTTCACAGCAGTCATTGAGAGTGATTATTATTGGCGAGTGGTCAGATGACAAGTCGAAATTGGACTTACAGGTAGTTGTTTCAATACGTACCCCCTTTGATACCGCAAAATCAATTAAGTCAGGTATTTTTCTTCTATCTGTTGGCCAATATGTGGGTTCACCTGTTGAGATTGTGTGGAGGTTGAGTACATTTATTGCTTCGAAGAGTTGACGTCCTTTTGGAGATATTAGGCGGGAACCCCATTTTAAGTGTTTAGCATTAAAGAAATGATTAGCACAATTTCGGCGAATATTATTTTTTAAAGCCTTTACTATATTCAAACCCCTATCAGTAACAAATACAATGATAGCGGAATTTTTTATTCCAAAATCTTCCAAAAGTGTTTGTATTTTGTTAAAAACATTTTAACAAACATTTTTATGCGTACACCGTTTAAAATTCATGCATTTGGTCCCAAAAGTCAATTCTTTTAGCTGATCGTCTTTCTTGAAATAGATTGTTTTCCATTGTATTTAAATATTTTATTGTATTTATTATAAAATACAATTCCTGCAATTATGAAAACATCCTATTTTCAAATTAATCAAAAATATCCCTAATTTTGCTTTTATTGTTTTGTTCTCTTAGAATATAAGTTAGTTTAAGTCGAATCACGGAGCGTTTTTAAAATAAAACACGTTACCCTTTCGATTGAGAAGTATATCTAAACTTTATTAAAATTTGCTAGTGCGCTGCACTTACAAATTAATTTTATTATTTTACAAAATTTATAATTTTTATTTATTATTTATTATAATAGCAATGTCAGCTGCCCTTACAAATTATTTGTGCTTATTCTATAATTTAATTTATTGTTATTGATTAAGTACAATAACAATGCCAACACGCGCTTGCTTTGGGTTCTTTGCACCGAAATGAAATTCGATATTGCGTAAACCGCTGCTGCAATAAAGCGACAATTTTAATTGTGCGCATGGACTGGGTCGCTGACATCGTTGTTACATATTAATGCTGACGAATGGTCAACACTGGTTAACTCTCCCCCTTCTTAAGTTGAAGCGTCCTCGCTTCTGTTTCTTAATTGTTGGACTATTTCATTTACATTTATTTTTGGTTGTAAATTTCTTTTTATAAAGATTATCGCAATGAAAAGAATCAGGATTGCTATTATTGGTATTGAAATGAACCAAAACATCTTTTGTTTAATTATTTCTTCTTGCAATGTGTTAATATGTTTTGTGTTGTCGATATGGATTTTGTGAAGATATGGCAGTGATAATTTTACATCGTATGTCTCATAATTTACCTTCATCGTTTTGGGTGGGTGTGCTTCCATGAGAGAATTTTTTTTGATTGTGGAAAATTCCGTGCTGTTTATCGAAATAGTTTCCATAAATGTAATCAGGTATGTGCCACGGGTGAGTTCGATTTTTGTTGATCAACAATTTTGGTAGGAAATACGTCGTTTAAAATAACTACTCCATCTGATACTTGTTGAATTTGAGTTAAATGATGAGATGATTCGGTTGGACATTTAGCTGTATTGTTGTTAAGTAGTTGCGAAAGGCAAGCATCTAATGTTGGTTGACATATAAAGGCTGTTGCCGTATAAATACAATTCTTAATTGGTAATGTAACATTTGGGCAGCTTAATGCTTCGTTAACGGATAACTTAACTATAGTACTATTTTTGATAACAGGGTAAATATTAATATAATTACAAAATTTAAATATTTTTGGAATTCTTAAAACATAATAAATTATATCAGTATTCTGTAGGATTTTTAATTTTGCAGCACTAAGTAGGCTTTCCACACTTATAGGGAAATTTTCAATTGAAATGATTTTATTTAATTCTGAATCATCTAAAATTAAGGGGTTAGTTATATTATTTTTTGCTAATACTACCGATAGTGCAATCGTGTTTAAATTTGTCTTAATTCTATTATTTCTATTTTGATACAATTCAAATAAAACTTCTTCCCTGTCAGGGATTACATTGTTTATAGAAGCGGTTTTTCTTATGTTATTAATTTGTTCTGTAATTTCGTTTATTTTATTCTCTAAAGCTGAATTTATTGTAGTTTGTTTATTATTATTTTCGATCAAGTAATTTTGTTTGGTGGACAGCAATTCAAAATCGTCGTGATCTGGTGTTCCAGCGATAAATTTTAGTGCTGACCCGATGAAATCTATTGACCTCGCAAATCTTCGGGGAATATCAAGGGTTTTTATTAAACTAAAAATTTCTTCTGTTTGTTCGGTTAAGATTTTCGCAAGATGTGGTTTATCACGAAGTTGATCTATTATATTATTTGTTTCTTCCGCCATAATTCTATAGTTGGTTAAATTTGTCATGTGAATGAGGTTCACATAGTCGTTATAAACTGCAGCTTTTCCCTGTTCCACCGCAATAAAATGAGCTTGCGTATAGTCTACTACTCTGGCGGTTGATAATTTTGCTACGCATAGTAATCTAAAAATAAAATAAAACATAAGATTTGTCTAAATCTAAATTTAAGTTTAGCGCAAATTGCTTTTATGAATTCTGCGACCTTCTATTTGCACAGTAGTGCCCAGGTCTCTTTCGATTATCTTTTCTACAAAAACCTGATTAAACTTATTTCCTAATCTTTTGTTACGTCGTAAATAAACTTTCTCACCAGGTTCGTACGTTCTAGTTATCCTATTTGCATTCAATTTTTCTAAGGTTTTTTCCTGCGCTAAAATAAGTTTATTCTTTATTTTTATTATATTTTCAGACGGACAGTTATAAAGTACGTCCACTGGTTTAGCACCTATAACCGAGTGAATGGTGTTATTATATTTTAGTGTCGCTAGTTGTATCAAGTCTCTGGATTCGTTTATATGTTGCTGTGCTTTTATGCATCGAGCTATTTCTATTAATGTTGAGTGAAATCTTTCAATTTGACCGTTGCTCTCACTATGAAGAGTTGGAATAAAGAATTGTTCAATCGAATAATTATCTCTTAAAAATGACCTCAGCATGTTAGAATGAAAAGCTTTTTCATTGTCCGTGACAATAGATTTTACATTTGGAAATATTGCTAAGATTTCCAATAAGGCATTCTTTATATCTATGGTGGATCTAGAAGGTATATGTTTGACAATCGCAAATTTTGAAAATTTGTCCATTGACGTTAGAAAGAGTTGGCTATCTGTAATAACGATATCCAAGTGAAGAATCTCAGCCGGCCTATTTGGAATAGGTGTCTTACCGATTTCTGGTTTTGGAGGTTTTCGCTGATATTTATTTTCTAAACATATTTTGCAATTTTTAATAACTGATTTTATCATATTTTTCATATTTGGGAAATAATATTCTTCTATAATTTGATTAAAGTTTTCTTGTAAGGATCTATGAGCACGGTTATGTTCTGTAAATATTACTTCAAATTGATCATCCTTATTAAGTAAGTCGATGACATGTTTTTCTGTGTGAATTAGTTTAGTTCCCGGAAATGCTGTGATAAGATCATTCTGAAATTTTGCCAATGTTGGCAAGTCGCAACAAATAGCATTAGTTACATTAGGATTTATGGTTACCTTGAAACAATTCATCAGATTTTCTATAGTATCGTAATTTATTGTGTGACGAATAAATTTTTTAAATAAAATTTTTGTAGTTTTAGTGAAGGTCTCGGTTTTTCCTATAATCAATTGATTTTTGAATTGGTTTACAGGATACTGTATTGTTTTTATGGTGTTAGAAAGTGATATTTCACTATGGATGGTTTGGCCATCGGACGAAATTTGGTTGACATATTGTCTTGAGAGTGCATCTGCCACTTTATTTTCTTTTCCTGGTTTATAAAAGAATTTTGGTGCGAATTCTTCAACAAAAGCGCGCCACCGTTTTATCTTTGAATTTGGATTTTTATCCGATATAGAGAATATAAGTGGTTGGTGGTCTGTGAATATTTTTATATTTTTGACACCGTATAGGTAATGGCGCAATGCTTGAAGAGCCCAAACTATTGCGAGAAGCTCTCGCTCGTTTGTAGCATAGTTTTCCTCACTCTTAGATAAAGTTCTAGACACCATTGTTATAGGCTTACCATTTTGAGATAATACTGCTCCCAAAGCAACAGACGAAGCATCAGTTGTTAACTCAAAAGCCTTGTTATAATCGGGATGTTGAAGGAGAACATCTTCTGACGCTAAAATGTTTTTTAATCTTTCAAATGCATCCCTAGCTTCACAATCAAATGTTATTTTAGTTTGTTTTGAATATCTCGTACCTATGTGACCATTTTCACCACGAAGATATTTTGTTAGGGGTTTAGCTAATCTGGCATAGTCCCTAATAAATTTTCTATAATACCCAGACAAACCCAAAAACGAGCGTAACGCTCTCAATGTCGTAGGCATTTTATAGTTAAGAATACTCTTAACTTTTTCTGGACATGTTTTTATGCCTTCTTCAGTAACAACAAAACCCAGAAACTCTACAGTTTTTTTAAAGAATTTTGATTTTTCTGAAGAAACTCGCATTCCCGCTTGTTCAAGTTTTTTTAATATCCTGTCCACATGTTCGATATGAAGTCTTTCATTAGGTGAATAAATAATTATGTCATCCATGTAAACGTGACATATGTTCCCTATATCTTCTCGCAGGATATCATCTATTGCTCTTTGGAATATACTAGGGGCATTCTTTAGCCCAAATGGCAAGCGACAAAATTCATATTTGCCATTATTAACACTAAATGCTGTCTTTTGCCTATCGTTTTCCGCGAGGATAATCTGGTGAAAGCCAGATTTTAAATCTAATGTCGTAAATATCTTTGATTTCCCTAAGTTCGCGAGTATAACTGAGGTGTCTGGTATCGGGTATCTATCCGATATAGTTTTTTCATTAATTTTTCTAAAATCAATTACCATTCTTTGTTTTTGCTTGCCATCATTATCGAGGCCTTTTTTGCTAACAACATGAATAGGTGAGTTATATGGAGAACATGACTTCTGAATTATGCCATCTTCTAATAGGGATTTAATTTCTTTTTTTATAAATTCAGCGGCTGACATGGGGTATGGATAACTCCTGGTACAAATAGGATCATCCGTAAGCAATTTAATTGTTGCTTTAACATTTGTATTATAAGGCAAAGCCCGATTAGGGTCTGCAAAAGCATTTTTATTATTTGCAATTATATCATTTAATGCGGGTATTAATTGATTGGGAAAGGAATTTTGTTTATCTGTACTTGAATTTACTTGTTCGCACGTTAAATGGTTAAGTATATCTTTTCCTTTTTTGTGGAAAAGAACACCATTTTTTGTATCGATTTTTCCTTCTATTGCTTTGAGGAAATCATAGCCAATGATTCCGTCAAAACTACTTAGGGCTGGTAATATGTAAAAAATTGTGGTTGTGCCAAAAATGTTTATCTCGCAAAATTTAGTAATCTTATTTGTTCCATTGATAGATTTAACTAGGAACGGAACATCAAGAAGCCTAATACCCTTTAGAAAACTGTGATTTTTAAAATAATTTTTCGAAGTTCCCGTGTCAATTAATATGCGAAGCTCCTTGCCATCTGGATTTCGTCGCGCGATAAATGGCAGGAGCGAGTTTACCCTAAAAAATTAACATCATCAGAAATTTCACCATAAGGGTGGTAATCTACATGAGCAGAATTCTGCTGATGTGCCATAGCATTAATTTTCTGTAATTTTTGGGCTGGTGAACGATTTGAATTATTACCCTCATATTGCCGTTTCTGTAGGTGATTGCCTGAGTAATTCTGTGGTTGTATCATATTTGGCCGTCTAAAATAGGATGTACCAGGGTCCACCTCCATAGGTGTTGGTATGTTACCTTGGTGATTTAGTGTATTTTGGTGTGCTGCCTGAGATTCATTGTATCGAGAATTAACTTGTCTGTTAGGCCAATAATTTCTCTGATAGTTGGGGTGAGGGCTACGCTGAGCCACTTCCCGAAAATTCCTAACTCTAACATTTTTAGCAACAGCAAACGCATTTGCAAAATCGTACCTTTGATGACTTTGTTCCAACTCCTGTGCGGTTGCAAGTGCTGTTGGAAGGTCTGGAGGGTGTGACGAAAACAAAATGTCACAAATTGGGCGTCGAAGACCCGAAATGAAGACACGAAGTGCATTTTCTCTTGCACGGTCATTAAGTGCACTAATCAAGTCACTATTACTATTATTTGTCATTATATTTTTATTTATTATTAGAGTTAATTGTTTATCCACTGCATCATAATATTCATTAATCGTCATGCGTCCTTGTCGTAGGACGCTCAGCTCATTTTCTAAGACATGCAGTGGACGCTTATCTGAATATGTTTGATCGAGCCTTGCTATTATTGCCTCAAAATTTAGTATCGTATTAAAGGCACTAAGGGCCGTATTTGCCGTACCTGCAATTTTATTTCTAATAATCCCTATGGCCACATAATAGGATTCTGATCCTTCAGTGTAATAATTCATGGCGAAATGTGCCGCCTCTCTCCATGCAGGATATTCTGCTGGATTACCTTTAAAAATTTGTAAAGACTTTACTAAGTCTAAATTTGTGTGTAAATTTGCTACACCTTCTCTAATTGTAGCCGGCATGAGCGGCTCTATTGTTGTAGGTTGAAGTGACCGAACTGCATTTGTCAGATCGCTAATCTGCCTAGAAAACTCTTCCCTAGATATCTCTAGCGCGGCCTCTACCAAACTCATTACTTGATTCCTATCCATTATTAATTTTATTAATTTTATTTAACAAATATTTTTAAAAAAATCAATTAGTGTTAAATATAACGTTAACACTTTGCTTGCACTATCTTACAAAGTTTTACTGAATGTAAAGTTATTTTAAATATTTTAATATCTATTTTATTATAATTTTAATAAAAAATTTTAATATTTTAATATCTATTTTATTATAATTTTTATAATTTATTCTTTTTATTATTAGGACTTATTAGAAATATAAATAAGCTTACATTAATCCAAAACCTTTTGCGTTGCTCATCTCAAGTTAATTCTTTGTTTTTCACAGTAAGTTGATCCCACGATGGCTACGCTCGGCGTGCGTGCAGTCTTCTTTTCACTTAATGTTGATTATTTTTGTTTTACTTTAATAATTTGTTATTGCACACTATGTTGCACTAAATTGTTATTTAATTATTAGATAGTTTTTGTTAATTAGTTTTAGTTTTTTTTTTTTGTTTTTAATTTTTAATGTTCTAATTTTTTTTTTATTTTATTGCGTTTCACGTCGCGCTAAAATTCTATTTATATTTTTTTTTTATTCACTTTAAAAAAAATTTTTAATTGCTTTAATATTACGTTATAGCTTATATTACGTTGGGCGCCAGTTAGTTTAAGTCGAATCACGGAGCGTTTTTAAAATAAAACACGTTACCCTTTCGATTGAGAAGTATATCTAAACTTTATTAAAATTTGCTAGTGCGCTGCACTTACAAATTAATTTTATTATTTTACAAAATTTATAATTTTTATTTATTATTTATTATAATAGCAATGTCAGCTGCCCTTACAAATTATTTGTGCTTATTCTATAATTTAATTTATTGTTATTGATTAAGTGCAATAACAATGCCAACACGCGCTTGCTTTGGGTTCTTTGCACCGAAATGAAATTCGATATTGCGTAAACCGCTGCTGCAATAAAGCGACAATTTTAATTGTGCGCATGGACTGGGTCGCTGACATCGTTGTTACATATTAATGCTGACGAATGGTCAACACTGGTTAACTTATATAAGTTTCCGCTGTTTATTTTATTTAAAAATTTCTGACTCCATTATATAATAACTTATAATTAAAACATAAACAAAATAGATATAACGATTTTTATGTAGGTCATTTGTAAAAGAGGCATTTTAAGAATTTTTGTAGCGAAATCAAACAGGAACAACATTGTTTACCACACTAATATTTCGTTGCATAGTGAAAAGCAGTAGTGTGTTGCATGATGCAGTACAACACAATAGCCTGTACGAGCTACAACACTGCACTGCATTAACGAATGAAAAAGCACGACATTGCACAATTCGCAGTTGGTGTAAGCAAGTAAACATTCAAGAAACGCAGCGAATGTTGTTGTTGGCACTATAATGTGAGCCATTATCAGTACATCTCTGATCTACACCTTGCCAAATTTGTATAAAAGCCTAAATTTTTAATAACAAAAAACAATTCAATTCCAGAATTGAGTTTATTTGGTTTAAGTGCTTATTAAACATTAAAGGCAAATAGGTTAAAATGCTAGTTGCTAACGAATATTATTTGAACATAAAGCAAATAGGTTAAAGTGCCTAGTTGCTTACGAATATTATTTGAACATACTGAAGTTGGTTCAAGTACCATATTTATTTAGGAACTGGTTCAAGGGCCGAGTTCCTAATCACAAGCAATACTGAATCGATTAAAGTATCGATTCAGATTTAATAACAAACGAGTTATTCAACAATTACTTTTGTTATTGTTTTATTATTATTATTGCTATATGATATGGCTTAAAATTTTGTACGTAAACCTTTATGTTACAGCACATTTGACAGAACCTTATATACGATATTTAAAACACAAATGCCAGATGACAAAAAAGACCTAAATGTGCTCTGCTCAATCCACAAAAAAGGTGATCCTGTAAACTGCGCCAACTATCGCGGGATCAGTCTTTTAAATATCGCATATAAGGTTCTGTCAAACGTACTATGTAAAAGATTGAAGCCAATCCTCAACCAACTAATTGGACCTTATCAGTGTGGCTTCAGAAGTGGCAAATTCACCTTAAACCAGATATTCACAGTGCTTCAAATCATTAAGAAATCCCTAGAAAAGCAAATCGACACACACCACCTATTTGTCGACTTCAAAGCTGCTTTTGACACTACGACTAGAAGAACACTCTATGTCGCTATGTCTGAATTTGGTATCTCAGCAAAACTTATGCGGCTATTTAAAATGACGTTAAGCTACACCACCAGCTCCGTTAGAATTGGGAAGAACCTCTCTGAGCTGTTTGATACCAGACAAGGTTTCAGACAGGGTAGCTCCTTGTCGTACGATAATCCGAGCAGCAAATTTAAATAAGGACAAAATAAAGTATTTTCAGATGGATTCGAATAGCAAAGAAAGGACAAAGACACAAATTTATTTAATTTATTGAAATTAGGCTGACCATACAATACTGTTTCGAGTTTTGCCAAGTACTCACCATCAGTGGTCTTAGGAAATAATCGAATTTTTTAATTAGTTTATAGTCCGTATATAATTTGTTCGGACAGGCTTAGAACGATGACTAATCGTGTTTATCCACAAGTAGTTAATGATGGGTATTTGGCAATACTCGAAACAGCTGTGTGGTCAGCCAAAAATTCAATTAATTAAATTAATATAGAAAATAAAATTTTTGGTGTTGCAGTTCACTACTGTTCAAGAAAACATCTTTAGAAATATATTTAAATAATTAATATTATGCAATATTATATATCTTCTTTCTGCATCACTTACAATTTATTAAAAATAAACTTTATTATCAATTTATTCAGACCAAGAGATATTATTTTATAATAAATGTTAAAAACAACACCACTGACAATTATGTGATTAAAAGACGTTTCACAAGAATCAAACAAAGCAGCAGAATATCGAAATAGTAAGACGAGAGTTGCCTAAATATTCGCCGTAAGAGAAATCCAAAGAGAAGAGTGAAGAAAGTTAAATATACATACCGTTTACCGCACACAAGATGAAACAGAAAATCAACAGAACAGTAAAGCAAACAAGAATTCCTAGAAACACTAGAGGCACTTTTTGCATACAACAAAATTGATACGAAATAATTCTATATAACGAATTATTAAATATAAAGGATTAATTCCCTATTAAGAAATATCCAAGCGTGGAAATACTTTCTATAGCTAAAGTATTCAAACTAAGAAATAGTCGTATTGAATTACAAAGACGCGACAGGTGGTATAACCTCGATTGTGTCGAAAGTGATTCCTTGTAATAAGCACAAGAATACGTTCTATAATGGAAATATTCAAACGAAATTTTAATTATATTGATTTATCAAGACACGATAGGTGGTCTCACATCGACTGTGTGTGAAATAACTCATTGGAACATATAAAATGATACTTCGTATAATGAAAAGTCTTCAAACTAAGGAATAATTATATCGAATTACTAAGATACGACACGTGGTTTCACGTCGACTGTGTCTGAAGTAATTCCTGATAATATATATAAGAATACTTTCTATAAAGAAAAATCTCCAAACGAAGGAAAAATTTTTTCGAATTACCAAGATACGACAGTTGGTCTCACGTCGACTATGTCTGATTATATATATGTATTTGTTAACAAATGCACCTCTATTAAAATTCTCATAGATAAACAAGAAACACAAGGGCCTGAAGGAAGATCCCCGAAGAAATCCAAACAAGCTTTTACTAAGGATTCGTATCTAACACATCTCTGTCATCCATAAATAAATTCTTTTAAATATATATATTGTTCTTCAATTTTGTTATATATATATTTTTTTTTAAATTGTAATGTTAAATTAACTATACTTAATAAAAAAAGTAAAAAAAAAAGAGTCGAGTAGCGAAATCATTAGCTGTGTTGTGATGGCAGTTTTTTGACGTCTAGTTTTCGTTGCGTTTGTTCACGTATCTTTTTCATCGCATATAAATGTGTGTGGATTTTGGCTGCAACAAGATAATGATCCGATGTTAGCTCCTCGGATAGAACGTACATCCAAGACACTGGAAGTATACTTTCCGTGTGTCACAACGTAATCAATTTAAGATCTTATGTTTTGAATCAGGTGACCATGTTGTTTATGTATGTTCAGATACTCGAATCTGGTACTATTAATCACCATGCTTCTAGCCGCGGAGAAATCAATCAGACTTCTTCCACTACCTGAAATTTTGTATGGCATTCGCGCCAAAGAAACCTTCTTTGTCCACATTTGCGTTGAAGTCTGCTACAACGATTTTGATGTCATGATGGGGACAACGTTAATATGCTTGTTCAAGCTGTTCATAGAAAGTTTCTTAGGTGTCATCTTTATCTACCGTCGGGGCATGTGGACAAATTAGTGACGTAAAAATATTTTGCCTTATTACGGTTTTTAGCTACGATTTCGTTTATTTCCGAGTGTACTATTATATATACTGGGACATCCCAATTGCATGTTTCTATTATTTTCCCTTGATAAGCAATAAATATCACTAATGTTCAAATATCATTGAATCATTAGTGTCCAGGAGTTTTCACATTAATGTACGTGAAACGGTACCTAGTAACTGTTATTAATTTAAAATAGAATGAAAAATAATAATCCACATACCTGATATCCACTAAAGCTAATAAAATTACTGAATGCCGTCCTTTATAATTATAATAATATACTTTTAATTTTTCGCAGATAAAAATAACGTTTTAAGCATACAAAACATATGATTTTCTTAAATTGGGGCAGTATGAACACTTTTCAAATTAATTTAAATTTATTTTCAACGAAATTAAGGAAATTTGGCTATCTGAACATAGCTGTGTTACGATATTAATATTTATGTTGAGCGGCCCTATGTGTTTCTTTGTATTTGATATATTGATTTATGTACACCTTATGTTTGAGACAGCGTAAATAGAGGAAAATTGTTATAATGTATTTATAGCTGCAAGTTACATTTTAAAGTGTGTGTGTATTAATAAAATCAATGAAATTTAATCAGTATTGAATTAGATGTATTCATTTTTTTCAGAGCATTTATTTAAAACCTCTACATTATATTAGCATATAGATGTGAATATATTATTTTTCTGTATCATTTTAAGATACATCACAGGTTTGTAAAAAATCAGTAATACTATTATTACTATTAGTAGCAAAAGCAATATCTATAAACCACTACAGAAATGTGTATATGCTAATTTTGTTCTCATGTAAAACAATTAAATGAATGCCATGAAATCAATATTTCAATTAAAATTAATTTTTAAGTAACGCATGAATAAAGTAATATAGTAAATGTTATTTTTAAACTTACGGTCATATAGAAAATGGCAAAGAATTATGACTACTTATTAAAAGTTTTACTGGTTGGAGACAGTGACGTGGGTAAACATGAAATTCTTTCAGGATTAGAAGATGCGTCATCTGAAAGCCCATTTTGCAGCGGCAATGGTAAATTGATACAATATGTTGTGACTGAAATCAACTTTTCATTACAGCTTACAAAACAACAATAATATTGCTTGAAGGAAAACGTGTAAAACTGCAATTATGGGATACATCAGGCCAGGGAAGATTTTGCACTATAATAAGATCTTATTCTAGGGGAGCTCAAGGCATTATATTAGTGTATGATATAACAAATAAATGGAGTTTTGATGGTATTGACAGATGGTTGAAGGAGGTAGAAGAGGTAAGAAAGAATATTTGTCGAAATGTATTAAAGTGGATTTTCTATACCCATAATAAAACAGCATGCTCCAGGTATCCCAAAGGTACTTGTAGGTAACCGTCTACATCTTGCTTTTAAAAGACAAGTTGCAGCCAAGCAGGCAGAATTATACGCATCTCGCAATAATATGTCTTGTTTTGAAATATCTTCCTTGTGCGACTTTAATGTGAGAGAATCATTTTGCGAGCTGGCCAGAATGGCGCTTCACAGAAATGGCATGGAAAGAATTTGGCGCAGTAATAAAGGTATTGGTAACATACTTTATATTGTATTCAAAATAAGTCTTTAATAAATATCTATGTTTTTATAAGTTTTATCTTTGCAAGAACTGTGCTACCGGACAATTGTAAGGCGAACTAGCGTTTACGCAATAGATTCTCTGTCACTACCGCCATCGATCAAATCAACTTTGAAATCTTATGCTTTAACGACTTCACAATGTTTTAATACTTTAAGATTTAACTCAAGATGTATAAATCATAAAACTAGTTCGAGATTCAATCGTAACAGCTGTAACATTGCGTGATTAATGATTTTCATTTCGCTTTAAGTATTCATTGGAAAAAAATAATTTGTATAAGATGTACTTTAGTATAATATTGTATATATAGACAACATATTGCGTCGTGTTTTCAGAATGCGAAAATATGTTAAACTTTTACATTCAATAAATATATGCGAATTTCCAAATAAATATTTTTATGTAATTATGCCTTTGTTAATATCTTTAAATACATACAAAATTTGAAGTACTTAATATTATGTTAATCACCTAAATTCGAATATTTCAGTACATTTTTTTGCAACATGATTTAATTCAATAGACTGATACAATTCTGATGATCTATGATAATAATAGCCCTGCATCTTTCCAGTCGATTTTGTAAAACATATGTAGTAGAAACCAGCAAAAGAAGCTCCATTTATATCTTTTATTGTATGATCCGGTACTAAGAAATGTTCTTTCCAGCGCATAAACACATAGTCGCTATTATCTAATGCACCATAATCAAAATCGTCGGAGTTAAACGTTTCCTGGTAATCGGCAAAAGCATAGAATTTTCCCTAAACTTTTTAAAATAACTAAACAATATATGGCAAATAAATCATTGTTCTACCCAATGTCCTTTATCAACGTCTTCGTCAGCTTCCCATTTCCTTGTTAAAAAGGGATGTTTATTCGAAATAATTTCGCCATCAAAAAATGTTGTCAGTGTTGGAAACTCGAAAGTTAGTCCATTAATTTTAAGATATCCACATAAAAAACTATTGTTTACGTCAACATTCTGAAATTAATACAAACCATTCTACTAAAATACAACCCATGATATCATTTGTACCTGTAAAATAACTTCAACATCATAAGAGGTTCCCTGAGACTTTTGAAAACCTTGAAACATAGACCCATTGTACAGTTTTGTTTTAATTATACCATCTTGATACGAACTCGTAGGAGGACTTGAATTACTTTCTCTGACTGGCATTATGGTCAAAAGTTGCAATTTTTGGAATGTTGCGAATATAGTCAGCTATCTGTTAATAATGTACTGTGTAACAATGTTGCTAATTGGAAGAATCAATGCAATAATTTGTTGTTAAGCGGAATATCGTAAAATTGAAACAATAATTTTGACATAAATCAAAATTTATTTAAAATAAGCATAAATAATTTTATATGCATAAAACAATATAATTTATACTAAGTTCCAACACACCTTGATTTTGCAAAAATTTTACTTTCATCTTCGTTTCAGCGAAATTTAGTGGTTTTTTCCATCGAAAATTCTGTTTTATATTGCAAAAAACTGAAATCAGCAACGTCAGCTAAAGTTGTCTTACTGCTACATCAGTGGTTTTCAGTTCATGATATTCCCGAGATTCTTGAATCAGATGAAGGACCACAGTTTACGAGTCATTCCTTTAACGAATTTAAAACAAACCGGAGATTCAAACACAGAGTTTCTTCACTCCACTATCCACAATCAAATGGTTTTGTAGAGCGAAATGTACAGACGGTGAAAAGTGTACAAAAAAAAATGTTGATCTGATGGAAGTGATCCATATTTGGCAATGTTGTTGCTGCGCAATACTCCTCGAAACGACATATTAAAATCGCCACGCCAACGTTTATTTAGCCGTCAAACAAGATCAATACTGCCAAGCGATATATCTAATCTAAAGCCGAATATTGTTCCAGGTGTTACGAAAGAACTTAGAGAGTCACGCGAAAATCAAAAACTCTAGGCAGATAGAGTAGCAGTTCTAGGTCAAGCATTTAAAATGGAAGACAAAGTGAGAATGCAAGTCCGTCACCCGGCTAAGGTGATCGAAGCACCCCAAACCCTCGTTCCGTTATAGTTAAAACGCCGCATGGTAAAAAATATCGCCGCAACAGTATTTATTTTCATACTACAAGGTCCCAAGTTCCCCAATAATTGAACTGAAGAAAAGGTTTCAGGAGAACCCTGACGTCTCACAACGCATACCGGAAGCTACAAGTCACGATCCGATGCAATGCAACGTGGATCCTCAGCCCGAGAAGTGACGTCACTCCATGCGCTGATGTAGGTTAGGTTAGGTTCGGAAGGCGCGTGCTGCCAATTGTCAGCACTTCCACTCGGAGGCATATAATTCCCATTGTGATGCCCTCGAAAAATTTTTGCCGGGAGAGGCGAGGTGCTAACCTTTATAATCCTTGTTAAACCATTTGGTTTTCCAGATGAAGTTGAGGAGATCCGATAAGTTTACTTTCGTTATCTCATCCAAGCCAGTGAAAAAGCGGTCTCCGAAACATTGAAGTCGCCTTGTCTGAAGTCCTGGGGAAGACAGAGGAAGTGGTTGATAGATTCTATCTCATCTTCATCTTCGCAACTCCTGCATAAACTGCTTGTTGGAACTCGCCACCGTTGGAGCATAGGTGCAATGGCACATTGCCCCGTTAGTACTCCAGTAAGCACACGAACTGCAGGTTTGCTAAAGCCTAAAAGGCTTTTCGTTTTATTTTTATCCAACCTCGGCCATAAGGTTCTAGCTACCTCACAGTCTTCGCGGTTAGTCCATAAGTTGTCACCGTGTTGGTGATTTCCTCTATTATCCTAAACAGCTCACACAGTGGTGTTTGTATTCTGAGGTCGGCCTCTCTTGCATGCATTGCAGAACCGCTTCTGGCCATCTCATCTGCTAGTTCATTCCCTTCGATATTGCTATGCCCAGGAATCCAGCAAAGAGAGACCTTGTGATGTTTGATGTTCATCAGTGAGGCGCGACATTTTAATACAATCTTGGATTTAACTGTTTTAGATTCAATTGCTTTCAAAGCGGCCTGACTATCTACAAAAATCGTGATATTCGATGGACGAATTGTACTTTGTTGTATAAGTTTAGCCGCTTTTTCAATAGCGTATATCTCAGCCTGAAAGACACTGCAAGTATCAGGGAGTCGGTAGGACTGCCTTATCCGCATATCTTTCGAGAAGATACCTGCTCCCGTACCGCCCTCCATCTTTGAGCCATCTGTGTAGATAGTAACTTCAGAGTTACCTGTCACACATCCAAGCTCCCAGCTATCTCTGGTTGGATAAAGAGTGGGAATTCTGGTATAGAAATCTAGTGTTGGTGTCATGTAGTCTGTAGTCGAGTCTAGATCTGCCTTGACTGAGCCCTGACCCCTCCTTCTAATCTCCTTCAAAATTGTACGGTGTCCGTAGTTAGCTGGTTTCGACATCTTAGACTCTCGAAGCCTGAGAGCACTTTTGGCATGTAGTATTACATTTAAACCCTCTTGAGGCGTACTATTGATTGCTCCGGTGGTACCTATGCAAACCAATCTCTGTGTTTTTCCGATGCGGGCTAAATTGCATTTTTTGTTCAACGCCTGGTACCAGACGAGAGACCCATAGGTAATGATAGGCCTGATGATCGTCGTGTACATTCCGTATACTACGTACGGTGACAATCCCCATCGCTTCCCAAACGCCTTTTTGCAGACATAATATGCAGCTAGTCCTTTCCTAGTTCTATCCTCAATATTCCTTCTCCAATTTAGTTTGGAATCAAGGGCGACCCCAAGATACTTGGCTTCCGAGGAAAGACTCAGTGTAATTTCATCCAATCTGGGTAAGATGAAAGTAGGTATTTTAGTTTTCCGTGTGAACAGGACAAGCTCTGTCTTAGTAGAATTCACCCCTAAGCCATTGCTTTTTGCTCACCTGGAGATTTCACCAAGTGCTGATTCCATGAGCTCACTAATCGTTGACAAAAATTTGCCTGAGATTAGGATGGGAACGTCATCGGCGTCACCTTTGTTTTCCTAGCCCTAAAGATTTGCAAGATTTCGTCGACCACCAGGAGCCAGAGAAGGGGTGATAATACTCCTCCCTGTGGGGTGCCCCTTGTAGTCCTTCTGGTCACGGAGCCCGCTCCTATATTAGCGTTGATGACTCTGCTTTCAAGCATTTTGCCAATCCATGCTATTATGAAGTTCTCGACTCCGTTTCTTCTAAGTGCCTCACGTATCGCGTTCGTGCTTTCGTTTTTGAAAGCTCCCTCGATGTCAAGGAATCCAGCCAGGGTGTAATCCTTTAGTTCGAGTGTTCTTTCAATAGTACCAATCGCTTCGTGGAGAGGTCTTTCTACCGTCATACCCTTGTTTTTACAATAAACGAGGAGAGACTAATTGGTCTGTAATCCTTTGCAATACAGTGATTTAGCTTTCCTGCTTTTGGGATAAAAACCACCCTAATCTCCTGCCAAGCTTTAGGTATATATCCATCCCTTAAGCATCTTGAAAAGATGTTCACCAGATGAGGACCCACGCTTTCAGCAGAGTGTTGCAACAGTCCTAGCAGTTTAAACAGGATTTATCTGTGTTTCACAGTCAATCGAGTTAGTGCACCTTGGAAAGTGTGTCGTCATTAAAATATTAAGAGATTCCTGACTCGAGTCTGTCCATGAGCCGTCTGGCCTTTTAATACTACCTAGGGTTGCTGATTCTCCAGATAGTATTTTTCGTAACCTTGATACTTCATTTCATTTACAGTCTCAATAGTTCCGCAGAACTGTTGCCAGGAATTTCTCTTTGCAGTTTTTTTGCTTTTATATATAATTATATATATATATATATATATATAAAAGCAATTTTGCTTTCATATATATTAAAAATGGCTTTATAAAAGTTCCAATCCTCTTCTTGCTGGCTACTTTTTACCTTGTTGAAGAGTTTTCTGGATGTAGTTCTCAGCAGCCTCAATTCCGCACTCCACCAAACCGGTTGAGGCTTAATTTTTGGCCTAGTTAGGGGGCAAGCTGATTCAAAAGATTTATTCAAGATATAGCATGTATACACTTTGTATATATATAATTATATAAATGCATATTAAGGTGCATATAAAATATCATTAAATGGTTAACGTACAGTGTTGTGAATGTGCCTATGCAGCACATTCCCATCATTGACTTTAGCCCTATGCAAGCAGCCAGACTGCTGCAATATGAAACCTCACTTATGTGAGATAATAAAATGTATACATGCTCCTCTCTTGTGTTAGTGCTTGCCGGCGTACTAACACAATTATGTAGTCGGTAGTTTTAAGATAAAGTAAGAAAATAATTTTAATAAAGAAACGTGAACTAAACTAAGCAGACGTGTTCTTATTATATGGACTTTTATTTTTTCAATGTTCTTATTATAATAGGTGTAAGCCATACATCCAGATTGGCTTAATGTCTTTATACTCTAAACATAAGGGAGGCTGATGCACGATTAGCTAACGAAAGCTTATAACCTTGAGCGTTTGTAAAGGTGAATATCAAAGTACGACGCTGTTTTTGTTTGCGGAACTACAATTCTGTTGAGAATTATAGTTGGTGAGGGGGATCTGTGAAGAGAGAATGTTATGTTTTTTTTTCTTTTATCGGTTTATTTATTAAATCTTTCTAAATAGAAATTGACAATAATTTTGCAAATCTTAAAAAACTAATATGTATGCTATTGAGCTAGGTATCAATATTTATCAAGGATTTTCTTTTAAGGCGATTTGGTGCAGTTGCAGAAGATGAGTACCGAACATGAGGGTTTGGATGCGACTTGAGTCTATCTCGAAATTTAGGTATGTATTGATGAATAACTTTTTCAACAGTTAGTAAATTTAGATCTTTGTGTAGGTTTTTGTTTTAAGATACCACGAAGCGTATCTAGCTTGTCGGAAAATTTGGTTTTTTCTATATTTGTGTTACACGTGAACATCACAGTTCTATACTATAACTCCAAATTGGCTTTAATATTGATTTGTAAATTAACAATTTGTTATCGAGACTGAGTTTAGAGTTGCGATTTAGAAACCAGTACAATTCCTTATATTTAAGATTGTTGTGTGTAGCGTAAATTAAATGCAAATGTAAACAAACAATAAATTATTTTATTTTATTTAAAAAAGTGCTTATGCACAAATTATTTTATAGCAATCCATTTCTAACTAATGTAATATGTAATGCGATCGCACACGGAAGAACCACCACAATGCAAGTAGAGTGTTTGGTCATAGCATGTATGCAATTGCTATTTGACACTTTTCTTTTCTGTGCAACTATTCTGCACATGTCGATATGATACACTTGAATGTGTCATAATATTTTCTAAGCATTGATGTGGGTCAACCTTTTTAGTGCCGCCGCAATTAAAATTATTAAGAAAAACATTTGTAAAATATAATGAAATATTTTGTATAAATAGTTTCATTAACGGTGTTTTCCAACGCAGCATAAAATACCCAAAATGCTGTTGAAAATAGTGAGAATGAAGACGATCGCTGTGTTCGGCAAGTGTTTAATCATTTTCCCACTTATTTGGTCTTGCCCAGGTGCTCTTTTTGGGTTAATGTAAGTTATAGCTTCTTTCAATTCCGAAAGCTCTATAATTGGAGGATTTTCTACTTCAGCTAGGATAGATATGTTAGGCTGGAAGTCATTGATTTGGGGGTTTGGCTGAAAAACATTCTGCAGATGTAGTGCCAAAGTAGTTCATTTTTCTTCATCGCTACGAGCCCAGGAGCCGTCTTGTTTGCGTATAGAAGGTTCCCTTTGAATTGGAGTTTTACAATTCTGTGCAACTTTCCTTAAGGAATAATTATGTTTTTTTTGTGAGCCAAGGCTTTCTAGGTATTTTTGTATAGAACTGTTTCTTTCCTCATCAAGGGCTTTTTTCAGGGCTTTTGTCACCACATAGAGGTTGAGTTTTGATCTGGGAGAATAGTTTCTTTGCCAATCTCGTCTCGCATTACGCTAAGCAGAAATAAGTCCATTCAAGGTCGATGGAAAAATTGTTTTTTTCGCATTATAATGTTGGACAATAATAGACTCAGCAGCCGCGCCAATTAGAGTTTTGTTAAATACATCAACAGCATGCTTAATTTCATCGGTGTGTGTGGGCGGTGAAATTTCTGGAAGACTTCTTTCAACTTCTTTACCAAAGTTACGCCAATTGACAAATGATTTAATATTCTCGTTTTGACCTTCGGAAATATTTGCCAGTGTTAAGATCATCGGAAATTGGTTTGAAGATAAATCATACGATCGGTCAGCAGAGATATATTCCTTACTTAAACCCTTGATGACACCAAAATCGATCAAATCAGGAGTTTTACTGGTATCGGTCAGCCAACGAGTGGGCTTTCCAGATGATATGACTTCGAGTCCCTTGTTTAGAGCTGGATAGAGTTTTCTTCCTCGTGGCGATAGTAATCTGGAACCCCAGAAAGTGTACTTAGCAATAAAATCTCCAGCTGCTAGGAATTTTGTAAAATGGTCAGGTGTTAGCGAAAAGTTAGGAGGGCAATATACGGCAGATAACACTAGCTTCATTTGGGCGACAAATATGCAAATAGTAGTGGCTTGAATATGCTTTTCGGAAAGTTGCTCTAGTTCCTAATGTCGCATTGTGCTTCTGATAAAAATACCCGTACCACCGTGTGCCTTGCCATCGGGATGTTTAGTGTTATAAAAAGAACAGCTTTGTATACGAGTGCTGTTTTTAGGCGTTAAATGTGTCTCTGAAATTAGCATAACATCGATGTTGTTTAAATATAGATGACGACTGACTTCTAGAATATTGTGGCTTAAGCCGTTAGCGTTCCAGTGGCAGATTTTAAATGCGTTCAGTCTGCTCTCAATAGTCTGGAAATAAGTGCTTGATGATGCGGCTGCTCAACGCTAATTTTCCTGTGGAGTAGGAAAATTCAACTTTATATAGTGGTTGTAGGATACGTTCTCTATTTATGATATTATAAATATTTTTGACCATGAAATTTTTTTCCTCTAAAGCTGATTGTAGCAGCAGAGTTTATAAAATCTGGTGTCTTACCTTGTTTACGAGTTGAAACTATTTTGCAGTTATCAACAGAGGTGGTGTTATTGTTAGGCATGGTTTGATATGAGTTCTTATCTGAGAAAAATTCATTTTTTTCTTCGCTGTGCATTTGTTGTAGCTGTATTTGAAGTTGTTTAATTTGTTCTTCTAAAAATTTAACCTGGGCTGATTTAGGTGCTTCTTCGTTTGAAACACCTGAAATCATGTTGTTTGATACCTGTTTCATGATCATGTCAGGTTCGTTAGAAATTATATCTTTTTGACTATTTGGAAAAATATTATTTAAATTTTCGTTTTTATTATTAATTAATTTGATTTTATTTGATATAGCAATTTCACTAGCTGTTTTCCTTATATTTATTTCAGTTGTCAATTTACCTATAGTTTTGTTTGTAGGTTGATCTTTTATTTTAATGTCTTCTGCATTTAACGTTATATAGCCATTTAGGCCCTTTTCACTAATTAGTGAATGTCGTCGTATAATACTTTTACAATTGTTCATAAAATATTGATTTAATGTAATATTATTACAGTTTGGTGATCACTGGTTGTAATAATATATAGAATATAAAAAAGAATTTAAAATATACACTGTGGCAACGCCACGTTTATAAACGTTAAAAAAATAAACAAATGCTATCTCTATCAGCTGTTTTGGTTGTATTAGTAACAAAATACAATTTTTATTTTAATGTTTTTGTTAAGTTTGTTTTTTTATTAAAATTCAGGACTAGATTTTGTGATTAAATTTATAAACCACCCTTATGCTGTCGCGGATCGCGATAACTAGAAAGTATGTTTATTATTTAATCTTTGTGCTTGTGCAACAACTGAAAAGACATCAATGCAATATTGTCGATTTGCTAAAGCTCTTATTTCGTTAGTTATTCTGTTCATTTGTTCGATAGTACTATGTTTTAACTAAATCCAAATTCATGGCTTGGGATTGTTTTTAGAAAAATGGCACAAGTTTTTTGAGATTCTAGACAACCCTGACGCTGATAATCAGGAAGAAACATCAGAACATGCCGAATTAATTAAAGAAAGCAAAATTCCTAAACCACCACCAATATTTGTAGCGGGTGTTGGTAACATTCAACCATTGCGGGCACTGCTAAATGATGTGGCTCCAAATGAGTTTGTACTCAAAATTTTAGGTAATAATGTAGTCAAAATACAGCCCAACACAGCGCATATCTATTCAAAAGAAAAGCAGACGGAATTTTTTACTTATAAACTAAAGCAAGGTAGAAGCTTTAATGTAGTGTTGATGGACCTACATCCATCAATACCTCTTGATGAAGTCAAACAAGACTTAATTAATTTAGGCCATGAAGTAGTCAATATCAGTAGCATTCGACATCGTGTTACAAAAAAACCACTTCCTCTGTTTTTCGTTGGACTAAAGCCCTCAGAGAAGGTGAAAACAATTTACAACTGTACTGACTTGCTGCACACAAAAATTTCCATCGAAGCGCCTAAAAAGAAGCGCGAATTGCCGCAATGCACTCGGTGCCAACGATATGATCATACAAAACATTTTTGTAATCGTATGCCACGCTGTGTTAAATGCCCTGAAAACCACTTATCCTCAGATTGTCCTCGCAAATCCCCCGGTAATGATGTATGGTGTGTTCTTTGTGAAGGTAATCACCCGGCTAACTATAAAGGGTGCACAGTCTACAAACAACTCCAGAAAAAAGCGTTTCCAGCCCTACGTAGAAAAATAACAACTGATACAGAAAGGGAACAGAACACCAAATTGAATGTAACAAGCCAAACGTATGCAAATGTTGTTAAATCTAACAATATAAACACTCAGCAGCACGTAAACTCAGCTCAGCAAAACGATTTTCCTGAGCTTAAATCAATGCTCAAAACGGTTATGGAACAAATGAGCTCTATGGTCAACCTCCTAACCGTATTTGTCGCTAATACATCCAAATAATGGGTAGTCTAAAGATAGCTATTTGGAACGCTAACGGGCTGACCCAACACATTTGCGAAATTAAGACTTTTCTTCTTGACAAAAACATTGATGTTATGCTTATTAGTGAAACTCACTTTACATCAAGAAGTTATCTGAGGCTTCCATATTACACAATGTACAACGCAAACCATCCTTCTGGTAACGCCCGTGGTGGCACAGCAATAATCATAAAAAATAATATTGACCACTCATTTCTCACCAATCAGAATGAAGACTATCTGCAATCAACAGCCATATCAGTATGAGATATATATAGTGAAATAACTATTGCCTCTATATACTGTCCACCTAATCAACCAATTAAAAGTCATCAATTTGCAAATTATTTCAAAACGCTCAGGCCCAATTTCGTAGCAGCAGGTGACTTTAACGCTAAGCATACTCATTGGGGTTCAAGATTAATAACACCCAGAGGACGCGAGCTATTAAAAACGATACAAGAAAGCAACCTATTTCACCTATCTACTGGCGAACCCACTTACTGGCCGACAGATCCAAATAAAACACCAGATGTCATTGACTTTTGCATTTGTAAGGGCGTACTCATAAATAATCTAACCTTGCGGTCGTCGTTAGATCTTTCGTCTGACCACTCTCCTCTTCTGTTAGAAATTCATTCGAATATCGTCCTAAAAACTCCAGAACTAAGACTTCACAACAAAAGAACTGATTGGGCTATTTTCCGTAGTTACATTAGCGAGCACTTCTCGACACATATTCCTCTTAAAACTAATCATGACATTGAAGCCGCAGTAGAACAATTCAACAAAATTGTACAAAAGGCAGCTTGGTCTGCAACTCCGTCTACACAGAATTGTAGGACTGTACATCTAGACAAGGATATCAAAGAACAACTACTTGAAAAACGTAAATTACGTAGGGTCTGACAGATGACGAGAAATCCTAACGACAAGAGGCGCCTGATTGTAGCCACCAAAAAATGCAAAGTAAATCTAGAGGCAAGAAAAAATGCAAGTATTGCAACTTACTTAGCAAGCTTGTCTCCCTCTGAGGCCACTGAGTACTCCTTGTGGAAAGCCACACACATACTTAATGCACCAACATCGCATATACCACCAATAAAGATGAGTAATGGGCAATGGGCCAAAACTGATGCTGATAAAGCGAAAACTTTTGCAGTGCATCTTGCTAAAGTCTTTCAGCCACGCTGCTCTAAAAATAATCTGAAAGACTCTGAAGTTAAAGCTTTTTTTCACACACCGCATCAATTAGACTTTCCTATTCCTAGGTCTTTGACTCGTGAATTAAAGTGGGTCATAAAAAACAAAATTAAACCAGAAAAGCTTCAGGATATGACCTGATAACCGGAAAGGTGCTACATGAGCTACTAGATATGGGTTTTAAATTCATAAACCAATTGTTCAATGCAATTTGCACTTGTGAACACTACCCATCTCAATGGAAAGTCGCTCAAATTATATTAATTCCAAAGCCCGGTAAGCCCGTCGAACTTGCAACATCTTACAAACCGATCAGCTTACTTCCTGTGTTGTCAAAAGTATTTGAGAGAGTATTCCTAAAACGTCTAAAGCCAATTATCGAAAATAGATATCTGATTCCCAATCACCAATTCAGGTTTCGCGAACATCACTCTACTATTGAATAAGTAAATAGAGTATACAACTTTGCAAGACTTGCATTGGAAAATAAAGAATACTGCACAGCAGCCTTTATCGACATAACACAAGCATTCAATAAAGTATGGCACACTGAACTTCTCTACAAATTAAAGTTACAACTCCCGCATAGCTACTTCTCCGTCTTAAAATCATATATACTAGATCGGCACTTTATGGTTAAAATGAATAGCTGTCACACTGAACTTTTTCAAATAGAGGCTGGAGTTCCCCAAGGAAGTGTGTTGGGTCCTACTCTATATACTCTGTTCACAGCAGATCTCCCACTCAGGGCTAAAACATACACTGCAAAATTTGCGGATGATACTGTAGTGATGGCGAAACACGCAGATCCTGTAGTAGCTTCACAACTTTTGCAAAGTAATCTGAACGATGTCAATGCATGGCTAGACATTTGGCACATTGAAGCTAACGATAACAAATCAGTTCAAACTACTTTTACACTCCGCCACGGTACCTGCCCTTCCGTTAGACTGAATGGCCGTGAATTGCCGCAAGCTGAAAACGCCAAATATCTAGGTGTACATTTTGATCGTCGTCTAAATTGGCGTCATCACATCTTTACAAAACGGAAGCAGTGAGGAATAAAGCTACGCTCACTTTACTGGCTACTTAATCCCAAATCCAAATTATCGCTACAAAATGAAATACTTTTATACAAGGTCGTCTTAAAGTCAATCTGGACGTACGGTATACCCATCTGGGGTATAGCAGCGAAGTCAAATCTAGATATGATTCAGAGGTTTCAATCAAAAATATTACGTATCTGCGCCGACGCCCCATGGTTTATCCCGAATAACGTCCTACATCATGATCTTGGCATCTCTACAGTGTACGAGTCAATACAGCAGATAAGCAGCAATTATCACTCACGACTGTTGTATCCTTTTCGGGCTTTTGAATCATTGTAATCATTAATGCTTTTTTCCATTTCGTCGGGATATGTCTAAATTTTATTATGGCGTTAAAAATCTTTGAAATGAATGAAATTGTTACAAGGTGCAGAATTTTTAGCATAAATGGAGTTATATAATCGTGTCCAGGTGCATGTTTGCAGACAAGTTTTTCTTTGATCCTGACCTCGATTTCGCTTGCCGAAATTTGTAAATTAATAACATTATTGTTGATAAGTTGAGCTGGTAAAATTATTAGAGGGATTTGGTTAAAACTTTTGACTTAGATGACTTTAGCAAATACCGTTGGGATTTCTTGACGGAAGTACTGTTTTTATAGCTTGATTAGCCTTCTAGAGTGATCCATTACTCGACTTCCTGACTCTTTTAATTTAGATTCGGCTAATGAGGATTTATTCTGTTGCCATTCTCGACGAAGATTTCTTTTTTCTGCTAGAAATCTTTCAATCGCTTCCAGTCGTTGTTACAAAAATGCTGCTCTCTTATCTGAGATGGCGAACTTTGTGGTATAGAAATTTCGACAGCTGAGAAGAGAATCACGTTGAATACTTGTATGGCATTATTTATTTGATATTTGTTTTTAATTTTGTAATTGATTTGTGGACCTGAGGTTCTTCTTGAATTATTAAAAAGATTGGAGAATGATTCGATGATAACTCATAACTTGTGTACACCGAAATAAATTCACAACGAATACATTTTGTTACAGCGAAATCAATAAGAGCTGGGATATTATTGCTAACTGATGACCAATACGGTAGAGTGATGCTACAATTAGTTTGTTAGTTTTATTTGTCATCACGTTAAAAACAGATTGCAGAGACTAGAGCGTCAAGCGAGGAATTATAAAGCGAGGAAGGCAATACACTACTGATAGGGTTAGATTGTAAATAAGGCATTGTATGCAGACTGAAGTTGCTTTAAGCAAATTTTCAGCGCATGAGCCAACAAAATAGTTTTTCAATCTTCTTCGGACTTACTATCTCGTAAAATCTACACAGACATAAAACTGAATGGGTCATCTCCACTTTCAGCCCGTTTAAATCACCTGTGGCTCATTTATGTAACTTTCTCACTTCGTTTTCTCGAACGATTTTCTCACTTTTGACAATTACTCACTAGAAGTGTTTATGTAACTGTGGTGAATTGTTTTCTCACTTTTTTTCGTTCGAGTTTTTGTCACCTGTCAAATTGCTTGCGAGAAGTTTTGAATTTTGAATAGAAATAAGTAAGTTAAAGTGAATAAATTTAAATTTTTGGTACAAGTGCTATTTGCAAGCACTAAGCAACCTTTTAAAATTGTTTTATTTTCGTTCCATTTATTCAAAAAACGTTCCATTTTCATCAGTTTCTCTCATCACACCATAACGTTCTCGTGTGGTGAATTTTTCATGTTACATAAACAGCAAACTCGAAAGAAGTGAGAAAAAGCAAGTGAGAACTTTTCGAAAAAAATAAACGAGCTACTGGTATCGACAATATACAATGATGTCTTTTTCAAAAAGGCGCTAATATATTAGCAACGATATTAATAAACATAGTTAGGATAAGTCTTGAACTAGACATAATACCTAAATATTGGACAAAGACTAGTGTAGCTTTGATACTAAAAGGAGTTAAAAAAGTACATGCAAGAAGCTTTCCAGCACATTAAATCTTGCCAATTTCATTTTAGCTAGATCCACACTAAATAATAAAGTATCAACATTTTTAATTGATATGGGTACGGATATTTCTGTAATTAAAAAGAAAGAAATAGAAAAAGTTAGCATTAATTTGAATGCTATAATAAGCCTTAACGGCATAGGAGATGGTATAAAATATACTTTAGAAAAAGTTGAAACAGATCTCAAAATTGAAAACATGCTAATACAACATCGTTTTCATGTTGTCGATGATGATCTTCACATTCCCTCGAATGCAGTACTTGGGCTCGATTTTCTTAAAGAATACAATTGTATCCTTGAATATCAACAAGATCAAGACATTCTAATATTGAGACCATATAATTTCCTTCAACATCTGGCCAAACCAATGGTAAATAACCTCAGAATAAACTCAATTTCACTTCCGGCGGGATCTGAAGTTATTAGAACTATTGTTACAGATTCCTCCTATGAAGAAATATTTATATCCCATCAAGAAATACAGAATAGTATTTTTGTAGCAAATAGAGTAACAACAAGTAAACGTACGTATGTACTGTAACAACCCAAAATGTCATAAATTTAAAATTTGATTGTTACAACATCGTGGGTATAGCTGCCTACACAATAAAAGAAACACTCACTTGAATACATATAATCGACGGTTCCTACAATAAAAAAAAATTGTTAAGTACGGATAAGCACATTAACTTAACCAACTTACCGCAGCCTCCCGCAATATACGCCACACCAAAAACGCAACAGGCCACCCCACAACAACAGACATCCAGCAATGGAATTAATATGCATTATGGTTCACAGATTTTTCTTCTAAAATTGATTGTTTTATCAATTATAATCATAATTATTTGTTTATAATTTAATTTTTAAAAAGAAAAAAAAACCACGCTTTAAAAACTTTTCGACTGGCACAACACATTGTTAAAAAAAAAAAATAAACAACAAACGAGATCAAAACAGAACTGTCAAACTAAGAAAGCTTTGGTGCAAAGTTGTGGAACTAGGTCAAATCTTAAAAAAAAACAAGTTCCAGCTTCCACAAGAGTAAAATATGGAATTCGCTCTAAAGCTGGACTGTCACTGGTGCATTGCAGAGGGATCAGTTAACGAGCTTCGATCAACGGTCGTTGAACTTTAACGTACTTACAGCTGGCACCGTTGATCGTTGACGGTATAAAAGTGTGTGCACCAGGAAGAAGTGGTCTCTTTTTGTTTTGTTCGGCGACTAAAGGTACGAGAAAAATTGTGGTGCTGGATTCATCAGCTGAGATTACCGTGTGAACATATAACTTATAGCAAATTGCTACTAACCTGTGAAAATTTAAATTTTATTTTAAAACTAAGAAATATACACAAAGAACTAATGTTGTTGATTTATTAAAGAATTAAATTAAAGAATTGTTAATATATAACTTATAGCAAATTGCTACTAATCTGTGAGAATTTAAATTTTATTTTAAAACTAAGAAATATACGCAAAGAACTAATGTTGTTGATTTACTAAAGAATTAAATTAAAGAATTGTTAATAAATAACTTATAGCAAAATACTACTAATCTGTGAAAATTTATATTTTATTTTAAAACTAAGAAATATACACAAAGAACTGAGGTTGTTGATTTATTAAAGAATTAAATTAAAGAATTGTTAATATATACAGCGGCACGCCTGGTAGACATAGTTAAGCAGGATTCAGGATCAATAGTATCTGAATCTAGGTTGGACTGGGTATAACACACGTAGCTTTAACAGTTACGTGTGTCTATACCATAGTGTCGGAAGCGATAGGTAGCTTTAACAGTAACCTAACGTCTCCGGGCCCTGGGCGCTTTAACAGTGAACAGGGAAGGGTGCGACCTATAACACAACGTACGTAGCTTTAACAGTCACGTGTGTCTGCGTTACATCGTGTCGGCTGCCTGGCGAATTAGTATTTGCAACACCAACTCAGTTCATCAGCGATTTAATTTAGTTTCGATGAGGTTGCCTGCGGTTCTGTTCATCGTCAGCGTGAAAATTCGAAGTGACAGGGTCTCACTAAATAAATTCCTTGTGTGGACCTTGGTGACGGCTGAGTTCAATCCCAGCTTTATACGAACCACAGGAAAGGTTCATTACAGTACGTATAATTAACACTATCAATCAACACGCTTTCATACAAAATCTTAAAATTATTACAGAAGATCTTAACGATTACAGTGTAATATCAAAACCACTAATGATAAACTAATGATAACTAATGATAAAATAAAGTTGGAAAAATTATCGAAAAATTTCCCCGCTTTTGTAAAAACAAAATTAGAAAACTTGTGCAAAATATATGTAGATATATTTGCACTTGAATCAGAATCTATCTCAGTTAATAACATTTACAAACAAAAGTTGCTCTTACAGAATACCATATACCCATAAAGATGAAATAACCAGGCAAGTAAATAAAATAATTAAAGATAATATTATAGAACCATCAGCTTCTGAGTATAACAGCCCTGTACTGTTAGTACCAAAGAAGTCATTAAATGGACAATCTGACAAGAGATGGAGATAAGTTGTAGATAATAGGGGGATAAATGAAAAATTAATTGCAGATAAATTTCCTTTGCCAAGAATAGATGATATTTTTGACCAATTAGGCAGAGCAAAATACTTTTCTTGCCTCGATTTGACATCTGGTTTACATCAAATTGAACTAGATGAAAATTCACGGGACATTACGTTAAATTCACGGGACATGGGTTAAAAATTGCTCCAAACTCATTCCAACGAATGATGACAATAGTATTTTCAGGTTTAACTCACGAACAAGCATTTCTGTACATGAACGATTTGGTAGTCCTCGGGTGTTCAGAAAAACATATGTTAAAAAATTTAACTGACGTATTTGAAATATGTCGAAAATATAACTTAAATTACACCCAGACAAATGCTCATTTTTCGGTCACGAAGTGACTTACCTTGGGCATAAATGTACAGACAAAGGCATTTTGCCGGATGATAGTAAATTTCAAACTATCTTAGATTATCCGACACCAACAAATGCAGATGCTATTAAACGATTCGTTGCGTTTTAACGAGGCTCTGCAAGAAAAATGTAAAGTTCGAATGGAATTGTTGTGGTTTTCTGTGATGTAAGACGTGACTGCGCCAAATGTTGTATCCTTTATTTCAAAATCTGGACTATATGTTGTATCTTTTATTTAACTTCAGTTGTATCTTTTTACTAACTACAATCGTATATGTATTTTGTATCTTTTATTTAACTTCAGTTAGTTGTATCTTTTTACTAACTACAATCGTATATGTCTTTTGTATCTTTTATTTAACTTCAGTTAGTTGTACCTTTTTACTAACTATAATCGTATATGTCTTTTGTATCTTTTATTTAACTTCAGTTAGTTGTTTCTTTTTACTAACTATAATCGTATATGTCCTTTTTTTTTTCTTAGTTGTAATTTTTGTTTGTCGAGTTAGATAATTATATAATTTATTTGGTTATTCATTTTTCATGTTTCAAGAAAAGAAAAGTCATTGATTTGTTTCTCTGTAGATATTCTTTTATTCTAATTTCAAGTTTCTTTCTTTGTATAGAGTTTTCTTTTTATTTTTGTTTAATCAAAACTACCACTTTTCTTAACATAAATGTTTATAACTATTTTACAATGTCCTTAGCTATTATAGAAACACTTCGCACTTGAGTTTAGTTTCACAATTATTTTATTTAAATTATTTATTTTCTTTAATTTTTTACAAATATATTTTTTGTTTAATTTTTAGAAACACACGACTTATTTGTTTTCAATTTATCAGTCAGCGCTACTACGCTTGACCACTTTATGTTTCTCTAAATGCACATTATACTTTTAAGCGCTACTTCGCTTAACCACTTTTTATTTCTATCAACCAGAGTTCAAATTTTGAACCCATCTTATATACCTAAACTTGATGCAAAAATCCAATATATGACCTTAAAATTACCCTAGTTACCTTATTGGGCTTTTCCATAGTTTCATAATTTACTTTGCTAAATTTGCAAAGTTTTTATTATTAATAAGAATGCTCTACATATTTTTGCAATTCTTCCGTATTTACATTTTCAAAGTCCCTTACATCGTGACACCAATTACTAACCACATACCAAAACTCAGCATTTCTTATCGTCGAACTGACGGTCTGATGCTTTGGTTCTAGTCAACAACTGCCCAGATGCAAATAACCTTGCCTATTTTTAGGGAAAATGTACGATCACCTAAGATCGTACACACTACCTAACGGAAAAACTGCCAAAACCCGTGAAATTAAATAAAATAAATATTTAACTCACAACATTCCTTCCCCCTATGAAGAACATTGTGGCACACAATGTTATATATCTAACGGTCTATATTAAA
>NC_051846.1:109706366-109710921 GCF_002237135.1 Teleopsis dalmanni | reverse complement strand
TTTACAAAAATGTGCACAATCAGATGTGCGAGAAAATTTTATGCTCGCACCGCACTGTGCGACAAACAATTCTCTCTGCACACGAGTGTGTTGCTCATATTACGATTGCACAAATGTGCACAAATGTGCGATTGCTCAAACGTGCACAAATGTGCACAAATGTGCGATGCACAAACGTGCACAAATCTGCGATTTTGCGTTTGCACCCAAGGGTGGAAAAAATTACAGGAACTTCACAATTTTGTTTGAAATAGAAATATTATTCTGTTGCAAATTTTGAAAAAATTGATATTTGCGTTCGTTGGGATTGTAACTTATATTAAAAATTGCATAAATTAACAAATATTTAAAATAATTATTTTTGTTAAGTAATGTTAACTAAAAATTATAACTGTCTTAACCTTATTTGTATTTTAACTTAAAATATTAGTTTTTTGTATATTACTTTGTGCATTTTTAAATGCAAATATAGTAAGTGAACTTAAAGTATTTGTTTGGAAAGTTTTGCACCAGTTTAAAAGAAATAAAAACATATTTTAGGAAGATGTTTTTATGCCCAAAAAATATGTATTCACTTAGGTAGAGTATCTAACATTCATTAAAAAACGCGAAAGATTAGGAAAATATTTTCTTGAACAGGTAGCAGGATTTTAGCGCCCTTTCTACTGTGCTAAGTAACCAAAGATATAATTTAAGTGAAAAAAATATTTCAGCAATGTTATTAATAAGATTAAATGAAAATTTATTTCAAAAAATATGTAATTAAAATTAAATATTTTTTAATAAGAAATTAAGATATTAAATTATTTCAATAACTTCGTTAAATTTAAGCTGTAATTAAAGATAAAAAATTAAGTGAAATCTAATAACAAAATTAATTTATGTTGTTGTAAAAAATATTTAATTTGCTTTTTATAACCTTACTAACGAATCTTAGTGTACAACTTACTATTAAATAAAATTTTATGAAGTAGTCCAAAATTGATATATTTAATTTTTTCAAAGTACGATCCGTAGAACCGATCCTCTTTACTTATAACATTTCGAAACAAATACTCTTTCTCTATTAAATTCATGTACCTATTTAATTTAACAAAGTTTTCAAGTACATTGTGAAATTAACTTTATTCTCATGTTTTAAATTAATAAACCTTAAAATAATAAGTAATATAAGCAATAAATGTAAATCTAATAATAAATTCAAAATTAAAATATAAATACAAAATTATTTCTTCAATAAAATATTTCGCATTAAGACCAAAATTAAAACAAATCAGTTTTATGTACTATTTTGCTGCGATATTTGTCATAATATTGTGCGCTTTTAAATCATCATTTCACACAAATGTGCAGTAGACATTTCGTCTCCGCACATTTAGGTGCATTTTTATTTTCAAGTCTGCACACAAAATGTGCTTCTCGTTTTCTTTTCTGCACACGTTGTGTGCGAGGGCAAGCTGGCTGCCTCACACACAATGTGCTGTGCGAAATAACTTCGGCACAAACACCGAATGTGTGTGCGAGTTTTATTTCACTCCACCACATTCGTGTGAAATGTGTGTTTTGTTTGTGCACACAAGATGTGGCACTTAAGATATGCACAAAAGTTTTCGCACAACACATTTTATGGGTGTGAAATTTTATTTAGAATCGCACAACATTTGTGCGTGGTGTTTTGCATTTTTGTGCACAGCACAGTGTTTTTCTGAACCCTGGTTTTAAGCATACAAAACATATGATTTTCTTAAATTGTGGCAGTATGAACACTTTTCAAATTAATTTAAATTTATTTTCAACGAAATTAAGGAAATTTGGCTATCTGAACATAGCTGTGTTACGATATTAATATTTATGTTGAGCGGCCCTATGTGTTTCTTTGTATTTGATATATTGATTTATGTACACCTTATGTTTGAGACAGCGTAAATAGAGGAAAATTGTTATAATGTATTTATAGCTGCAAGTTACATTTTAAAGTGTGTGTGTATTAATTAAATCAATGAAATTTAATCAGTATTGAATTAGATGTATTCATTTTTTTCAGAGCATTTATTTAAAACCTCTACATTATATTAGCATATAGATGTGAATATATTATTTTTCTGTATCATTTTAAGATACATCACAGGTTTGTAGAAAATCAGTAATACTATTATTACTATTAGTAGCAAAAGCAATATCTATAAATCACTACAGAAATGTGTATATGCTAATTTTGTTCTCATGTAAAACAATTAAATGAATGACATGAAATCAATATTTCAATTAAAATTAATTTTTAAGTAACGCATGAATAAAGTAATATAGTAAATGTTATTTTTAAACTTACGGTCATATAGAAAATGGCAAAGAATTATGACTACTTATTAAAAGTTTTACTGGTTGGAGACAGTGACGTGGGTAAACATGAAATTCTTTCAGGATTAGAAGATGCGTCATCTGAAAGCCCATTTTGCAGCGGCAATGGTAAATTGATACAATATGTTGTGACTGAAATCAACTTTTCATTACAGCTTACAAAACAACAATAATATTGCTTGAGGGAAAACGTGTAAAACTGCAATTATGGGATACATCAGGCCAGGGAAGATTTTGCACTATAATAAGATCTTATTCTAGGGGAGCTCAAGGCATTATATTAGTGTATGATATAACAAATAAATGGAGTTTTGATGGTATTGACAGATGGTTGAAGGAGGTAGAAGAGGTAAGAAAGAATATTTGTCGAAATGTATTAAAGTGGATTTTCTATACCCATAATAAAACAGCATGCTCCAGGTATCCCAAAGGTACTTGTAGGTAACCGTCTACATCTTGCTTTTAAAAGACAAGTTGCAGCCAAGCAGGCGGAATTATACGCATCTCGCAATAATATGTCTTGTTTTGAAATATCTTCCTTGTGCGACTTTAATGTGAGAGAATCATTTTGCGAGCTTGCCAGAATGGCGCTTCACAGAAATGGCATGGAAAGAATTTGGCGCAGTAATAAAGGTATTGGTAACATACTTTATATTGTATTCAAAATAAGTCCTTAATAAATATCTATGTTTTTATAAGTTTTATCTTTGCAAGAACTGTGCTACCGGACAATTGTAAGGCGAACTAGCGTTTACGCAATAGATTCTCTGTCACTACCGCCATCAATCAAATCAACTTTGAAATCTTATGCTTTAACGACTTCACAATGTTTTAATACTTTAAGATTTAACTCAAGATGTATAAATCATAAAACTAGTTCGAGATTCAATCGTAACAGCTGTAACATTGCGTGATTAATGATTTTCATTTCGCTTTAAGTATTCATTGGAAAAAAATAATTTGTATAAGATGTACTTTAGTATAATATTGTATATATAGACAACATATTGCGTCGTGTTTTCAGAATGCGAAAATATGTTAAACTTTTACATTCAATAAATATATGCGAATTTCCAAATAAATATTTTTATGTAATTATGCCTTTGTTAATATCTTTAAATACATACAAAATTTGAAGTACTTAATATTATGTTAATCACCTAAATTCGAATATTTCAGTACATTTTTTTGCAACATGATTTAATTCAATAGACTGATACAATTCTGATGATCTATGATAATAATAGCCCTGCATCTTTCCAGTCGATTTTGTAAAACATATGTAGTAGAAACCAGCAAAAGAAGCTCCATTTATATCTTTTATTGTATGATCCGGTACTAAGAAATGTTCTTTCCAGCGCATAAACACATAGTCGCTATTATCTAATGCACCATAATCAAAATCGTCGGAGTTAAACGTTTCCTGGTAATCGGCAAAAGCATAGAATTTTCCCTAAACTTTTTAAAATAACTAAACAATATATGGCAAATAAATCATTGTTCTACCCAATGTCCTTTATCAACGTCTTCGTCAGCTTCCCATTTCCTTGTTAAAAAGGGATGTTTATTCGAAATAATTTCGCCATCAAAAAATGTTGTCAGTGTTGGAAACTCGAAAGTTAGTCCATTAATTTTAAGATATCCACATAAAAAACTATTGTTTACGTCAACATTCTGAAATTAATACAAACCATTCTACTAAAATACAACCCATGATATCATTTGTACCTGTAAAATAACTTCAACATCATAAGAGGTTCCCTGAGACTTTTGAAAACCTTGAAACATAGACCCATTGTACAGTTTTGTTTTAATTATACCATCTTGGTACGAACTCGTAGGAGGACTTGAATTACTTTCTCTGACTGGCATTATGGTCAAAAATTGCAATTTTTGGAATCTTGCGAATATAGTCAGCTATCTGTTAACAATGTACTGTGTAACAATGTTGCTAATTGGGAGAATCAATGCAATAATTTGTTGTTAAGCGGAATATCGTAAAATTGAAACAATAATTTTGAAATAAATCAAAATTTATTTAAAATAAGCATAAATAATTTTATATGCATAAAACAATATAATTTATACTAAGTTCCAACACACCTTGATTTTGCAAAAATTTTAATTTCATTTTCGTTTCAGCGAAATTTAGTGGTTTTTTCCATCGAAAATTGTGTTTTATATTGCAAAAAACTGA
>NC_051846.1:109647099-109706266 GCF_002237135.1 Teleopsis dalmanni | reverse complement strand
TCTTCACTCCACTATCCACAATCAAATGGTTTTGTAGAGCGAAATGTACAGACGGTGAAAAGTGTACCAAAAAAAATGTTCATCTGATGGAAGTGATTCATATTTGGCAATGTTGTTGCTGCGCAATACTCCTCGAAACGACATATTAAAATCGCCACGCCAACGTTTATTTAGCCGTCAAACAAGATCAATACTGCCAAGCGATATATCTAATCTAAAGCCGAATATTGTTCCAGGTGTTACGAAAGAACTTAGAGAGTCACGCGAAAATCAAAAACTCTAGGCAGATAGAGTAGCAGTTTTAGGTCAAGCATTTAAAATGGAAGACAAAGTGAGAATGCAAGTCCGTCACCCGGCTAAGGTGATCGAAGCACCCCAAACCCTCGTTCCGTTATAGTTAAAACGCCGCATGGTAAAAAATATCGCCGCAACAGTATTTATTTTCATACTACAAGGTCCCAAGTTCCCCAATAATTGAACTGAAGAAAAGGTTTCAGGAGAACCCTGACGTCTCACAACGCATACCGGAAGCTACAAGTCACGATCCGATGCAATGCAACGTGGATCCTCAGCCCGAGAAGTGACGTCATTCCATGCGCTGATGTAGGTTAGGTTAGGTTCGGAAGGCGCGTGCTGCCAATTGTCAGCACTTCCACTCGGAGGCATATAATTCCCATTGTGATGCCCTCGAAAAATTTTTGCCGGGAGAGGCGAGGTGCTAACCTTTATAATCCTTGTTAAACCATTTGGTTTTCCAGATGAAGTTGAGGAGATCCGATAAGTTTACTTTCGTTATCTCATCCAAGCCAGTGAAAAAGCGGTCTCCGAAACATTGAAGTCGCCTTGTCTGAAGTCCTGGGGAAGACAGAGGAAGTGGTTGATAGATTCTATCTCATCTTCATCTTCGCAACTCCTGCATAAACTGCTTGTTGGAACTCGCCACCGTTGGAGCATAGGTGCAATGGCACATTGCCCCGTTAGTACTCCAGTAAGCACACGAACTGCAGGTTTGCTAAAGCCTAAAAGGCTTTTCGTTTTATTTTTATCCAACCTCGGCCATAAGGTTCTAGCTACCTCACAGTCTTCGCGGTTAGTCCATAAGTTGTCACCGTGTTGGTGATTTCCTCTATTATCCTAAACAGCTCACACAGTGGTGTTTGTATTCTGAGGTCGGCCTCTCTTGCATGCATTGCAGAACCGCTTCTGGCCATCTCATCTGCTAGTTCATTCCCTTCGATATTGCTATGCCCAGGAATCCAGCAAAGAGAGACCTTGTGATGTTTGATGTTCATCAGTGAGGCGCGACATTTTAATACAATCTTGGATTTAACTGTTTTAGATTCAATTGCTTTCAAAGCGGCCTGACTATCTACAAAAATCGTGATATTCGATGGACGAATTGTACTTTGTTGTATAAGTTTAGCCGCTTTTTCAATAGCGTATATCTCAGCCTGAAAGACACTGCAAGTATCAGGGAGTCGGTAGGACTGCCTTATCCGCATATCTTTCGAGAAGATACCTGCTCCCGTACCGCCCTCCATCTTTGAGCCATCTGTGTAGATAGTAACTTCAGAGTTACCTGTCACACATCCAAGCTCCCAGCTATCTCTGGTTGGATAAAGAGTGGGAATTCTGGTATAGAAATCTAGTGTTGGTGTCATGTAGTCTGTAGTCGAGTCTAGATCTGCCTTGACTGAGCCCTGACCCCTCCTTCTAATCTCCTTCAAAATTGTACGGTGTCCGTAGTTAGCTGGTTTCCACATCTTAGACTCCCGAAGCCTGAGAGCACTTTTGGCATGTAGTATTACATTTAAACCCTCTTGAGGCGTACTATTGATTGCTCCGGTGGTACCTATGCAAACCAATGTCTGTGTTTTTCCGATGCGGGCTAAATTGCATTTTTTGTTCAACGCCTGGTACCAGACGAGAGACCCATAGGTAATGATAGGCCTGATGATCGTCGTGTACATTCCGTATACTACGTACGGTGACAATCCCCATCGCTTCCCAAACGCCTTTTTGCAGACATAGTATGCAGCTAGTCCTTTCCTAGTTCTCTCCTCAATATTTCTTCTCCAATTTAGTTTGGAATCAAGGACGACCCCAAGATACTTGGCTTCCGAGGAAAGACTCAGTGTAATTCCATCCAATCTGAGTAAGATGAAAGTAGGTATTTTAGTTTTCCGTGTGAACAGGACAAGCTCTGTCTTAGTAGAATTCACCCTTAAGCCATTGCTTTTTGCCCACCTGGAGATTTCACCAAGTGCCGATTCCATGAGCTCACTAATCGTTGACAAGTATTTGCCTGAGATTAGGATGGCAACGTCATCGGTGTAGGCAACAACCTTTGTTTTCTTAGCACTAAAGATTTGCAAGATTTCGTCGACCACCAGGAGCCAGAGAAGGGGTGATAATACTCCTCCCTGTGGGGTGCCCCTTGTAGTCCTTCTGGTCACGGAGCCCGCTCCTATATTAGCGTTGATGACTCTGCTTTCAAGCATTTTGCCAATCCATGCTATTATGAAGTTCTCGACTCCGTTTCTTCTAAGTGCCTCACGTATCGCGTTCGTGCTTTCGTTTTTGAAAGCTCCCTCGATGTCAAGGAATCCAGCCAGGGTGTAATCCTTTAGTTCGAGTGTTCTTTCAATAGTACCAATCGCTTCGTGGAGAGGTCTTTCTACCGTCATACCCTTGTTTTTACAATAAACGAGGAGAGACTAATTGGTCTGTAATCCTTTGCAATACAGTGATTTAGCTTTCCTGCTTTTGGGATAAAAACCACCCTAATCTCCTGCCAAGCTTTAGGTATATATCCATCCCTTAAGCATCTTGAAAAGATGTTCACCAGATGAGGACCCACGCTTTCAGCAGAGTGTTGCAACAGTCCTAGCAGTTTAAACAGGATTTATCTGTGTTTCACAGTCAATCGAGTTAGTGCACCTTGGAAAGTGTGTCGTCATTAAAATATTAAGAGATTCCTGACTCGAGTCTGTCCATGAGCCGTCTGGCCTTTTAATACTACCTAGGGTTGCTGATTCTCCAGATAGTATTTTTCGTAACCTTGATACTTCATTTCATTCACAGTCTCAATAGTTCCGCAGAACTGTTGCCAGGAATTTCTCTTTGCAGTTTTTTTGCTTTTATATATAATTATATATATATATACATATTAAAAATGGCTTTATAAAAGTTCCAATCCTCTTCTTGCTGGCTACTTTTTACCTTGTTGAAGAGTTTTCTGGATGTAGTTCTCAGCAGCCTCAATTCCGCACTCCACCAAACCGGTTGAGGCTTAATTTTTGGCCTAGTTAGGGGGCAAGCTGATTCAAAAGATTTATTCAAGATATAGCATGTATACACTTTGTATATATATAATTATATAAATGCATATTAAGGTGCATATAAAATATCATTAAATGGTTAACGTACAGTGTTGTGAATGTGCCTATGCAGCACATTCCCATCATTGACTTTAGCCCTATGCAAGCAGCCAGACTGCTGCAATATGAAACCTCACTTATGTGAGATAATAAAATGTATACATGCTCCTCTCTTGTGTTAGTGCTTGCCGGCGTACTAACACAATTATGTAGTCGGTAGTTTTAAGATAAAGTAAGACAATAATTTTAATAAAGAAACGTGAACTAAACTAAGCAGACGTGTTCTTATTATATGGACTTTTATTTTTTCAATGTTCTTATTATAATAGGTGTAAGCCATACATCCAGATTGGCTTAATGACTTTATACTCTAAACATATGGGAGGCTGATGCACGATTAGCTAACGAAAGCTTATAACCTTGAGCGTTTGTAAAGGTGAATATCAAAGTACGACGCTGTTTTTGTTTGCGGAACTACAATTCTGTTGAGAATTATAATTGGTGAGGGGGATCTGTGAAGAGAGAATGTTATGTTTTTTTTTTCTTTTATCGGTTTATTTATTAAATCTTTCTAAATAGAAATTGACAATAATTTTGCAAATCTTAAAAAACTAATATGTATGCTATTGAGCTAGGTATCAATATTTATCAAGGATTTTCTTTTAAGGCGATTTGGTGCAGTTGCAGAAGATGAGTACCGAACATGAGGGTTTGGATGCGACTTGAGTCTATCTCGAAATTTAGGTATATATTGATGAATAACTTTTTCAACAGTTAGTAAATTTAGATCTTTCTGTAGGTTTTTGTTTTAACATACCACGAAGCGTATCTAGCTTGTCGGAAAATTTGGATTTATTCTATATTTGTGTTACACGTGAACATCACAGTTCTATACTATAAGTCCAAATTGGCTTTAATATTGATTTGTAAATTAACAATTTGTTATCGAGACTGAGTTTAGAGTTGCGATTTAGAAACCAGTACAATTCCTTATATTTAAGATTGTTGTGTGTAGCGCAAATTAAATTCAAATGTAAACAAACAATAAATTATTTTATTTTATTTAAAAAAGTGCTTATGCACAAATTATTTTATAGCAATCCATTTCTAACTAATGTAATATGTAATGCGATCGCACACGGAAGAACCACCACAATGCAAGTAGAGTGTTTGGTCATAGCATGTATGCAATTGCTATTTGACACTTTTCTTTTCTGTGCAACTATTCTGCACATGTCGATATGATACACTTGAATGTGTCATAATATTTTCTAAGCATTGTAATGGTATATCTATGGTTGACCTTACTCAATGTTAAGGCCGCCTTTGATGACTATTACAGTCGTATTCTTTAAACCACTTGTGTTCTAATTTAAAAGAGCTAACCGCTTTATAATTTATGGCATGAGTCAGAAAACGATACTTCTGACATAAATTGTTTGCCACTTAAAATTCGGTTAATAGCTCATGTGGTGTCAAATATATTGAGACCACACAAATCGGAACACATGTGAATATGAGACACATGACAAGCAAATGCACAGTAAATACTTGCTATGCATTTCTTGTCTTAGGTAATGTGTCGATAATATATAGGAAATAAATAAAATAAGACTAACCAATTAGAGTTAAGAAATACTTTGTTAGTTTTAAGTAAATATTGTTAGAATAAGATAGATATAGCTTTCTAAATAAATAAAGAAGCTATTGTAAGATTTAAGTTAGGTTTAAGAAGACAGTTGTTTTATGGTGGCCAAGAGAACGTGATCTATAAAAATTCACAGTAATGTTACAAGATAAAAAGTTATAATAAAAATAAAGTTATATCAAAAATGATTAATTAATTAAAATAAAAAACAAGTTATATCAAAGTAAACAAAGTGTTTTAATTACGAAAGTAGAACTAAAACTAAATATGAACACAGCATTGATGTGGGTCAACCTTTTTAGTCCCACCGCAATTAAAATTATTAAGAAAAACATTTGTAAAATATAATGAAATATTTTGTATAAATAGTTTCATAAACGGTGTTTTCCAACGCAGCATAAAGTACCCAAAATACTGTTGAAAATAGTGAGAATGAAGACGATCGCTGTGTTCGGCAAGTGTTTAATCATTTTCCCACTTATTTGGTCTTGCCCAGGTGCTCTTTTTGGGTTAATGTAAGTTATAGCTTCTTTCAATTCCGAAAGCTCTATAATTGGAGGATTTTCTACTTCAGCTAGGATAGATATGTTAGGCTGGAAGTCATTGATTTGGGGGTTTGGCTGAAAAACATTCTGCAGATGTAGTGCCAAAGTAGTTCATTTTTCTTCATCGCTACGAGCCCAGGAGCCGTCTTGTTTGCGTATAGAAGGTTCCCTTTGAATTGGAGTTTTACAATTCTGTGCAACTTTCCTTAAGGAATAATTATGTTTTTTTTTTGTGAGCCAAGGCTTTCTAGGTATTTTTGTATGGAACTGTTTCTTTCCTCATCAAGGGCTTTTTTCAGGGCTTTTGTCACCACATAGAGGTTGAGTTTTGATCTGGGAGAATAGTTTCTTTGCCAATCTCGTCTCGCATTACGCTAAGCAGAAATAAGTTCATTCAAGGTCGATGGAAAAATTGTTTTTTTCGCATTATAATGTTGGACAATAATAGACTCAGCAGCCGCGCCAATTAGAGTTTTGTTAAATACATCAACAGCATGCTTAATTTCATCGGTGTGTGGGGGCGGGGAAATTTCTGGAAGACTTCTTTCAAGTTCTTTACCAAAGTTACGCCAATTGACAAATGATTTAATATTCTCGTTTTGACCTTCGGAAATATTTGCCAGTGTTAAGATCATCGGAAATTGGTTTGAAGATAAATCATACGATCGGTCAGCAGAGATATATTCCTTACTTAAACCCTTGATGACACCAAAATCGATCAAATCAGGAGTTTTACTGGTATCGGTCAGCCAACGAGTGGGCTTTCCAGATGATATGACTTCGAGTCCCTTGTTTAGAGCTGGATAGAGTTTCTTCCTCGTGGCGATAGTAATCTGGAACCCCAGAAAGTGTACTTAGCAATAAAATCTCCAGCTGCTAGGAATTTTGTAAAATGGTCAGTTGTTAGCGAAAAGTTAGGAGGGCAATATACGGCAGATAACACTAGCTTCATTTGGGCGACAAATATGCAAATAGTAGTGGCTTGAATATGCTTTTCGGAAAGTTGCTCTAGTTCCTAATGTCGCATTGTGCTTCTGATAAAAATACCCGTACCACCGTGTGCCTTGCCATCGGGATGTTTAGTGTCATAAAAAGAACAGCTTTGTATACGAGTGCTGTTTTTAGGAGTTAAATGTGTCTCTGAAATTAGCATAACATCGATGTTGTTTAAATATAGATGACGACTGACTTCTAGAATATTGTGGCTTAAGCCGTTAGCGTTCCAGTGGCAGATTTTAAATGCGTTCAGTCTGCTCTCAATAGTCTGGAAATAAGTGCTTGATTCTGGACCATACTTTGCATCATAGACTGCATCGTAGTTTGCATCCATTCCATAAACTTATCCATCCTTTGTATAAAAGAAGAAAACATAGGCTGCATTTTTTGTTGGCTGTTGATAGTTGGCTGTGTGATTGCCTTTGCAGTTCGAGCAAATCTTGGCTTCTACATCTTGTTTGCTTTTTGGACAACTTTCCGTAGAGTGCGAATCTGAACAAATAACACATACACTGTAACACATTGTTTGCAATAGGCCTTAGTGTGACCATACAGTGTTACAATTTAGGCATTGTACTGGTTCTCTTCGCTTATGCGGCTGCTCAACGCTAATTTTCCTGTGGAGTAGGAAAATTCAACTTTATATAGTGGTTGTAGGATACGTTCTCTATTTATGATATTATAAATATTTTTGACCATGAAATTTTTTTCCTCTAAAGCTGATTGTAGCAGCAGAGTTTATAAAATCTGGTGTCTTACCTTGTTTACGAGTTGAAACTATTTTGCAGTTGTCAACAGAGGTGGTGTTATTGTTAGGCATGGTTTGATATGATTTCTTATCTGAGAAAAATTCATTTTTTTCTTCGCTGTGCATTTGTTGTAGCTGTATTTGAAGTTGTTTAATTTGTTCTTCTAAAAATTTAACCTGGGCTGATTTAGGTGCTTCTTCGTTTGAAACACCTGAAATCATGTTGTTTGATACCTGTTTCATGATCATGTCAGGTTCGTTAGAAATTATATCTTTTTGACTATTTGGAAAAATATTATTTAAATTTTCGTTTTTATTATTAATTAATTTGATTTTATTTGATATAGCAATTTCACTAGTTGTTTTCCTTATATTTATTTCAGTTGTCAATTTACCTATAGTTTTGTTTGTAGCTTGATCTTTTATTTTAATGTCTTCTGCATTTAACGTTATATAGCCATTTAGGCCTTTTTCACTAATTAGTGAATGTCGTCGTATAATACTTTTACAATTGTTCATAAAATATTGATTTAATGTAATATTATTACAGTTTGGTGATCACTGGTTGTAATAATATATAGAATATAAAAAAGAATTTAAAATATACACTGTGGCAACGCCACGTTTATAAACGTTAAAAAAATAAACAAATGCTATCTCTATCAGCTGTTTTGGTTGTATTAGTAACAAAACACAATTTTTATTTTAATGTTTTTGTTAAGTTTGTTTTTTTATTAAAATTCAGGACTAGATTTTGTGATTAAATTTATAAACCACCCTTATGCTGTCGCGGATCGCGATAACTAGAAAGTATGTTTATTATTTAATCTTTGTGCTTGTGCAACAACTGAAAAGACATCAATGCAATATTGTCGATTTAGTTAGTTATTCTGTTCACTTGTTCGATAGTACTATGTTTTAACTAAATCCAAATTCATGGCTTGGGATTGTTTTTAGAAAAATGGCACAAGTTTTTTGAGATTCTAGACAACCCTGACGCTGATAATCAGGAAGAAACATCAGAACATGCCGAATTAATTAAAGAAAGCAAAATTCCTAAACTACCACCAATATTTGTAGCGGGTGTTGGTAACATTCAACCATTGCGGGCACTGCTAAATAATGTAGCTCCAAATGAGTTTGTACTCAAAATTTTAGGTAATAATGTAGTCAAAATACAGCCCAACACAGCGCATATCTATTCAAAAGTTACCAAAGCTCTTGCAGAAAAGCAGACGGAATTTTATACTTACAAACTAAAGCAAGGTAGAAGCTTTAATGTAGTGTTGATGGACCTACATCCATCAATACCTCTTGATGAAGTCAAACAAGACTTAATTAATTTAGGCCATGAAGTAGTCAATATCAGTAACATTCGACATCGTGTTACAAAAAAACCACTTCCTCTGTTTTTCGTTGGACTAAAGCCCTCAGAGAAGGTGAAAACAATTTACAACTGTACTGACTTGCTGCACACAAAAATTTCCATCGAAGCGCCTGAAAAGAAGCGCGAATTGCCGCAATGCACTCGGTGCCAACGATATGGTCATACAAAACATTTTTGTAATCGTATGCCACGCTGTGTTAAATGCCCTGAAAACCACTTATCCTCAGATTGTCCTCGCAAATCCCCCGGTAATGATGTATGGTGTGTTCTTTGTGAAGGTAATCACCCGGCTAACTATAAAAGGTGCACAGTCTACAAACAACTCCAGAAAAAAGCGTTTCCAGCCCTACGTAGAAAAATAACAACTGATACAGAAAGGCAACAGAACACCAAATTGAATGTAACAAGCCAAACGTATGCAAATGTTGTTAAATCTAACAATATAAACACTCAAGAGCACGTAAACTCAGCTCAGCAAAACGATTTTCCTGAGCTTAAATCAATGCTCAAAACGGTTATGGAACAAATGAGCTCTATGGTCAACCTCCTAACCGCATTTGTCGCTAATACATCCAAATAATGGGTAGTCTAAAGATAGCTATTTGGAACGCTAACGGGCTGACCCAACACATTTGCGAAATTAAGACTTTTCTTCTTGACAAAAACATTGATGTTATGCTTATTAGTGAAACTCACTTTACATCAAGAAGTTATCTGAGGCTTCCATATTACACAATGTACAACGCAAATCATCCTTCTGGTAACGCCCGTGGTGGCACAGCAATAATCATAAAAAATAATATTGACCACTCATTTCTCACCAATCACAATGAAGACTATCTGCAATCAGCAGCCATATCAGTATGAGATATATATAGTGAAATAACTATTGCCTCTATATACTGTCCACCTAATCAACCAATTAAAAGTCATCAATTTGCAAATTATTTCAAAACGCTCAGGCCTAATTTCGTAGCAGCAGGTGACTTTAACGCCAAGCTCAAGATTAATAACACCCAGAGGACGCGAGCTTTTAAAAACGATACAAGAAAGCAACCTATTTCACCTATCTACTGGCGAACCCACTTACTGGCCGATAGATCCAAATAAAACACCAGATGTCATTGACTTTTGCATTTGTAAGGGCGTACTCATAAATAATCTAACCTTGCGGTCGTCGTTAGATCTTTCGTCTGACCACTCTCCTCTTCTGTTAGAAATTCATTCGAATATCGTCCTAAAAACTCCAGAACTAAGACTTCACAACAAAAGAACTGATTGGGCTATTTTTCGTAGTTACATTAGCGAGCACTTCTCGACACATATTCCTCTTAAAACTAATCATGACATTGAAGCCGCAGTAGAACAATTCAACAAAATTGTACAAAAGGCAGCTTGGTCTGCAACTCCGTCTACACAGAATTGTAGGACTGTACATCTAGACAAGGATATCAAAGAACAACTACTTGAAAAACGTAAATTACGTAGGGTCTGACAGATGACGAGAAATCCTAACGACAAGAGGCGCCTGATTGTAGCCACCAAAAAATGCAAAGTAAATCTAGAGGCAAGAAAAAATGCAAGTATTGCAACTTACTTAGCAAGCTTGTCTCCCTCTGAGGCCACTGAGTACTCCTTGTGGAAAGCCACACACATACTTAATGCACCAACATCGCATATACCACCAATAAAGATGAGTAATGGGCAATGGGCCAAAACTGATGCTGATAAAGCGAAAACTTTTGCAGTGCATCTTGGTAATGTCTTTCAGCCACGCTGCTCTAAAAATAATCTGAAAGACTCTGAAGTTGAAGCTTTTTTTCACACACCGCATCAATTAGACTTTCCTATTCCTAGGTCTTTGACTCGTGAATTAAAGTGGGTCATAAAAAACAAAATTAAAACCAGAAAAGCTTCAGGATATGACCTGATAACCGGAAAGGTGCTACATGAGCTACCAGATATGGGTTTTAAATTCATAAACCAATTGTTCAATGCAATTTGCACCTGTGAACACTACCCATCTCAATGGAAAGTCGCTCAAATTATATTAATTCCAAAGCCCGGTAAGCCCGTCGAACTTGCAACATCTTACAAACCGATCAGCTTACTTCCTGTGTTGTCAAAAGTATTTGAGAGAGTATTCCTAAAACGTCTAAAGCCAATTATCGAAAATAGATATCTGATTCCCAACCACCAATTCAGGTTTCGCGAACATCACTCTACTATTGAATAAGTAAATAGAGTATACAACTTTGCAAGACTTGCATTGGAAAATAAAGAATACTGCACAGCAGCCTTTATCGACATAACACAAGCATTCGATAAAGTATGGCACACTGAACTTCTCTACAAATTAAAGTTACAACTCCCGCATAGCTACTTCTCCGTCTTAAAATCATATATACTAGATCGGCACTTTATGGTTAAAATGAATAGCTGTCACACTGAACTTTTTCAAATAGAGGCTGGAGTTCCCCAAGGAAGTGTGTTGGGTCCTACTCTATATACTCTGTTCACAGCAGATCTCCCACTCAGGGCTAAAACATACACTGCAAAATTTGCGGATGATACTGTAGTGATGGCGAAACACGCAGATCCTGTAGTAGCTTCACAACTTTTGCAAAGTAATCTGAACGATGTCAATGCATGGCTAGACATTTGGCACATTGAAGCTAACGATAACAAATCAGTTCAAACTACTTTTACACTCCGCCACGGTACCTGCCCTTCCGTTAGACTGAATGGCCGTGAATTGCCGCAAGCTGAAAACGCCAAATATCTAGGTGTACATTTTGATCGTCGTCTAAATTGGCGTCATCACATCTTTACAAAACGGAAGCAGTTAGGAATAAAGCTACGCTCACTTTACTGGCTACTTAATCCCAAATCCAAATTATCGCTACAAAATAAAATACTTTTATACAAGGTCGTCTTAAAGTCAATCTGGACGTACGGTATACCCATCTGGGGTATAGCAGCGAAGTCAAATCTAGATATGATTCAGAGGTTTCAATCAAAAATACTACGTATCTGCGCCGACGCCCCATGGTTTATCCCGAATAACGTCCTACATCATGATCTTGGCATCTCTAAAGTGTACGAGTCAATACAGCAGATAAGCAGCAACTATCACTCACGACTGGTAGTTCATCCTAACCCCCGTGCCGCAGGCCTAACGAGGGATACTTTTAACATTCGTAGATTAATACGCTTCGCAACTTCTGATTTGCCGAGCAGATTCTAGAAATTGTAATTCTTCATTAGGCGGTGATTACCACTGGGTAGTCCCGTACATGCCAATCATATATTGTTATTGCCATAAGTAGTACTTATTATTCATGAATAGAATAGATTGTATTTAATAAAATGAAGTTTAAAAAAAAAAGTTTTGCTAACATAACTTCCTCAAACAGTTTTGGCAGACAAGGCAGCAAGCTTATAGCTCTATATGGTGCGGTTAGTGTTGTATCCTTTTCGGGCTTTTGAATCATTGTAATCATTAATGCTTTTTTCCATTTCGTCGGGATATGTCTAAATTTTATTATGGCGTTAAAAATCTTTGAAATGAATGAAATTGTTACAAGGTGCAGAATTTTTAGCATAAATGGAGTTATATAATCGTGTCCAGGTGCATGTTTGCAGACAAGTTTTTCTTTGATCCTAACCTCGATTTCGCTTGCCGAAATTTGTAAATTAATAACATTATTGTTGATAAGTTGAGCTGGTAAAATTATTAGAGGGATTTGGTTAAAACTTTTGACTTAGATGACTTTAGCAAATACCGTTGGGATTTCTTGACGGAAGTACTGTTTTTATAGCTTGATTAGCCTTCTAGAGTGATCCATTACTCGACTTCCTGACTCTTTTAATTTAGATTCGGCTAATGAGGATTTATTTTGTTGCCATTCTCGACGAAGATTTCTTTTTTCTGCTAGAAATCTTTCAATCGCTTCCAGTCGTTGTTACAAAAATTCTGCTCTCTTATCTGAGAGGGCGAACTTTGTGGTATAGAAATTTCGACAGCTGAGAAGAGAATCATGTTGAATACTTGTATGGCATTATTTATTTGATATTTGTTTTTAATTTTGTAATTGATTTGTGGACCTGAGGTTCTTCTTGAATTATTAGGAAGATTGGAGAATGATTCGATGATAACTCATAACTTGTGTACACCGAAATAAATTCACAACGAATACATTTTGTTACAGCGAAATCAATAAGAGCTGGGATATTATTGCTAACTGATGACCAATACGGTAGAGTGATGCTACAATTAGTTTGTTAGTCTTATTTGTCATCACGTTAAAAACAGATTGCAGAGACTAGAGCGTCAAGCGAGGAATTATAAAGCGAGGAAGGCAATACACTACTGATAGGGTTTGATTGTAAATAAGGCATTGTATGCAGACTGAAGTTGCTTGAAGAAAATTTTCAGCGCATGAGCCAACAAAATAGTTTTTCAATCTTCTTCGGACTTACTATCTCGTAAAATCTACACAAACATAAAACTAAATGGGTCATCTCCACTTTCAGCCCGTTTAAATCACTTGTGGCTCGTTTATGTAACTTTCTCACTTCGTTTTCTCAAACGATTTTCTCACTTTTGACAATTACTCACTAGAAATGAAATGTGAATTGTTTTCTCACTTTTTTTCGTTCCAGTTTTTGTCACCTGTCAAATTGCTTGCGAGAAGTTTTGAATTTTGAATGGAAAAAAGTAAGTTAAAGTGAATAAATTTAAATTTTTGGTACAAGTGCTATTTTCGTTCCATTTTTTCCAAAAACGTTCCATTTTCATCAGTTTCTCTCATCACACCATAACGTTCTCGTGTGGTGAATTTTTCATGTTACATAAACAGCAAACTCGAAAGAAGTGAGAAAAAGCAAGTGAGAACTTTTCGAAAGAAATAAACGAGCTACTGGTATCGACAATATACAATGATGTCTTTTTCAAAAAGGCGCTAATATATTAGCAACGATATTAATAAACATAGTTAGGATAAGTCTTGAACTAGACATAATACCTAAATATTGGACAAAGACTAGTGTAGCTTTCATACTAAAAGGAGTTAAAAAAAGTACAATGCCAGAAGCTTTCCAGCACATTAGCATCACTTCTTTTCTGCTTAAAGCTATTGTGAAGATTCTAGATCAATATATCAGGGAAGTCTACATTAAAACTTTATCTCTACATATTGAACTATATGCTTACCAGTCGGGCAAATCGACTGAGACCACTATACATAGTCTAACGAGTAAAATCCAGAAGGCTTAAGAATCCACCCCAGGTACTCAATAATTAAAAACATCAACAGAAAAATATATAATATTAATTTAAATCTTGCCAATTTCATTTTAGCTAGATCCACACTAAATAATAAAGTATCAACATTTTTAATTGGTATGGGTACGGATATTTCTGTAATTAAAAAGAAAGAAATAGAAAAAGTTAGCATTAATTTGAATGCTATAATAAGCCTTAACGGCATAGGAGATGGTATAAAATATACTTTAGAAAAAGTTGAAACAGATCTCAAAATTGAAAACATGCTAATACAACATCGTTTTCATGTTGTCGATGATGATCTTCACATTCCCTCGAATGCAGTACTTGGGCTCGATTTTCTTAAAGAATACAATTGTATCCTTGAATATCAACAAGATCAAGACATTCTAATATTGAGACCATATAATTTCCCTCAACATCTGGGCAAACCAATGGTAAATAACCTCAGAATAAACTCAATTTCACTTCCGGCGGGATCTGAAGTTATTAGAACTATTGTTACAGATTCCTCCTATGAAGAAATATTTATACCCCATCAAGAAATACAGAATAGTATTTTTGTAGCAAATATAATAACAACAAGTAAACGTACGTATGTACTGTAACAACCCAAAATGTCATAAATTTAAAATTTGATTGTTACAACATCGTGGGTATAGCTGCCTACACAATAAAAGAAACACTCACTTGAATACATATAATCGACGGTTCCTACAATAAAAAAAAATTGTTAAGTACGGATAAGCACATTAACTTAACCAACTTACCGCAGCCTCCCGCAATATACGCCACACCAAAAACGCAACAGGCCACACCACAACAACAGACATCCAGCAATGGAATTAATATGCATTATGGTTCACAGATTTTTCTTCTAAAATTGATTGTTTTATCAATTATAATCATAATTATTTGTTTATAATTTAATTTTTAAAAAGAAAAAAAAACCACGCTTTAAAAACATTTCGACTGGCACAACACATTGTTAAAAAAAAAATAAACAACAAACGAGATCAAAACAGAACTGTCAAACTAAGAAAGCTTTGGTGCAAAGTTGTGGAACTAGGTCAAATCGTAAAAAAAAACAAGTTCCAGCTTCCACAAGAGTAAAATATGGAATTCGCTCTAAAGCTGGACTGTCACTGGTGCATTGCAGAGGGATCAGTTAACGAGCTTCGATCAACGGTCGTTGAACTTTAACGTACTTACAGCTGGCACCGTTGATCGTTGACGGTATAAAAGTGCGTGCACCAGGAAGAAGTGGTATCTTTTTGTTTTGTTCGGCGACTAAAGGTACGAGAAAAATTGTGGTGCTGGATTCATCAGCTGAGATTACCGTGTGAACATATAACTTATAGCAAATTGCTACTAACCTGTGAGAATTTAAATTTTATTTTAAAACTAAGAAATATACGCAAAGAACTGAGGTTGTTGATTTATTAAAGAATTAAATTAAAGAATTGTTAATATATAACTTATAGTAAATTGCTACTAATCTGTGAGAATTTAAATTTTATTTTAAAACTAAGAAATATACACAAAGAACTGAGGTTGTTGATTTATTAAAGAATTAAATCAAAGAATTGTTAATATATACAGCGGCACGCCAGGTAGACATAGGTAAGCAGGATTCAGGGCATCAATAGTATCTAAATCTAGGTTGCACTGGGTATAACACACGTAGCTTTAACAGTTACGTGTGTCTATACCATAGTGTCGGAAGCGATAGGTAGCTTTAACAGTAACCTAACGTCTCCGGCCCCTGGGCGCTTTAACAGTGAACAGGGAAGGGTGCGACCTATAACACAACGTACGTAGCTTTAACAGTCACGTGTGTCTGCGTTATATCGTGTCGGCTGCCTGGCGAATTAGTATTTGCAACACCAGCTCAGTTCATCAGCGATTTAATTTAGTTTCGATGAGGTTGCCTGCGGTTCTGTTCATCGTCAGCGTGAAAATTCGAAGTGACAGGGTCTCACCAAATAAATTCCTTGTGTGGACCTTGGTGACGGCTGAGTTCAATCCCAGCTTTATACGAACCACAGGAAAGGTTCATTACAGTACGTATAATTAACACTACCAATCAACACGCTTTCATACAAAATCTTAAAATTATTACAGAAGATCTTAACGATTACAGTGTAATATCAAAACCACTAATGATAAACTAATGATAACTAATGATAAAATAAAGTTGGCAAAATTATCGAAAAATTTCCCCGCTTTTGTAAAAACAAAATTAGAAAACTTGTGCAAAATATATGTAGATATATTTGCACTTGAATCAGAATCTATCTCAGTTAATAACATTTACAAACAAAAGTTGCTCTTACAGAATACCATATACCCATAAAGATGAAATAACCAGGCAAGTAAATAAAATAATTAAAGATAATATTATAGAACCATCAGCTTCTGAGTATAACAGCCCTGTACTGTTAGTACCAAACAGAGCTGTGCAAAATCAAATAAATTACAAATTAAATTACAATTACAGAATAATTATAATTGATAATTGAATTTCCAGATTATATGTGTAATTTAATTGAAAACCTCAATTACGAATTACAGTATAATCGTAATTTGTAATTTAGTTTCTGAATTACAGTCACAATTGAAATTGAAAATCCAAATTCCAAATTACGTGTAATTTGCAAAAATAATCTAGAGAAGAAAAAGCATTGAAACTTTCGAAAGATGATAAACGAATCGAATCTATGGTTGGATTTTGGGTTGTAAGTGGCCCGCATTTTGTTTGCGCCTTCATTCATAGTCTCTTGTTGGGTTGCTTGTTTTTGTTTTTTACATTTGGTGTGTAGAAGTGTTCCATTAGAACTTCAAAGCAGATCAAGAGGCAGAAAAATTACTTCTTTTGTACGCAAATCGAAATCTGAATATGTTGCATTGTTGCTTTTTTTTCATGAAGTTGTCAATTTAATATTGCTGTTTTTTTTTTATTTCTGTCTTGTGCAGTGATCGAAAATATGTATTTAGAAATGTGTATACTTGTTTCATTTGTTAGGTTGCGTGTGTACTTTTCTATGCTTTTACTCTATGATATTTGTTTGTTTTGCTTGTATGGTTTTTTTGTTTTGGATTGTAGTTTTTTTTATGAAATTTAGGAAGGTGTCTATTTTGCATGATTTTTTTTTTCTTTTAAGCGCTGATATGCATGTGTCAGAATGTGTATACATTTTGTTGTTGTTTTTTGTTTAATTGATTGAACATTTGACTATGAGTTGCGCGTAAATTTTTCTAAGCAAATTTGGAAAGATCATTGTTTTTGTGCATCAAATAAATATATGCAAATTTGTAAGCAGTATATGTATGTGTGTACAATTTGTATGCAAATAATATAATTTTATCTGTAATGAGATTATGCCAACATTTATGTTTTAAGAATTATTTTTATTGCTAAATACGATTTAGAAATTATAATAACAAAAATGAGTAAAAATATGTAGTTTAAGAATAAAATTTTTGGACAAAGTCTTATGCTGGATGTATATTTGGTTTTGTATGTGCAATAATTTTTTATTGAATTTTTATTAAAAATGGTTAATTGCGTACAATGCTTAATTTTTCCCTGTTATATGTGTATTTTTATATTTCTAAATATAATCAATAACTTTAATAATTAATTTTTATTAATATCGTCTAGTGATAATAATATGATATAATTTCTCCTTTCTTTAGTAATTTATTAAGTGGTAAACACACACTCGCTGCTTATTGGATAAATTTCCTATAATAATTCACAAGTCCCAAAAATGATTGCAGTTCCTTAACATTTCGAGGTGCTGGGATAGACTTAAGACACTTGGTTTTGTCTGGATCTGGAATTACTCCTTTGTCCGAACATTTATGTCCAAGGTAAACGACTTCTCGTCTTAAAAACTGACATTTCTCCGTTTGTAATTTTAAATTATTTTCTTTTAGTGCTTGTAATACTCTCCTTAACCTTTCGTCGTGTTCGTTTAAATTCCTTCCGTAGATAACAATATCGTCGAGATAGACGAAGCAATCTATCCTTTGTAATCCTGTTAAAATACTATTCATAATTCGCTGAAAAGTTGCGGGTGCTCCTGTTAAACCAAATGGCATTCTAAGAAATTCAAAATGTCCCAGACCTGTGCTAAATGCCGTTTTCTCCCTGTCTTTACTGTCTACCATCACCTGGTGATAGCCACTAGCCAAATCCAGCGTTGAGAAATATCTACTGCATCCTAGTTGGTCTAAAATTTCATCAATTCTAGGAATTGGAAACACGTGTTTAATTGTTTTTTCATTTATTTTTCTAAAATCAACCACGAGACGCCATTTCTTTTCCCCATCTACACCTGACCTTTTTGGTACAAGTATGATAGGAGAGTTCCATGGTGATTTACTCCTTATTATTATCCCTTCATCCAGCATTTCACTAACTTGCTTATTAATTTCTTCCTTATGTGCTTCTGGTAATCTATATTGTCGTTGATTTACCAGTATTTGATCATGACTTGTTGGAATTTCGTGTGCCAATACTGATGTGTAGGACAGTTTATCTCCTGGTAAGTGAAATACATCGTTATATTCCTTAATTGTCTGCGTAATTAACCGTCTTTCTTCATTGTTTAAATGCTCATCCAATCTTATTAATTTCAGTAATTTTCCGTACCTTTCCTGTAAGTTTACTTCTTTGTTCAAATTAACCTTAGGGACATTGTACTCATAGTACTCATTCATATCACTGCCCTTTAATTCAATTTCACTATTCATTTCAACTACATAGTTGTTTGCATTCAAAATTCTTACAAAACCTATTCCGTTTTTTACTTCTGTTAAACATTCACCTGAATAGACATTTCTAACTATTTGCTTTTTATGTATTACGAGTGTTCCTTCTTTAGCCACTACTTTTACTGGAATAATCATTGTTGATCTACCTGGGATTGTCATGCTTTCTGCTATACAAATCCGACCATGATCTACAATGCTTACCAGTGGTAAAGTAGCTAATTCCTCTTTATTCTTAAAATTTAATTTTAAAACCTTTTTAATTGTGTCTGTAGTAGACCGGTTCCACAGTTCATCTCGACCTAGAAGTCCGTCTGCTGGTAACTGACTACCTACTGGCACTACATGCATTTTGAATTGTAGAGCTGGAAATTTTCGATGTTCAATATTGACCGTACCCAATGTACTTATATTGCCTCCAAAAGCTCCCGTAAGACCCTTTGTGTCTTTGGTGTTTATATCTTTTAAATTGATTAACGCCTCTGTTTTTATAAGGCTGGTGTCTGCTCCCGAGTCAACTAATAGTCGAAGTTTATTCCCCACTGCACGTTCGCAAGGTACTTCTACATAGGCATCATCAAACGATTGACTACTGCTGCCTTTGGCATTGTAACTCGCTCCTTTTGCCCGTAGTACTCCTATTTGTTCAAACACCCACTCTGATTTTTCTTTCCAGTAATCCGATAGTATTGAACAATATGAAATATATATTTGTTCACCTTCAACACTATATTATTCAATTTCGGCTTTTTCAAATAACTAATTTTTTCCTCTGAATTTTTAAACCCTATTTGGTTGGTCAAATTTTCTTGCACTTCCTTATGTTTTATCGTGATTATACCATGATTCTTTGAATTAACCGCTTTGGCTCCTAAATTCTTCATCTTATTATTTGTATTCGTTCGGTTCTGAACATTGTTGTTGCTGTTACTTTTAGTTATTCGTGCAGGTCCTAAATTAAATTGACATTTACTTTTTGAATTTACGGCAGTCCAGTCTAATGTCTTAGACTGGGCCGGTTGAAGTTTCCCGACGGGTTTGGTACTGTTATTCTGCAAGTTTTTGCAAAATGTCCTTCTTTGCCGTACCTAAAACATCTAATATTTGCACTCAAAGGTCTTCCACTTGGTCTACTAAAGTTTTGATTACTGTGCTTTAAAGGTACTGAATGGTTTTGCCATTCACTGTAGTTATTACTGTAGTTATTTTGGTTTCCACGTCCTGTATGTCCCAAGTTACAAAATTTATTCTGTTCATGTCCTCTCACTCCACAAAAAGTACAATACAATTTGTTTAGTCTGCTGAAACAATCCTTTGTATCGTGTCCCGTCTTCTTGCAGAAATTGCAGGCCGATTTTTCTTGTTTTACTGCCTCCATAGGTTGTTTTCTACATTTGGGTCCATTTTCCACAATTTTTACAGTATGGAGTATTTTGTCTTTCTGGGCAGTATGCCCATCCATGTCCGTCTTGTTTACAAAACATACATTTCATTTCTGTTCGATTCTCTGTGGTGGACATGTTTATATTTGAACGTGATTCACCCAATAATTCTTCGGCTGATTCTGCAATAAAAATTAGTTTCTGGATAGGATCATTCTCTAACCCAATAAACCTATGTTTTAAACTATTGTCTTTCAAACCCTTAATAAAACAACGTACTGTTAGTCGCCTGTATTCTCCTAACTGTGACAGAATTTCATTCTCACCCCCTTGATTTTTTATTTGGTGTTCTGCTTCATGTAGTAACGCCTCCAGTTTACCTCCAAATGAATTCGCCGATTCATTATGTCTTTGTTTAGTACATGTTAGATCATTCCTTATGTGCTCTAGTGTACGTTTCCTGAGGTATGTACGTTTAACCGCCTCACACAATTCATTTACTGTGTTGAATGGTCTGCTCGCGATATTCTCGTAAGCTACACCCACTAATCTTTGTTTTATGCAGCTTACGACATACTGTGCTCCCTCTTGCGGTAGTGCTTGTTGTACCAGTTCACAACCCGCAATAAACTTGTGTACTTCACTCCGTAGATCGGGTCCTTCTGTGCCCGTGAAATACGGTACCACCTTGATTACTATTTCCATGATTGCCGTAATCGACGCCATAACTTTTTTTTCGTTTTGGTTTGTTTTCACCATTGTTCTCAGTAACTGTTTTGTTTGTCCGCACTTCGCTAGTTCTTTCTTTAAATCACCAATTTGTGCTGTTAGCTTTTTAATTTCGTACCTTCTGAGTCCAAGATTATACTGATGTCCTGTTCCGTTTTTCCCTGGCTTTTTAAAACGTTCTCCAAAACTACCGTCTGATCTTCCGCGTCTTGCAATAAAGATGTTAATTCTTCCGTGCGTCTGCCAAATCTTCAATAACTGTCTTCAATGTATTCCAGTTCTTCAACCCTCGTTAACCTGTTATGTCTAATATGTTCTTTTGTTAATTGAACAAATTCCTTATCTGGATTAAGTTCAATTAATTTTTTCCAAGCGTGTACTCTTGCCGATTCTAAATATCTTTTAAATACTCTAAGCTCCTGTTGTAAATGTTCGATCTCCTTTTCCATTTATGAGAGATAAAAACAAAACAATTACGTGACCCCACTCAACCAATAACAATAAACAATTAATCAAAAGAAAAATACCGAACAATATCTCTGCATTACACTTATTACTTAGAAATAAACGTTTAATTCCACAATTCTCTAAATTCTTGCCTATATTGCCTGGCCCACTCTTCATCTGTTGTAGGTACTGGTGGTTTTATCCAGTTTTTATTGGGTTTTTTGCTTATGCTTTCGTAAAGTATTGCCTTATCTTTTGTATTGTCTATTTCACTAATAATACGATGTGCTTCCTCAAATAACCGTCTATGCGAATTCAGATGGTTTTCTAAATTTTTTGACTCGAATTGCTTATTGCAAATAAAACAACTTTTCCCCATATTCAAACAAACTTGAAAATCAAGAAATTTCACATAGTAACGTAGAACAACCGAACAACAGAACTCAAAAAAAAAACTTACATATAAACTTACATATTTTTCTACATAAAATTTGAATTTAAAAATATTTATTATATCATTACAATATTATTATTATGTGTTGTATAAAACACATTTGATATTTGACATTTGATGATTTTGTTCTATATATTTTTTCTTTTTTGTTTATCTTTAAATTATTAACTATATATTTCTTATTAATTACTTACAATTTTTTCCCTCATTTTTTCTTCTTGTTTTGTGATTTTGTTGATACTCCTAATTTATCCGGCTGTTGGTCCCACGCTGCACGTTTTGTTACTTCTGGTGGTACAAAAACGCGTGTACCGGCTGCGCCAAATTATGTTGTGGTTTTCTGTGATGTAAGACGTGACTGCGCCAAATGTTGTATCCTTTATTTCAAAATCTGGACTATATGTTGTATCTTTTATTTAACTTCAGTTGTATCTTTTTACTAACTATAATCGTATATGTATTTTGTATCTTTTATTTAACTTCAGTTAGTTGTATCTTTTTACTAACTACAATCGTATATGTCTTTTGTATCTTTTATTTAACTTCAGTTAGTTGTACCTTTTTACTAACTATAATCGTATATGTCTTTTGTATCTTTTATTTAACTTCAGTTAGTTTCTTTTTACTAACTATAATCGTATATGTCCTTTTTTTTTCTTAGTTGTAATTTTTGTTTGTCGAGTTAGATAATTATATAATTTATTTGGTTATTCACTTTTCATGTTTCAAGAAAAGAAAAGTCATTGATTTGTTTCTCTGTAGATATTCTTTTATTCTAATTTCAAGTTTCTTTCTTTGTATAGAGTTTTCTTTTTATTTTTGTTTAATCAAAACTACTACTTTTCTTAACATAAATGTTTATAACTATTTTACAATGTTCTTAGCTATTATAGAAACACTTCGCACTTGAGTTTAGTTTCACAATTATTTTGTTTAAATTATTTATTTTCTTTAATTTTTTACAAATATATTTTTTGTTTAATTTTTAGAAACACACGACTTATTTGTTTTCAATTTATCCGTCAGCGCTACTACGCTTGACCATTTTATGTTTCTCTAAATGTACATTATACTTTTAAGCGCTACTTCGCTTAACCACTTTTTATTTCTAACAACCAGAGTTCAAATTTTGAACCCATCTTATATACCTAAACTTGATGCAAAAATCCAATATATGACCTTCAAATTACCCTAGTTACCTTATTGGGCTTTTCCATAGTTTCATAATTTGCTTTGCTAAATTCGCAAAGTTTTTATTATTATAAGAATGCTCTACATATTTTTGCAATTCTTCCGTATTTACATTTTCAAAGTCACTTACATCGTGACACCAATTACTAACCACATACCAAAACTCAGCATTTCTTATCGTCGAACTGACGGTCTGATGCTTTGGTTCTAGTCAACAACTGCCCAGATGCAAATAACCTTGCCTATTTTTAGGGAAAATGTACGATCACCTAAGATCGTACACACTACCTAACGGAAAAACTGCCAAAACCCGTGAAATGAAATAAAATAAATATTTAACTCACAACACAACCCATGGTTCTTGAACAATTGCCACGTCCACATCACGCTCCGCGAGGTACTTCAAAAGAGGCCGATGATTTGGACCGTGTCCTTTTTGTGGCTTTGCCCGACGAAAAGGAGGGTATCCTTGAAGAGGATCCTGTGGGTTTGGTCTTTGGTAGCAGTTTAAGGCTACTATTCTTGACCGCGCTTGTTGGATCCGCTTTGTCTGCCGTTGAAGAGATATCCTTAACGGACTTTGCTTCCACTTTGGACTGCCCTTGATTCACTAATGATTGAACTGTAGCGTTGCCTCTTTGCTACAGCCTTTTCATGTTTTCTAATTAGGTCCTTTTCCCTCTTCGTGAAGGAGGAAGAGTCCCTCGCCCTCATTTTGCTTAGATAGTAGACCGATCGCTTGTAGCCATTCCTGACCATCTGCTCCTTTGTCACTATCTTCCGCGGCTCCATCCCCGGCCTTGAAGCCTTGGATGAGAAGGATTGAGGAGGATCAAGTAAAAGTTTCTCAACCTCTGGACTGATCTCATCGACGTTGCTAGCCTGAGATAACGAGTCATCGTCGGTTGCTGTGCTAATGCGTAAATTCAGAAATGCGCTGATGTACCTGGCTACAAAAAATTAGAGAAAGTAACAAAATTGTAAAAATAACAAAAAATGGATAAAATTTATGCAAGAATTTAGAATTAGCATTATTATTATGATATAATTGTATTTATAAGTAACCATTATAATAATAACTATATTTCTCTAAATTTCTTTTGTAACAAATTAAAAGAAACAAATTCTTTTATGTGAAAATAATACAAAAACAAATTTTAAGAATTAAAATTAAATCTTAAAAAAAAACTAACTAATAAAAAAAATTAACGCATGTAATAAAAAAAAAATTAATTAAAAAAAACTTAAGGTAAAAATTGAATTAAAAAAAAAACTAATTAAAACTAAAAAAAAAACAATATGACGTATAAAAAGAAACTTGAGCAATGTGACTATTTCAGGCGTTATTATTCAATATATCTTATTCAATATACTGCAATTCACTTTTGAGCTGGATATGCTGAACGTATTTACACCTTTCCATATATCCACATATACTTATATCTCCATATTTATTAGCACAGTTCAATAAAAAAAACAGTACAGCAGAAACTATCATCCAAAATCTTATTCAGAAGTCCCTTGTGATGCCCTCAATGTTTAGTATAAATAGTTCTTTAAACAACAAAATTATTATATTGTACGACTTTTTTACTTCTGTTAATTGGCTACCGTGTGATTGTCTTAAGTTTATTTTACTTTTCTTTTAATTTTGGGCACACAAATTATTTAATACATCCAATATTTCACTCGAAATAGTTTTTTTTTATTTTTAATTAATGTTGGTTTTCAAACTTCAGGTTTTTATTAGTTTTTCAATCAATAAAAAAAATTAAACGATTCGACTTTGGGAAAAGGTTATTACTATTATTCTCTCCAAGAATTTTATAGGGTTATTATTTGCATCAAAGCTGCCGCTTCTTTTATTTTTCAAGTAAAAATTGATATTCGCAAAAGGATCGCCAAATAATATCGGCGGTTAAATATCCTTCAGTAATAAACATCATTACAAGCTATTTAGCTTTTATTTATTAATTTTAATTTATCTATCTAAATTATCTAATCTATCTAAATTTTGAGCAACTAATGTTGCTCTCCTATATTTGTTCTTAAGTGATTTTTATGTAATTGATATAATTTAATTGCCATTTGAGACATTAATATTATTATTATCACTATTAGATACCAGGAAATGTCCCCCTTGTTATCTAATATTTCTAATTCATTCGCGACATTGGCTTGAGGCCTGTCGAACTTAGCTTTGGGACCGCACATAATGTTTTATTTTGATATATAATAGAAATGCTAACATGGACATCCATGGACTTAACATATATGTAATATATATTTGAGCAATATAAAAGACCGTTGTTGTCTACGGTTTGTAACAGACTCAATTTATTATATATTATATATTATACAGAATAGTGTTGTTATGTCTATCTTAATTCTACACTAAGAGAAAGAGATTGAGTGGGAGAGGTTACTTACATACATATCAATATGGTATAAACACAAAATAATGAAATTATAAAAAAATTTTTTTTTTCTTTTTGTGTTCGTTTTTGTTAATAGTATTTGCAAGATGCGATATAAAATTAATTCAAAAGTAAATTTAACATTTTCGCTTAAGCAAATTTTTTATAAAAATTATTGTATCTTCGTTTTCTTAAATTATTAAATTTTTAAACTAATGTATAAAATTATATAAACATATTTATAATTTTTTTTTTTCAGTATTTTTTTTTATAGTATTGTTACGTAATCGCCTGCGTGATTATTCGAATCTCAGGATTTTGTAAAAAATGAAACGAACTTTTAAAATGGGAGAACTATACTTATATATTTGTTGTATTACAAAGAACTAGTATTTATTACGAGTCAATTTAATAAAAACACAGCTTCACACCAAACAAATTTCCAAACTAACTTCTTTCCTAAAAGAATATCAACTGATATAATGTTTAAATAATATTTAAACATTTCATTGCTACTCTGATCAAAATTCGTAACAGTATGTACAAAACACGATATAAAATCAAGTAATTAAATTCAGGGTTCAGAAAAACATTGTGCTGTGCACAAAAATGCAAAGCACCACGCACAAATGTTGTGCGATTCTAAATAAAATTTCACACCACAAATGTGGTGCGCGAAAGTTTTTGTGCACATCTTAAGTGCACATCTTGTGTGCACAAACAAAACGCACATTTCACACAAATGTGGTGGAGTGAAATAAAACTCATACACGCATTCGGTGTTTGTGTCGAAGTTATTTCGCACAGCGCATTGTGTGTGAGGCAGCCAGCTTGCCCTCGCACACAATATGTGCAGAAAAGAATACGAGGAGCACATTTTGTGTGCAGACTTGAGAATAAAAATGCACCTAAATGTGAGGAGACGAAATGTCTACTGCAAATTTGTGTGAAATGATGATTTAAAAACGCACAATATTACGATGAATAAAGCAACAAAATAGCATGAAAGACCGATTAGCATTAATTTCCACTTAAGGCGAAATATTTTATTGAAAAAATGATTTTCTATTTATATTTTAATTTTAATTTTTTATTTGATATATATTTATTGCTTATATCACTTATTATTTTAAGGTTTATTAACTTAAAACATGGGAATAAAGTTAATTTCACAATGTACGTGAAAACTTTGTTATAACATAAAATACAAATAGTTTATGATATATGAGTTAAATAGGTACAGGAATTTAATAGAGAAAAAGTATTTGTTTCGAAATGTTATAAGTAAAGAGGATCGGTTCTACGGATCTTACTTTGAAAAAATTAAATATATTAATTTTAGACTACTTCATAAAATTGTATTTATCACTTAAAAATTAAAATTATAGAATATTGCTTTTGTCCTTTAAGGTTTAAGTGATTAACACGACTGAGGCTTAGTTTGTTTATTTTTTATTTAAGAATATCACTTAATAGTATCACTTAACTAATCTATTATTAGTATTCATTCATATATTTCTGTGGAAACTAATTGCTTTGTATTAAAAAATTTTGTGTTCAAGAGTTCAAATTTTCACTTCCCTTTCATGTTTTTTAAGTTCACATTAGCAAATTTAAACATCCTGCTACTTGTTTAAGAAAATATTTTCCTAATCCTTCGTGTTTTTTAATAAAAGTTAGATTTTCTACCTATGTATTAGTAATTGGGAATATTTTTTGGGAATAAAAAAATCTTCCTAAAATATGTTTTTATTTCTTTTAAACTGGTGCAAAACTTACCAAACAAATACTTTAAGTTCACTTACTAAATTTGCATTTAAAAATGCACAAAAGTTAAAATACAAATAAGGTTAAGACAGTTATAATTTTTAGGTAACATTATAAATACTTAACAAAACTAATTATTTTAAATATTTGTTAATTTATGCAATTTTTAACCTAAGTTACGATTCCAACGACCGCAAATATCAAAATTTTTCAAAATTTGCAACAAAATAATATTTTCTATTTCAAACAAAATTGTGAAGTTCCTGTAATTTTTTTCCACTCTTGGGTGCAAGCGCAAAATCGCACATTTGAGCAATCGAACATTTTGTTTCGCACAGTGCGGTGCGAGCATACAATTTTCTCGCACATCTGATTGTGAAATGAGACCATCGGTTGTGTAGGCCTCGGTTTAGTTTCAGTAGAAAGTTTACAGTAGAAAGCTGATGATTCTTTGTATGGAGTCTTCAAAATTGATTTTAAATCTTTAGTTTTTGTTCTTTCATTTAAGTTTGAGTTGTTAGTTCTTCTTTCGGATAAATTTTTGCTGTTGTTAAATCGATTGGCACTTCAGTAGTTTCACAAGAAGATTGAAGACATAGTGCAACACATATAAACTGTTTTTTGTTTTTATTTTGGTTATATTTATTTTTTGTTATTAAAATATTTTTTTTTAATATATTAGAATTTTTTTGTATGTTTTATTTGCAAAGCAAAATGTTATTTATAATAAAAAAATTATATTGGTAGTAAAAAAAAAATATACTTGTATATTATTATTGCTTGAGGTTATGTTTTTATTTACTTAAATCAAACATTACTTTAATACATTGGAATTTTGTTAATTTATTAAAACATATTATTTTTATACAATGTTTTTGTCATAACACTATTTTAATAAACAAATTTATTTTCAGAGTGAAATAATATTCTTTAGTTAATTTTTTTTTTTTTGTTTTTATTTTTTTGTTTTCACACAAGAACACATTTTAGTTGTTTTTCAATTGTATGGCTCATAACACTATTTTAATAAACAAATTTATTTTCAGAGTGAAATAATATTCTTTAGTTAATTTTTTTTTTCTTTTTGTTTTTATTTTTTTGTTTTCACACAAGAACACATTTTAGTTGTTTTTCAATTGTATGGCTTTGTTACTATATACACTTTTTATATCGGTGTGTCTTAATTATTTAGAAAACTATAGCGCACTCAAGTGATTTTTTTATTTTTTTTACTTTAGGCCTTTTCGGTGGCTCGCAAGTACGTCAAAAAATACATGTTGGCCTATGTTGGCCACGCGAGTCATTGGCATCACTGTTGCAATCTGTCAAATGTTTTGTTTTGACAAACAGCAAATCTTGTATATGTGCATATAAATCAAATATATTTTTATAAAAATATAAAATTAAAATGAACACGGAATTAAAAGGAATGGTAAGAATATTGAAAATTTAAAAATAAAACACTAAGATAAGTAAATTTTTGTAGGTACTGTCGATGTTGGGAGAAGAAAGCAACGTTTTGCAGTGGCCGAGGGATGCAAGTTGTTTCACGAATTTTTTAAATGTTATGAATGCCGCAACAACCTCCTCTGAAGATTTTCTTCCTTTCGTGTCAAGTAGCACTCTAGAAAACACTTCGTTTCCTTTGCGGTCCATAGTTTGGGTGTATTTCTATAAAAAAATTTTTAGAAAAACTTCAAAAATTATGTTTGTTTTATTAATTTTACGTATGTAAACTACAAATTAAATGAAATAAAATAAATGTTACTTGGTAATAACTAACATAATAAAAAATTCAATGTGCTTAATACTTACGATTTCTCCATTCTTATTATTTCTTCGTTACTTTTCAAGATTTTTCAAATTTTTGAATTCTGTTTGAATTTTTATTTCCTCAATTTTTGACATTTGATTGCACTATTCGTTGAAATTTTCAATGAAGGTTCACAATAGTTCGCTAATTGCGTTGGTAACATTTTTTTTTTACTGGCCGATGTGGTTGGCCAGCATAACTATGCTGGCCGAGGTAGAGAAAATAGTGTTGTTGTTTTGCATACATTGCGGCCAGTATAGGCCTGCATAGGCCAACAACTTGCCGTTTTTTGCCGTACTTGCGAGCCACCGAATACGCCTTTTATTAATGAAAGAATTTGAAGTTCACTTTCCAGTATTGTTGATGAATCAACAAAAAACTAACAACTAGGTCATGAGTTAATCGCTCACACCTGTTGCTTAATTTTTTGTTGACGAATCAACAAAATAATAGGGGTATTCAGGCAACTGATTTGTTGCTTAGTAGTTGATTACAACAAAAATTTGCACACAAAAATGAAACCAAGCAGAGAATCAACTATTTCGGTGATTCTCAGATTAGTACAAATTTGATTAATAGTGCTGCCAGTCCCAAGTGTCGTAATAATAACTTAAAATGAACTTTTGTACAGAAATTTATTAGCTATCTCTCTCAGCTGTTTGAATTGTGTGTAAACAATTTTCACTGTTAACGTATGTTTCGCTTTTGCTGTTGATGCGAGTGCTGCCAAGGCATTTACACACAACAAACTAATCAGATTACGCATTTTGGGTCGTTCAAGCAACTGATTAACATCAAAATGCTAAATTTTTTTATATGAAGTTTTTGAATCAACTAAGCAACGAATCAGTTGCCTGAGTACCCCTAATATTAATTAGGTCATAAGTTAAGCGCACGCATAGGTTGCTTAGTAAGCAATCTGTGCGAATTAAATACTAAATTAGTTTAAGCAAATATTGTATATCTTGCAGTTATTATTGCATTTTGATTTGTATAAAAGACCAATTTATTGGTAAATAAAGTCAGTTATTGAATTACAAACAATATCTTCACATTCTTATAATTGTTCCCCCCACCAGTGGTAAGGAACTCATAGTTTGTGAGTGAACATCATTGTTCAAGTATTGTATAATAAATGAAATAAATATTATTTTTAAATTTTGGGCCCGAATCGATGATGCGATGTTCGATAATGTCATGTTTATTAATTAAGTGCATAGATTTGTTATACAATTTAATTTTTATGACACAATTTCACAATTTTTGTTTTGTTTCATTAATATTATGCTTGATATAATAAGTTTTTAACTTAAAATTATATTTAATCAAGTTCGAAATATGTAGAAAACTGATATATTTCAGTTGCAACATTGCTAAGTGGTGCACTTCAATTTTCATAATTTTAGTATATATATAATACATATATATATATATTATTATAAAAAAGTAATTAATATTTCTATTCTGTTAAATTTTTATAAAATTCATTTTGTATTTTTAATATCATTTGAAGCAAATTATTTTGATTCTGCACACACAACATATTTACATCATTCAATTCAATATTTAATATATTTTAAGTAATATTAATTATTTTATATAATTTTTATTTGCAAAAATTGAAGTAGTTTCAAACGATCTGTTCCGCTAACGAAGTAAAGTAAAGTAAAACAGGCAGGATCGCCATATAATATGCTGTATAAGATAAAATAAAGACTCGACCGCTTAGGTTGAAGTATCATTCTTTATTGAATTATTATTCTTACTCTACCTTAAAACTAGCAACTACATAATTGTGTTAGTACGCCGGCAAGCACTAACACAGCAGAGGAGCATGTATACACATTAACATATTAACTCACTAAAGTGAGGTTTCCTATTGCAGCATTCTGGCTGCTTGGATATGGCTAAAGTCAGTGATGGGAATATGCTGGATAGGTATATTCACAACTTTGTACATTGATTATTTTGTATGAACCTTAATATGCATTTATGGAATTATATATACTAGAGTCGCCAGAGGTAGAAATTCGACCAATAGAAAATACAATTTTTAATCAATATTAATAATATTCAAATTTTATTGAAAAATTTGAATAAAATGTGAACAAAATCTACAGTAAGTTGTAGAAAACAATTTACAATAATAAATTAAAGTTAATAGTTCATTCTCGTGCAAAATCATTTGTTCTGTTTCTGATTTTGGCTTAATTTTTCCTCCCGTTTTTACTTAACTTTCTGCTGCGTACATTTGTTCTTCAGATGATATCGGAAAGCTATCGGCATAGGAATCAGCAATTCAATCAGCGCAGAACAGCACCTTCAATTGATCGCGGTTATTATTCAATGAATTACGTTCAATTTTCAATTGATCGCGTTTATTCTTTAATGAAGTAACAATTTCGACAATGCGACTTTGCACAACATCTCGCTCCCGTCGTAAATTGTCAAACAAGTTCTTCTACCCTGCCATCACGAAATCAAATCGCTGTATCCAGTGAAGGCAAGAAACAAAGAATTGAAATTGGCAATTAAACGAATGAAAAAATTGAAATATTGAAAAACTTTCAAACTGAACTAAATCTAAAATGATAATAATGTTTAATAATAATTCTGTATTTTATATTACAAAGTTCTCAAAACTTCAGTGTAAACAATATTTTTCGTAAACTCCCTTTCATCATAAGCCAAATGACCTTGTACACCTTCATTACTGACATAAAATTTAAGCCCGTCAAATGATCTAACTTTACTGGCTGCAACGTAAAGTTGACCATGCGAAAAAACAGGTCTCCTCAACAATATTCCAACTCTATCAAATGTCTGTCCCTGGGATTTGTTAATTGTCATAGCAAATGCGGTGATGACTGGAAACTGTGTTCTTTGAAAATTAAATGGCAGTGCAGTCCCTGAATACGTTAAGTGTATGCGTGGAATGAAAATACGTTTTCCGAGAGCAACTCCAGTAAGTACTTCACAATCTATTGTGTTATCATGCATTGTTTTGACTCGCATTCTCGTCCCATTCATTAAAGCTTACTTCGTATTCAAATTTCGAATTAACAAAATTATCGCATTAATTTGGAGGTCAAACTTATGTGGTGATAAACCACTTACAATCAAAGTATACAAAAATTCTATTGGATAGTTATTATTCTCGCAAATAATTGTGTCAAAACTGTGATAAACCTTTTTTTCACCAGCGGTGCAATTCCATACATCGTTATGGATAAGTTCACAGTCTTCATTAGTTGGAGCTAACACAACTGACTTCAACATTCTATCTGATAAAATGGTTTCATTAATATCTCCAAAAATGTCATGTACTATGTTAGATTCAACACCTATCAAATTTGCTGGAATTTCAACTAAATTTTCACCAACTGTCTAACATTAGAATCACTATTCCCAATTCTCTTTAGAAATAGAGTGAATTCCAACTTTTCGGAGAGTGCTCTCATATTTTGAGTTAACGTTATATGATTAAAAAACGGGAGTTCTGCCCAACTCGTAATACAATTTGCAATCATTACTGATCGCAATGCATGAGGAACAACGGGCAATATATGTCTTAAATCTCCACATAATAATATAGTTTTTCCAGCAAAAATCATTTGTTTTTTTTTGTGAATCGACGTAAAAGTCTTTCAACAACGTATCAATACATTCCATCACTTGTAACGGACACATCGAAACTTTTTCAATAATGAATAATGCCGCCGAATTAGTAAATCTGGCATAACCACTATTTTTTTTATATTTGGTACTGTATTTTCCATCAGATTTATGGGAAGTTTAAAAACATTATGGAGTGTCTTTCCACCAATCAATAATGTGGAAGCAATTTCACTAAATGCACACGAAATACATCGAAGATTAAGGAAATTCAATTTACAAATTATAGCCTTTTGTGTGCATGTTTTCCCACAACCTGCATGGGCTATCAAACAAAACACATTTGATTCTGTGTCGTGATACTAAACTTCACAAATAACTTTATCAATAGCATCACGCTGTTCATTATTTGCGCTATTATAAAGCTCATTAAATAAACATTCTTCTTCAAAAGGTTCAAAAATATCGAGATCGGCAAATTCTAGCATTATTGTAGGTGTTCGCAAACCAAGTGACGTACATGTAATATTATGTGTTAACAAAATATCCTCAATTTCCAAAATTGCTCTATTGAAAGACTCATCTACAATACAACCATCTTTAACGAAATCTTCGCTTAAATTATCTCTAAATTCCACCCAAAGCGCTAATGCATTTGCTGGAATATTTAAGGCACAAATAATTGCAAACAAATTACGCATTTGTTTTGCTGAATTAAATGTCTTAGCTTCATTGAGACAAACTCTCCGCTCATTATCGTTGGACGCAATTTCCCTAGCATGACATGCATCGATAAATGTGCTATAATCAATTCCATTGTATGTACTAACATCTTCATATAATATTGGCCCTTTTACATGCAACAAATGTAATATTAAATGAAATAGCTCAATTTCTTTGGGAGACACCATATACTTCGGAGTAATAATTTTCGTCTCTCCCTCTTTTATGCCAGGATTTTCTACTATTAATCCAAACTTAATGCAATGGAATTTCTGTATACGTATATTGATTAGCAGATGATCACTTTGATTCAATTGAAAGAAAGTTAATACCCTCTTAAGCTTAAGATTTTCTACTGCTTGTCGTTCTTGACCTTCGCAAAATATAATATTTTGTCTTTGTGGCAAATGAATGTCAAGACGAATTATGATATGAGACTGAAAATGCATAAAAAATTCATATATCCGCCACATAGCCTCAGTTGATCCCAAATATCGACCATTCAAAAAATTTCTGGCTTCATCTAATTCAATTTGTACTTGCTGTGCATTTTCGTTTGTGTTTTCACTTTGAATTAAAACAGTTGTACTAACAAAACCCTTATATACATACTTATATATATATTTAATACTTTTGACGGAAGTGCACAGTAATGTGACAATTATATTTTGCAAGCAAATAAGGATTGTATAAATATGGACGTTTATCTAAACACTTTCCTCTAACATCAACGGAAACATTATTATTGCGTTGTCTATATAACGGATGGCCATTATCTGACTCCTTTGTTGATTGTACAAAATCCTTTTTGTACAACTGTTGTGAACATTTTTCATCTTGTATACATACAGAGCTTGGATTCAAAACACCGCATGGACCGTGCATCATGTGTCTGATATGCATCATGTATCTCTGCACTAACTATTTTATCAATATCAGTCGGCCCGACAATTTTGTCATTTTCACATAAAGTTATCAAAATGTGAGCATGAGGCAAACCTCTTTTTTGAAATTCGATTGTATATATAAGAGCCTCAACTTTGGCAAAAATAGATTTATTCCAAATGTCAGATATGAGTTCTTTTAATTTCGATTTAAATACACGCACAACTATTTCAGGTCTAAAACGGACCGTTTTCTGCTTCTTGAATTCCCATGATATTAGAGAATATCCCAGAAAAACACGAGGCCTGTGTATGATTTTCGATCCTCTGCATTACTACCACAATCAGCATCTACAAATCCAACTAAAGTTTTCTGACCCGATTCATAAATTAGTTTTATATCTTTTGTATCTTGAAGATACCGGAGGATATGCTTTAACTTTGTCATATGCTCTACATGTGGGTCTGCATTTCTTTGTGCCATTTTGCACACGGAGTATAACAAATCTGGTCTTGTGGATATAGCTAGGTACATCAATGATCCTATTAGAGATTGGTATTAATTTATATCTGCTTTTTCGCATTCACCTTGGCAGGTTGTTTGGTAGCCTATTTCTAATGGAACGGCCACTTCTTTGCATTGCTCCATGTCATATTGCTTTAGGATTTCGCAAATGTATTGTGATTGGTTTAATTTTATTGTTCCGGTCTCTCCGTCTCGTTCTATTTTCATTCCAAAAAAAGATGTAACATACCTTTATCATCAACCTGAAACTACTCAGAAATCTGCTTCTTAGTGTTGATTAAAATTTCCTTATCACTGCAACCGATGATTATATCATCTACATATACTGCAATTATGACAAGTTTATTCTTCTTGTTTGCTTTATATAAACACGACTCGTTCTTGTAAGATTGGAATCCCAAATTACGTAATATATTATCCAATTTTTTATTCCATTCTTTCCTACTTTAATTCAATCCATATATCGCCTTTTTTAGTCGTAAGACTTTATTACCCTTTTTGTCATCACAAAAACCTTTCGGAGGCTGCATATAAATTTCATCTTCTAGATTACTATTTAAGTAAGCGGCATTGACATCAATTTGATGCAAATGCATCTTTTGCTCGACCGCTAGAGCTAATATTAGACGTATAGTTGAATATCTAAGTACAGATGAAAATGTTTCTACATAATCAATGCCAAATCGTTGATTGCATCCCTTAGCTACTAGCCTTTATAACGTTCAATTTCTCCATTCTCATTTCTTTTAAGAGAGTACATCCATTTCCACGGTAGAGCCTTTTTTCCTTTTGGCAAGTCAGCTAATACCCACGTTTTGTTCTCTTCCAAAGCTCGAAATTCAGCTTGCATAGCTTTAGTCCACAAATGACTATTTTCTCCTTCAAGAGCTTCTTCCATCGTCTGTGGTATTGTTTCTTGGTTTACTTGTAGCAATGCATTGTATTGTTTTTTCGGTCTACCTGGCTTTCCTGTATGAGGTCTCTCGCGAGATTTGATTGCTTGTTTAATTTTGTTATTGGTATTTGCCTCATTTTGTTCCACTTCACTGTCCTCATCTGCTGTGCAAAAAGTTTCGATTTTTTCAAATTCACTTAGATTGCTTATAGTTGTGAGTTTCCTCATATTGATCATTAAAATTAAAAATAACCATGATCAACGTCATCGTGGTTAGAATTATCATTCTCGCTTTGCAAAGTATATCCAAAAATGTTTTCATCAAATATAACATCGCGACGCTCTATAATTCTGTTGAATTTCTTATCATATAAGCGGTATGCTTTTGCCGTATTTGAATAACCGACAAATACATAGCTGTCACCTTTGGCTTCAAATTTCGATCAGGATGGTTTATTTAATGCAGCCGCAATGTACCAAATATGAGCATGTGGCTTACACCTGACTTCCTGCCACTTCAGACTTTATAGGGGGTTGTTTGTAACAATTGTTTAGTTGGACACCTATTATGAATGTAAACAGCTGTATTAATAGCTTCAGCCCATAAAGCTTGAGGGACCTTCGCATGAATCCTCATTGCTCTAGCCATTTCGATCAGTGTTCGGTTGGCTAGTTCAGCTACTCCGTATTGTTGCGGTGTATAAAGTACTGTCAGTTGTCTGCTTACACCCTTTTGTTGTAGATAATTATTGAATTCTGTGCTTCCGTATACTAGGCCATTATCTATTCTAAGTGTTTTAATTTTATGCCCTGTGTTACGTTCAACTTGTGCTTTGTATATTTTGAATTTAGCAAAAACATCACTTTTTGATTTGATAAAATAAACAAATATTCTTCTGCTTCTGTCATCCACAAATGTTACAAAGTACCTGGCCCCGCCAATTGATTGTACGTTGAAAGGACCGCAGACGTCCGAACGTATCAACTCCAATAACTCATTTGTTTTTGTTTTCGACTCCTGTGGAAATTTAAATACATGTATCTCTTACTTAGCATACAAGTTTTGCATTTACAACTTTCGTTCAAGTTTGTAGCTTTTATATCGTTTACAATATTTTTGGTACATAAATCATTGAGATTTTTATAATTGAGGTGGCCAAATCGATAATGCCAAAGAGCATTTTCGTCATGCGCCATACAAAGCAATTCTGTGTTTGTTACAGTTTCAAACATGTTATGCTTCCACAGTGCAGTAAGTATAACATCTCCATAAACTGCTTTTATAACTGCTTTTTGTGCATCAAATATTACAGAAAAGCTTTTATCAACTGCTTTATTAACTGAAATGAGTTTGATAGTGTTATTACTTATTGTCAAAGATACATCACCTTTACCGGTTGCATTTATATATTTATTGCCTGCTAATGCAATACGCTCGCTTTGCTGCTCAAATTTTGAAAATAACATTCTATTGTTACACATGTGTGTTGTTGCGCCGCTATCAAAGTACCATATTTCTCTTTTTATGTTTGTTTCTGCTGCTAACATTGTAAATGCATGACCACCTTTCGCGTGTTTTTGCTGTTGATCTTCTTTCTTTTTATATCTGCATTTATTAGCGTAGTGGCCAGTTTTACCACAAACAAAACATTTCCCCTTTTTTTCTATGTCTCTTGTTTTCTTATATTGTGTGTTTTCCACCACAAACGCCTGTTGCGCTTTTGCTTCTGTTATGACGTCATTTTCTTTTCGTCTTTTTCCTTCTAGAATTTTCTGTTTTAGCAATGTGAGGTTAGGTAATAAATCACGTGTTTCCATTGCAATTACAAAATTTTCAAAGGATTTAGGGAGACTGGATAAAAGCATTATTACCAGTAACTCCTCCTGAATCTGTATCCCAGTTTCAGTCAATTTTTCAACTGTTTCGGTGAAATCATTTATGTGGTCAACTGCGTCCTGCGTCATTGATAAATTTAATAGCTTTTTATATAATGATACTTTGTGCAGTGGCCCTTTGGATTGGTAAATCTCTTTAAGAGATGCAGTAGAGCAATTTCTTGCAGTAGAGAAATTTCTTATATATGTTAATTGCGATGGTTTCACTGACAAGCAAATTGATGCAAGCGCCTTCTCATTATCAGCTTCCCACTTTTCAATTTCTGCATTAGCACAATTTTCTTTTTTGCTAACACCATTTTTTATTTTCCATAAACCAACGTGTACTAGTACACTGCGCATCTGTATTGACCAGGAATCATAGTTAGATTCATCCAGTTTTTCGATCTGCACCACAGGAGAGCTTATTGTTATTTTTATTTATATTATTTTATTTTGCCGCACCTGGGCCCATAACTTGTTATAATGTTGGTTATTAAAAGAAATAACACGTGTTGGTTTTACGCAGTTTTTATTAGAATACTACAAGCAAGTAAGATAGATAATATAATATAGTGAAGTTGGTTGCAAATCTTAAAAGTAACATATGAAAATGTAATGAGAGGGTTGCCATATTCGACACTTCTATTCTCACATACATATCAACAATGTACTGCAAAAATAATTTTTCCGATTTATGCAAAAAGCTAAATTGATCCCTTATTGCAAATCTGAAACATGTAAATTGTAACATCGTAACTTTATTTCGAATGTACCTACCATTAAAATTCTTATTAACGAGTATTGACGTGCTAACCAAAATCTCCATTTGGGAATAGTAAAGGATATGCCAGTGGATCCAAGGCAGAATGTAATGCTGACACATTCTTAACCACACCATTTGTTTTTGAAAAAGATATCATATTTCTTTCAAATATGTAGATGGTGGTTCACCATCTACAGTCGTAAATATAACAGCAACATTAGTTCGAGTTTGACAAATGGATTAATTCTATCCAATTCCACAGAAATTTATCTCATCAAATCAGCATCGCAAGTTTCATTTGATTGCTTTCGCATTTTATATTGAACAGCCCTATCGACATCGTAAATATACAACTGGACATAATTTGGCGTACGATCAGATGCTGCTACCATGAATCCTGCTCTGTGATAAAATATGTCGTGAATTTTGAAATGATAAATTCCTCTTAAAACTGTATCAGAAATATTAGCTTCCGAACTGACCATAGCATAGGCCGAATATTGTCCAAAATAATTTTTGGACTTTTTCTTTATATTTTTAATGATGTGAGACCATCATACAATGAATTAAAAAAATCATTTTGTGTTAATAGTGGAAGATGAATTTTACCCTTATGGCAATACATATTGGAGGAATTTCTTTCACGCATTGTAGACTCTGAAGCAAAATGCTTAGGTAAACAATGCCTACAAACCAAACCATAGAACCAATATGAAAGGGATCAAAATTAGGCAGTATTTCAACCAATGCACATTTGAATGAACTTCACAAAGGAACTGATTTATTTTCAACATTATCATCAACTTGAATTAAATTTAAATTTGTAGTATTAATTACATTTCGTGTTCTACTCAATTGCATATTTTCTCTATTTCTTTGTCTCTGTACTGATTACCAATAAATATCAGCTACCGAACATGCAAATTACGTCCACAATTTTATTCGCAAATTGAAAGTAAAGAAAAAAATAAACTCATTAATAATAAAGAAAGCAATGGGATATCGTCAAATCACAAGAAAAAAATTATCTCTCGAATTAAAGTATTGCTAATGCCGATTCAACCAACTAATTAACCTTGGAAAAAAAAATGGTAAAAAATTTAACATTCACACAATGCACCTTAAATTAATCTAAAAACTTAAAACTCACCAAAATAAAGGGTATTTTCACTTCAATGTGTTTTTTTTTCACAAACAATACTTGAAATTTAATGTGCATTAAAAATGTAATTATAACAGAATTCAGTTTTGCAACACGGAAAGTCCAAATACAATTAAAAATGGAAAAAAATCGTACACACAAATCCACCGTAAACAATACACAATTCGCTACAGAAACAAAAAACATTCAAAAACACATGTATTTTGTTGTTGTAGTCGCTAAATTTGAGTCACCGCATTTTTACCTGTATTTCCGCTAATGTACATGCGAAAAAATAACGTTGTGCACTTCTGCATGTCTTCACCTTTCCAACGGTATAAATTTTATCTAAATATGTCAACGGCAACACAGTTAAAAAAGGAACACAAACTTTTTTGTTAGCGTAATTGTAAATAGATACATGATGTATACATGCTACAGCTCCAACAATATGTAAAACCTCTATCAAAAGTATAAATTAGATCATTATAATGTGAACGATCAGCTTTTGAACTCATTATTATAAATAAGTGCCTAAATAAAACAGAGTGAATGTACTATTACGTGGACAAACATGCCCAGTAGCCCGTGCCGTAAACATATAAAAAAGATATGCCTGACATCATGTTTATAAAAGAAAGTGAGAAGCCATCATACTAATAGAATGTACTGGTAATGTGTCATGTCATGCGACAGATATTTTTTTGTCATATTTGTTGTTGTTATATTCGTTTCTTTACAATTATTCAAGACATGCTCAGTATTTGTATGCATTTAAGTGCGGGTCGTCTAGTTTTTCGTTGCGCATTAATTTTGTAAATTTTTTCAATTATCATTAAATTTATTAAATCTGTTGTTAAATCTAGTGAATTTGTTTTCAACAATAATATATTAATCATTGTTTTTCGTTCGGTTTTCCATTCGGCATTCCGGTGTAATTTAAAAATTAAATTGAAAAATACAAAAAAAAACATTTTTTATTGCTCTCATATACTTGGCGTGTTCTTTTTAATATACTTTATTTATTTATCTGTTCCATTCTACAGTTCAGTTTGTAATGACAGTTCAGTTTGTAAAATTCTTTTGCTGTGGTAACCTCAGCCCCTCCCAGGGATTGTTACAACAAATTTTTATTTGCGAGGACATGATTTCTCAAATGAAAGATATTAATTTGATTTTAAACAAGGAGAGTTTATTAAAATAATTCAAATAAAAAAATGATATATAAATTATGAACAATTTGCAAAAAAAGAAATAGAATTTAATATGCTTCGTTGTGGCTGTGAAATGTTTTGGTGACCAGGCTGATGATGTCTCCTGAGTCCTTTGAAATCTATGCTCTTTCACTTGTACCTCTCGGTATTTAGGTTAGGTTAGGTTATACCGGTGATCCCTATTGGATCCACTTAGGCCTATTGGCCCATTGTGATGCCGTATATAAATACTAAAAGAAAGTAAAAGAAACCTCAGGGTTTAAAACCACCTAGAACCTTTTGCGAAGCATAAAATGCTATTTAAAGCCCGATCCTGTAACTGGTCCAGGTCCTCAAGGAAGGGGGCCCCTAGAGTACTAAATCGCCGACGTGCAAGAGCTGGACAAAAACACAACAGATGAGATGCGCTCTCATCGTCCTCTCCACAGCTACGACAGATTTGGTTGAAAGGAAGACCTAGTCTTCTAGCATGATTCCCTAGCTTACAGTGCCCTGTAATCAACCCTACCAGAAGACCAATGTCCTTGCGGGACATCTCAATGAGAGTTTTCGATTTCCTTTTATCGGAAAGTGGCCAGATTGCATACAGATGTCTACATATCGTTGAATCTTCCCATCTTTTATTAAAAGTATTAGCGCAGAAAGAACTCAGTATCAGTTTACATGATGTTAGCGATATGCCCAGATAGTCTAGGTGCTCCGAGTATGGTTCTGAAGCACCCTTTCTGGCTAACTCGTCTGCTTTGCAATTTCCGAAAATATCCCTATGGCCGGGAACCCAGATTAGAGAAATATTGAGCTGCGTCGACATTTCGTTTAGAGATGTGTAGCAGTCAAGAACCGTCCTAGATGTAAATTGGACCGAACTCAAGGACTTTAATGCAGCTTGACTGTCTGATAGTATGTATATATTCCTGCCAAATATATCATCTACATTCAAACAAGCTATAGCTTCCCTGATGGCGACCACTTCCGCCTGAAAGACACTACAATGATCTGGAAGCCTAAAGAAGGAAGATTTGCTCAATTCCTCTGAGAAAACTCCACTACCTACACCACTACTTGTTTTGGATCCGTCAGTGAAGATGGTTACGCCCTCATCTAAGAAGGGGCCACCTGACGTCCATACCTCTCTAGATGGAAACACGACATCAAATTTCCTGTCAAAGTTGAGAGTGGGTGTGATGTAATCAACGTTTTTAGGAGTAAAATTGAAAAGATTTAGAATGGAGGCATGACCATAGTCACTGTCTCTACATTGTGAGGTAGCTTTTAGTCTTAAAGCAGATGAAGCTGCCATTTGTTTACTAATAATATCCATTGGCAGTAACTGAAGCATCAAATCTAGTGCAATGGATGGTGTGGTGCATAGCGCCCCGCTAATACAGAGTTCAGCTCTACGCTGAATCCTGTTAAGTACTGAGCAGTACGAAGATTTATCAAGAGCTGTCCACCATACTGTAATACCATACATCAATATGGGCCTAATAACAGCTATATATAGCCATTGGGTGATGCGAGGTTGAAGACCCCACTTCTTACCAATAGCTTTCTGACATAGAAGAAGCGCAACATTGGCTTTTCTTGCACGCTCTAGAGTGTTTTTCTTCCAAGTGAGTTTCCTGTCGAAAACTATACCTAAAAATTTGGCTTCCTCCTTCACATGTATCATAGAACCTCGTAGAGAGGGTGGAGAAAGATTCGGGACCGTATGTTTTCTTGTGAAAACTACGATTTCAGTTTTATTGGGATTCACCCCAAGGCCACATTTTTGTGTCCAATTGTTTAGGATATTAAGACCATTTTGTAGAATATCCCTAAGAATGGTAGTATATTTCCCGGTGACTGTTATCGCAATATCATCCGCATATGCAATAGTTTCGCATCCCTCCGCCTTCAGTTGTATTAGCAGTTCATTCACCACTATGTTCCAAAGGAGAGGGGAGAGTACTCCTCCTTGGGGGGTACCTCTATTTACCCTTCTGCGTGCCGTTGATGAGCCTCTCGGTATTTGCTTTGGGAAATATATTGATATGTCGGTTTTGCTCTAGAGCCATTGCTATGTGTACTCTACCTGCTTGGGAGAAAGGATTAGCAAACAAGAAAAAAAATATATTATTGTTATGAGTGCATATATCACTACGTTTACGCGAATCTTAAAATCACTTTTAAAACTGATTTTAAAATTTGTTCTTGGAACGTTTACGCACAAGAATTAAAAGCACTTTTAAGGTAGCTGTCAATCAATCAGCTGTTTAACGGTAAACAGGAATTTTGATTTTAAACCTTTTAAAAATGAATAGAGTAAAACTACAAATAGTTTTATTTTTATTGCAAAAAAAAATATTATAACTAAAATTGTACAAAAAATAATAAAGCAAAAATGCAGATTTTAAAAATATCCCGCAGCTCTTTAATAAAATGGCAATACGTTCCGCTAATGAGGCTTTAATGAATGAAAGTGTTTTTATAAAGTTTTTCAAACAATATTTACAATGCACTTTTGTTTTTAGCTTCCACCAGGAATAAGAACTTTTAGCAAAAGGAAGAGAAGTTCGGAGTGGTGGGATGTTGAAGTTCTGCAGTTCTATGACGATGAACAATGGATTGCTGATTTTCGAATGAATCGGCAAATATTTTTCAGGCTTGTAGATTTGCTTAAGGATAAAATGGCACCAGCGGGAAATACTTTCGTTGAAGGGTAGTCTGTTGAAAAGAAAATAGCTATTGCAGTTTTTGCCTCTTGTGCTGAAAACCATGTAATTGCAAAGGGATTTGAAGTATCAAAAAGTACTGTTTGCTTATGTGTTCACAGTTTCTGTAAAGTTTTAATTGAAAATCAAGTCGGCAAAATATCCTGGCCAAATGCATAGAATGTGAACGCACGGTGCTGCAGGCTTTCGTAACAGATAGGGTTATAGTTCCATTGCAGTTCAAGCTATTGTGGATAATCAATATTTATTTAGAAATATTACAGCACAAAATTTTGGTTGTGCACACGATGCATCAGTGCTTAGGGGCAGATTTCTATACAAAAACCATTATACAATAATTCCTGAAGGCCATAGGGAAATCGACGGAATTTACAACGCCTCAAATAAAGCTATGCTTTTTTAACTTCCTTATTATATTTTTGGTGATGTAGCTTATTCGCTTTGTAACTGGATTATGAAAAATTTTAGGGACGAGTTAACTGTTGAAGAGACATCCTTCAACTTATATTTGAATCAAGCACTAATTGTTGTGGAGCATTTGGTCGCTTAAACGGAAGATGGAGAATACTTTATAAGAAGAGCGACCTGGGTGTTAACAATATTCCGCATGTTAAAATAAAGCATGCAGAATTCTTCACAATTTTGTGGAGATATCTAAACAACGCTATAATTCTTCATGGGATGTAGAAAGAATCCACGGCGAAACCTGAGCATATGTACAATCGAAAAAATTTGTCGTCCGGACATCTTATGCGAGATCATATATGCGCGTATCTGGCCAGAAAATTTCTATTTCTACATAAATATAAAGTAACCATTACGGTAAAGTTAAGTTTTTCAAATAGAGAATAAAAAATAAACAATTTTAATTAATTTAGATGCTGGGATACAATTATGCTTTTGATTGTACTTTCAATGGTATTATTGCTACTACGCACCAAATTTTCATTATGCGTACGCTGCTCTTCCAACATTTTGGTTTTCCATTCATGCTGTTTTACAGCTTCCTAACTAAAAAATTTTTCCTGCTAATCATATGTTGTGTCCGGTCTTCGGTGGGCGAAGTAACCTTGAAGTGAACGTGAAGCGGTGACATGGTGGCCAGCCTGGTATGCTCGTCGGTTTTGGGGGTGGTTCTTCTCACGCTCAACAACAATCGCGGACCTCAACAAAAATTCATGACACCTGTTGAATTGGGAAGGAATCCCGTGCAAAACTTACATTTAGATATATGTAGTTATCACATGATGGTGCTAACTAGGTTATAGTAGCTTGTAACGTCAACTGTCACCGTCTATATAGTCTATAACAGATTTCTACACTCATTCACACTGTCACATGTCAGCCTATATGAATTCTATTTTTCCCTAGACACTCCCACCAGCGCCAAATAAATAAGTTTTTAGGCCTGCATCATTATTTCATTTTCAACAACTTTTATTATTATTATATTTTCTTTTTTTTTTTTTTTCAATCTTAAAACTAACTTTCAACTAACATAACAAACTTATTTTCTCAAACTTATTTTTCTTAACTTTACTTAAGGCTAATACAATGTTTTTTTTTTTTTTTATCTTATGTTGGTATTTAAAATGTCTAAAATGCTCATTTAATTCATTTTTTTATTTTTATTTAATAATAAACAATTCTACTAGTTAAAATTTAATACATTAAACAAAAAAAAAAAATATTTTTGTATTTCTGTACACCCAAATGGCTGTCTCTATAATTTTACCTTTTTTTTTTTTTTATCTCTGGTCTCTCTGCTGTTGACGTCAACTGGCGAAGAACCTTAAAGTTTATATAACAATACACCAAAAAAAATTGTAACCCCTTACTTTATTCTTTCTCTTAATTTTGGGTTCTTTTTTTTTTTTTTTATGTTAATATACCTTAAATTTAATTAGGATATATGTATAAAAAAATGTGTTTTTCTTTTCAATTAATTCCATCGAATATTAACGAAATATATATATATAATTCAAAATCAAATCATATCAGATCAAACTATATTAATAATTTTATAAATAAATAGATATGTGCAATAATAATAAAAAAAATAAATGTGTACAATTCGCTTAAATAAATATGTTAAATATACGCAATCGCAAAGCAAATAAAATAATATCAACGGGTTTATATATGCACCGAACAAGAGCAATTTGTGATCAAGAAAAAAAATTTTAATGCAATTTATTTAATGTTAATTAAGTTAAGTGACTGTGTATTGGCAACAAAAAAAATTGTGTTATTATTTAATCTTTGAAAGTGATATCTATGGTAACACACGCGCTGACTATGAACGTTTAGGCGATCATTTCTTTTGCCACCGTAGTTTTTACGTTAATGAATTTGGCTATAAATACATTGACAAAGGTGACTTATCTGTGAGTCCTTCGGTGATGATATTAAAGATAATTGGGTGATACTCTGCTGTGATGTGGCTTTCAAAAATTCTGGCGACTGATGTTTGTTATTGATGCGGCTCATATGAGTAATTGCTGATGTCCAGGTATAATCTTTCCTGCACGGATGACTGGTTGCTTTCCTTTTGTCTTAGCTGATTTAACCGTAAGTGCCTTTCCAAAGGCAAGGTTTATTGACTTGATTGTGTATTCTTGTGTATTATTTAATTGGCACTAGTTTTTCCAGGGAACAAAGTGTTCTTTACAGCTCCTGGTTTTATGAATTTAATTGTATATTTATTCGATTGCATTAATTGTTCCAGGGAAGAAAGTGTTCTTTATAAGTCCTGGTTTAATGCATTTTCATGCATATTTATTTAATTTGCAATCAATATTTTGCAATCATTTCAACTTTAAAATTTTCACACAAAAAAAAATTTTCAAAAAAAAACTTTGCATCACAACTTTTATTATTGATTTAATTGTGTAAAAAAACTTTGTGCTCATAAAAATAGTTTCAACTTTTCAAAAATTCAAAAATTCAAAAATCAAAAAAACTTTGTATCAACAGTTTTTCAAATCCTTCGCAGCTGGTTGACGATTTAATTCATTCTCCTCGCAAGTCTGTTAAGTCGCTCTATATATTCCAAATCTCTTAACAGCTACTCGCTGTTATTCTTTGGATTCTTTGGATACAATGCTCCTCCTTTCTCTTACGGTCTATACTCAACTCTCTTCTATATAAACTCACCATCCCCTTTCTCTTTGCTCAACTCGAATTGTGGTGAGTACTTGCTGTGTTTGGTATGCCCTTGTGTCAATACATTTATTACGTATAATATAGTTCATTTAGATTAGTTTATAAAAAAAAATTTTCTTTCTTTAAATATTTTTTTCTTTCCTAACACACCTATAGGCTACCATAACACATACTTTTCCATTCACGAGACCAACTTTCATGAAAGCTGGACAACACCTTTGCGTAACTTCCTCTGCCCTTCGATCGATCTACTCGAACTTACGATGTATTCGGTAAAGTAGACTTCGAAGGCAAGACATCTATTAGTGAACAACTGATTCCTAACTCCGAATTCGATTCATCTGCATTATTTACATTTTCTGCACTAAAATCTTGAGCGTTCAAAAATGCGGACGTCGAAGGTAAATCAAGTGTGCTTATAGAATTACATTTAAAGTCTGAATTCTGCTTATCTGCGTTGTCATTCAAATATTCTTCATTCCATTCGCCTGCAATTAAAAAAATTAAAGTTCGGTAACAAGATATTTACTTGTATGATAAATTACCATTTAGGTGTGCAATATCTAGAGTATCGCACCCGTTATTTTCAAGAACTGATGATGATCTTGTGTCAAGTATTTCGCACATCAATGGATGGTATTCCATGCAACTGTTACCTCTACAATTATTATGTTTTTTTTTTATTTCAGAGTATTGTCTTTTTAATACCTGCCACTTTTGTTTTATTTGCTGTACAGTTCTGTACCAGCCACTGATGTCCATTTTTTGGCGAACAATTTCATAAATTGTGTCCTTTCTATATTTTTTTGCTCTCTAACAATGCCGTCTAATTATTTGTTTTTCTGCAAATATTTTAATTAAACATTCTTCCTCCTCTTTCATCCAATTTTTTCTTTTTATTTCCCATTTATCTTCATATTTTTAGTTATTTAATTAGTGTTATTGGTAATAAAATTCAAATTATTTGTACCTATTTACTGTTAACAGCTGACAATTCAAACCTTAAACTGCTTTTAAGGTATTTACGTAAAGTTTAAAAGTGACATATCTTACTAAAAGTGATTTTAAACTACTTTTAGTACGCTTAACGTGCTTTTAAGCAAAATTCAATTTAGGGTGTTTACGCGATCTTAAAATCGATTTTAAGAGCCTTAGAACAACTTTTAAGGCTCGCGTAAACATAGTATATATATAATAGCGTTCACGTATATGGGCTTAAAACCGCCTCAATGTGTGTAAGCAATTATATGTATATTTCTTATATATTATACACTTGGCTTAAAACCGCCGTTGTGTCAGACACTATTTGATTGATTTAATGGTTTGACATATAATGTCACTCAGTGATCATATAAGACTCACTGCCTCCTTACAAAAATGCGCTTTTATACTAATCAGGCGAGCTTTTTCTGTAACGCACATATGTTACAACGTTTTCTATTGTTTTTGTGCGTTCAGCAAATTTTTAATCATCACTTTGAGGCGAATTCTCTTGACGTTTCTGCAGTTTGTTTCTTTACATTTAATTTTGTGCAACGCATTTTAAGTCGTTATTTATGTTTTGTTAGGAATTTATATAAAAGAAATATTAATTCCAACGTTAGACGATGAAGGATCATTAAGATATGTATTTATTCTTTTATTTACATCCATTTTTACAATTTTCTTCACATAGTTTCAGATTTTTATTAACAATATATCTTTTTGTGGTTATAACCTGAGTATTTTTTTTATATTCATATTTTCATTTATAAATTCCCTTATTCTACGTTTATCTAAGTGATTTGCGGAACATTTATTTATATAGTTTCCAGTTTATTTATTATTTTAATAATATTTATTATTATTTATTTATTTATTTATGTTTTAATTTAATTTATTAGTTATTTCTCATTCCGTTTTTGATTTTATTTCAATTGTGCTTTTTATATTTGGTTTTCTCCTAATTATTGAAAGAAAAGGTTTTTCAAAAAGTTATGTAATGAAATCCATTATTCATTCTGAAGGGATCAAGAACTTCCATCGAAATACCGATGGTCTGCTAGTTCTGCAGCTGTATTATCATGGGATAAGCAATAAAAAAGCATTTAAGGGCTTCGGTATACAAAAATTGAAAGATCTATATATCTGAAATAAAACTAACAATATTTTTTTCTTTACAGAAGCCTTGCTAAAAGATGGCTATACCGAAAAAGAGTATATGCCAAATGCGATGAATTTATTTTTATAGTACATTTTTTATTAATTTTAAATTATTATTTTTATGATTATAATTATTTAAATCATAATGAATACCATTTGTGTAACATTATTATATTTTTATCAATTTTTGTTGTTGTTTTATATTAAATTTATATTTAATTTATTTAATCTTTTTATATTAAATATTGTTTTTGTCATTTTTATTTATTTTTCTAATAAATTAAAACAAAAAAATATATTGATTTTTTATTTTTTTTATAAAAATTTATTTCAGGGAAACGTAAAATGCAATAGCATGCCCACAAAACAGTTACAGCCTTACAACCTTCTGATATCGTAAGTTACAGAAGAAGGTGACCTTCTTTTAGAAGCAGGTCGTAAGGCAGAAAATGATCAGCCTCATATTTTTCGTGCACAAGAATCGCTCATGACAATTAGTTTACGTTATCATACTTACCACGTGCTTCAATGGTAAAGTGCATTTTGATTCGTAAACGAAGTTTTACAAATGTCAATTTCGCATATGTGATACCTTTTGCACTTTACCAAGTCATGGAAATTCTGAAAGAAAGTCGTCATGATGACCACCTGAAATGTAAGTATAATGTAAGGGAAGATAGCAGCATGACGGTTCCTACTGGGACGTCCTGCTCAACTTCTTTACAAAAATTTTTCACATGGATTTGTGTACTTAGTAAATTCATAATTAACAAAACAAAACATTTTGTATTTACCAAAAAGAATTTCTTACAATTTTAGTTAAAATCCATCATAGAAATGAAATTATTATTTAACATAATTAGATCTGAAAAATAAAAAAGAAATTAAAATTCTCATTATTTGAGTTTTTGAGTAATCATAGAGACCATTCTTCATTTTGCATCTAAATAAAATATTGAAGTACATACATAAACCAGCAATTAAAACAGATCACATTCTAAGAGGGTTTAGTGATTTTATTTTTAGTGTTATTATTTTTCACTTATAAAGTACTTGAATATACCTTTTATAACCAATACTGCTCCTTCGCTTTTTTGTTCCATTTATATATCTTGGATTATACATCATATAATTGTATAATTTCTATTGTACAATCTAAATAAATTTAGCAATTTGTATATTATATATTTTTTTATTTTATATTAAAGCACATTTCGGTATAAAAACATATTTAAGACTAAAAAGTATTACATAAATTTAAAAATAAATTTTACATTTATAAAAATTGATCACAGCAAAATGTTGCTGCATTCATTTGTTGCGCTATTTTATTGGATCTTATAATTGTAAAATTAAATAATTATAAACATTACAACAATAATAATATAAGTATATATAATATTTGTATTAACATAACTAACAGAATATTATATTCAAATTATATATGATTATAATCGTATGGTTGAGCGACATATTACCAAAAAATCAAGACTTTGTTTTCTTGCAATAAAAACTAACATAGTACATGTCGTTATATTGCCTTTGACTTAAATATTTTAGTAGTTATTTTGTAGTTTATTCAGTTTAAGTAAAATGTTGAAATTTAATAATTATAAGGGCCATACTGAGACCCATGATAATATGGTCCGGGATATATCTGATGCTGGGCATAGTTAGCATATGGTGGATAAGGAGGCTGTTTTTGCGAGTAAACTGAAAGTATAACCGATAATAATGCATATATTTTAAAATTCTATTTAAAATTTTTTTGTACATTTATAAACACATATTAATCACTTTCTATAATTTGGTAGTAAATATATAAAAAGTGTAATGATTTTAAAATCAAAAGGTTTTGATATTTAGTAAGTCAGTTGTTAAAGTAATGAATATAAACTTAGTAGAGTAATAATATACGAAAAAATCTGGGAGTCTATTCCTCAACTGTGCAAGCTAAAGTGTACACAAAAGATTGCTAACATTTTGTATCTGCTATTCCTCAAAAGTGAGTTTTTTATAAAAAAAATTGAAAAAGAAAAGAATGTACTCGAAATTTTATGTTATAAGAACTGTGAAAAACTATAAAAATTTTTTTTTAATATTATTATTTAATATTATTTTTTAATATAAAAATTATTATAAAATTGAAAATTAATTAATTTAATGAGTGCCATTTTGTTTACTTTTTATTTTTAATAACTGAATTGATTGAGCGAAAATTCTAATTTCTTCACTGATAACTGTCAAAAATACCTTCAGCACGTCTTTATTTTACATACAGCACAAAAAAGTCACTAGCACTTGAGGAATAGCATTTTATAAGAAAGTGACAACTGCGACGAGAAATGAGTTTTTCTGCAACTTTTTCACAGTTGACAAATCGAGTCGCAATCCGCAATCTCTCAAGTCAATCGAGAGCAGTTGAGTTTGTGGGATCATATTCACCTATGCACAATTGTGCAACGAAAACACAAAATAATAATAACATACAAATTTATATATGTATAAATATAAATATTATCAAATTTTTATATTTTATATTATATTTCAATAATATATATAATATATAATATATGTTCATTAATATAATTTCCTCAGAAAGAATTGTTAATAGTAATTTAGTTCTCTAAAATGTAATAAAATAAATTACAGTAAGTAAAGCAATAAAATATAACATTGCACACATAGAAATTTTTGCAATAAATACCAAAAACAACAACAAATTCTATTAGCCACATATAAATATGTGCCTATTTGTGTGATCCACTTTTATTTCCATTTTGTACTTTCCCTTCAAGTTTCGCCCCCGAAGTTTTCGAAAACTTGCACTACGAATAATAATGGCAGATTCGGATATTCGAAGACTTCGGACTCAGAAAAAATCTTTTGTTTTTTCAACTTCGGAGACTTCGTTTGATATCCGATTAATCGGATTCTTCGAAAACTTCGTACATCGAACATGAATGCATTGTTTTTAAATTGAGCTTAAAAATATTTTCAAAATTTGTTTGGTAAAATACCAAACATAGTGCACTTTTGTTAAAAAAACACTACATGAACAGTACATTAGCTAAAGCCTGAAACAAATCAAAAATTTTTTACTCTTTGTATTCATAAACACAAACTTTAAAATTATAATAGACGTTTTCGGTGGGTCGCAAGTATGACAAAATCCAGCAAGTTGCTGCCCTATACTGGCAGAAATGTACGCAAAATAAAACTACTTTCTCTATCTAGGCCAGTAGTTGTATACTGGCTACACAACTCGACTTGTAACGAAAAAAGTGTTTCCAACGCAATAAGCGAACTATTATGAACATTGGAAATTCCAACAAAATTAAAAGCAATAGAAAACGGTTACATAAAACTTGAATCAACTATTTAATTACTTATCGGGATCCAGCGATCGCGAACGACCACGTCGAGTTGTAAAACGTACGCAAGAATATTATACATAAATATACAAAGAATTTACATATTGTAACGAATTTGGTTTGAGAAATGTCAAATCGTAGCAACACGGAAAAACTGACAGGAATAACGAAAACTAATGTTAGGGTATTCTGTCAGAAATAGAAGTTTGGCTAGTTAGGCCCCTGTTATGCAGAAGGTCTCGGGCACGGCATGAGTACAATTGTTGTTGTTTTCAATGCAAATTTCAAATTTGACAATGAGAGAAAAACAATATGGCCGTTCAAACTCCGGGATGAGAGCCGGCGTATTTGTGCCCCGGCACTAAGGCAAAACAGTGTTGTTTAGTAATAAATTTCAAAATTTGCGCCTTTTTGGAGCAAATTACTACAATTCTAATACATTTTGGAGAAAAAATGGCAGAAAGCAACACAGCCTTTTTTTTTAAATCGCTAATAATATAATTATTACACTTCCCGATTTTAAAGAAAGGAGTAAGTACTGTTAACAATTATTATAAGATAATATAATAAAAAATTAACATTATTACGTCCTCTATTAGTTTTTTCTTGCTAGTTATTTTTGGTGGCAAATTTTAAATTTAGGCACAACCAAGAAGTAGTAAAAATACAAAATTGGCAATACTGATGTGAGACTCTGCATAACATGCATTTTTGGGAAAGCCCGAAAGAGCGAATTTTGCCGTGCCCGAGACACTCTACGTAAGAAGACCCTTAGTTGGCAGTTTGAGTTCGTAGATTTAAGTTCGAGTTATAGTTTCGGTTATTTTGTACGAGATAACAGCGTGGATACACAATAAAGTAGGCGGACTTGTTAACAAATAAACTGAAGAGTTTATTTTTGGCATTTGTGGAATTCTTGATAATCCAGTGAGACGAACGGGAGAATCAGTAACGAATTAAAAAAAGGGCAAATTCGTAACAATATTATACACAAATATATAAAGAATATATATACATATATTACAATGACGACTGCTCTAAGGTGCGGAGGTGTGCGGTGCACACCCTAACATAACTTGCAAATTGTTAAATTATATACATAAATTTATTAAATATCTTTGCATCCAGAATTAATATTATTAATTACATTTTCATATATATATATTTAAAGATTAAAGTTTTAGCAAAAACAATTAAATATAATTGTCTATGAAAACTCAATTAATTTGCTTCTCTTAGCTACAATAGTCGTTGGTTGTGTTCATAAGTTTGCAGCTCACATCGCAAAACATTTCTATCATATTTCGTCTTTCCCCTTTACGCATTTGCATTCATAAATTTCTGTCATAAGTGTGCACAAAAGTAGAATGAACAAAATAATGTGCGTGTGCTCTAGCTTGAAATATGAGAAATAGAGATTGGGAATTGTATGAGAGTAATTTTCTGTTCTATTCGAATATCAACTGCATGTATAACAATTCAACATGTTGACTTGCCGAAGCGGTTAGATGTGCGGCTAAAGTTTGCAGCTCACATCACCACACATTTCTTTCAAATTTCGTCTCTCCCCTTTTAGCTGTTGCTCCATCGAATAATAACCGCTTTGTGTGCGGAGTACCAGGTAGCACATTTATGCGTTGCAAGTGTGTTCGATTGTGTTTGATCACTGCATAAACATGTATGTTTCCAAGTACAAACTCTTTTGTTTGAAAAAAGTTGGTTTGATGTTATAAGATATACATATGTATGTGAAAAGTTGTATTTATTCTATATTGATATAATATTAAACTTATATATAAATTATTAATTTAATTTAATAATTTGTTTAATATGTTATTTTGTTAATGAATTATTAAATGTTATATTGTGAATATATTATTGCCTAATCTTATATATTTTAATATATATTACACTAAAACGCTAATTATTTAATATTACCTGGCATCAAGTACTGTAAGTTTAATTGCTCTTCTTTTTCACGTTCATTTCGTAGGCATACAGCAGCTCCAGAAAGTAAAATAGCAGCGAGAAGACATGTTGCTATTCCAGCCCATGCCACTGCATAAGACCAATCGTACACAATTTTGGTATTATCTTTTAAAACCTAACCGATTACAATAGAAAATAGTTAAATGAATATCAACTTTACATATAAATCAAGTCTCTCAATTTATTTTACCGTATTCCATTGTTGAAAAAAATCTTCGCCGACAACCTTTTCTCTTTCAAAAAATTCCACAGTATGCCATAAGCCCATTGCACCAGCCGCAAGTAGACAAGATGCTAATAGCAATATTGACGTTGCTGTAATTGCTCCAGATGACCTTTTCCAGCATCCAGAAAGTCCCGTCCAAAATGCACAAAATAATGTTAAGAAACTAATAAAACAATTAAAATTAGCCTATGAACTAAATTTTTTTTCAAATGTAACCTTATAATATATAGAGCAACACAAGATCTAGCTAGATGTAACCTTGATGTAGCATCTTCATTCGAAAGTTTATCGTCATCCAGTACAGGAAAATAATCAATATTTGAGCAGTGTGTTTCAATTGGTGATAAATATGTAGGTACTAAAATTTTTTAAATGTTTTGAATCAATTGAAGTAATGGTATTTCAGAAGTGATTCGTTGCTCAAAGAAATGAAAAATATTCTACGCGTGGTAACCCATATTTGATATTTAGCAAGAAACAGGGAATCAAAAAATCACGCAATCGAACATCTTTAGTCAAACAGCATTTAATATATCTCGACGCTGATTCTGGAACAATGTGTACTAATTTTTAATTCATTAAATATCCTTTAATTGAATACCTAATGTTGTTATAGTAGATCCGCAAGCATAGAATTTTTTTCGTTTCTTCAACAACCAATATAAAACATATCACGAGTATATATAAATTTTATGAGTATTAATACCTGTACTAACTGGTGGTCTCTCTTTTGGAAAACAGATCCGAAATAATCCTCGAGTGCGAGTGTAATAAAAATATTTATTCGTTACATCAGCAAGAAGAATATCAGCCTCTGAATGTTTAGCAGCAAACGACTATAACAAGAATTCAGTTAAAAGTTTTTTCAAAAAGTAATACATAAATAAAAGCATGTCAAAGATACTTATACCAAAAAAATGCTGGTTCTTAAAAACATCTTTATTTTAAACTCCAGTTATGAAAACAATTATATACCAATTTCAATAACTTGAATTTCATGTCTATTAGTCTGGTGATCAAGGTTTATAGGCTTTTTTGTGTTAATTCCATTTTTTTTTTCAAGTGCGCATACGTGAATTTTTCATGCATTCTATTTTTTATTTAATTAAATAAGTTTTTTTTGCAAGGAACAAAATGTCAGTATTTTCAGAATTATTTTTCGAATCAATTAAATTAATTTACTACAAATTAAGATTCAGTAAAGTTTTTACTTTAATACATTGTAGGTTTATAGCATTGTCAGACGGGAGCTAAATTATCATTAAGGGGCTAAATTATAATTTATTTGCTCCTTTAGCAGTTTTAAATGATCATTTATGGTCTTTAAATGACCGAATTTAACCCAATTTATTCATCATTTAGGTTTTTAGAAATGGTAATGCTGCATATGCAAGCGAAATAAAATAAAAAATGGAACAAATTTCAAGCTATTTGGTTGTCAAAATGTAAACAAAACATATTTGGAAACATTGGTAAATACAAATACTCGATATATTTTTATATATTTTATATTTTTTTTATATATTTTATATTTAATTAAAGCAAGTTTCTTTAATTTTTCTTGCTTATCCATTTTGAATTTAAAATTTTTTCTTTTGCTTTTTCAATAACAAAAAACATATGATACAGCAACTTCTTAATGATAATTTATACCGTCTGTCAGGGTATTTTTAAAATGATCATTTAAGGCTGCTTAATGATAATTTAGTGCGCTCGTCTGTCAATACAACTTGGTTGTATTATCAAAACAACCAAAATTGGCATTTTAATGCTTGTTAAAATATTTAAACAATTGCATATAACATTTACGATTATAAAAAATCTTCGTATCGCTTTCCCTCTAAAAACAACTCAGATATTTATATTTGTGATGGTTGATGTGTTTTAATAAAAAATTGTAAATCCACGTCTCAAAAAAATTAACTGTCTTGATTGTTTGCCTGAATATTTGAAAAGAGAAATAAACTACATTCAGACTATTTATTGTATCATAAAACCTAGTAACGCGTTGGTGGGACTCAATCTGGTTGAATGGAAATGTAGGAAAACGAATAGAAAGTACAAAAATTGTGGTTCTATTTTTTGTGTAGATAAAACTGTGCAGTGAATCCATAATTGCCATAACTGATGAAATACATTTGGCTTAAGGAATTGAATTAAATAATGCGGTTTACAAATTGAATTCTTACTATTTCTTTCCCTTTCGGATGATTTATAGTTATAAATAATATTAGATAAAAATTATTAATATTAAATATTAGATAGATGAATATAGACAGATATTTGTTGAAATTTCTGCTACCAGTTGTAGTGGTGAGAATTTGTTAGGTACACAATAAGAAACAGAAATAATAACACAGCATGTAGAGAAAATATAGTACTACTACAACCCATGAAAAATACCAAACATTCATCCTATTTCAGCAATATACAAATAAAAAAAGCATTGAAATTGCCACGCTCAACACCTTATGTTCAAATTATAATGTGTTGAGTAAAAATAAATAAATTTATTCGTTAAGTAAGCCATTACAAAAATCAACTTTCTTTTAGTCCAAATTTCCTCTTAATATAAAATCTTTAGGAATAATAAAAAATTTTATTTGTAAATCCTACTATCTTAAATGGTTTTTTGTTTCGTCTATTGGCAATAATTTGGGTGCGCTACCATGTACTCGATTGTGCTAAGTCTATGGGGTTATTTAGACCTAAGTGCGTTATTAATTAATTAAATAATTTGTTTTCAACACTGACACTGTTTTCCTATAAAATTTTTAAAACTATATTTCAATATAATATGTCTCCTGAAAAAAATATAAAATCAATGTTCCCTAACGCATGGAACTTCACCTAAATCATCCTTATTGGAAAAAAAAATCGAGTGTAAACTCTTGTACTATCATTAAATAAGCATTACTTTCTCATACAACTGCTTATTGAAATTTCTTTAGAATATTTGAGGTAGCTATGAGTAATCACATATTCATGTATTCTTGTTTAATTCATTCAGTTTAAATCTTGTAACGACCTTTTCCGGCCCTATCTACAGCTGGGGTATACTCAGCGAATATACCAGGGTTCGTTATAAAAAAATATTTATTTAATTATGTAATTTACAGGGTCATTCGTTTAGTTTGTGAGCCTATATTTTAGCGCAAAATTTGGGTCGACGCAAAAGGCGATCACACCGCAACTATTTTATTGTTTTGTTTTTTTTAATAGGAAAAAGTTAATTTTATATTTCAATGTATGAACAATCGAGCTATTGATCATAAATAAAATAAAATTATCAAAAATGGTGCCCGATTTTAAACGCTAAAGTAAATGTGGTGTTGCCACAGTATAAGTTTCAAGTGTTTTTAAAAAACTTGAATAAAAATAAATTTTATTTAATTATAAATATAAAATTTTAAATAATTAAATGAACAAACTGCAAATATATTGACTATTATATGAGCGATTGTGAAAAAGTTATACGACGGCATTCTCATATTAGTGAAAATGGCTTAAATGGCTATATAATGCTAAGTACAGAAGACGTTAAAATAAATGAACAATCCAGAACCAAACCTTTACATAAAGCATTTACTGAAGGAAATATATCAAAAAATAGTCAGTAGCTATAGCTAACAAAATAAAATTAATTAATAATTCAACAAGTTTCTCATCAAAAAACGCAAACAACACCAATTTGAACCAAAAAAAAGTGGAAATATACTGGTGATGAAGAAAGCGACACTCAATCGGTCAGAAGCGTCAAAATCACGCCAACAAACACTTCTATTCGTAGAAAAATCCCTGGTGAAACTACACAACCAGAATGGCAACGTCAAAAAGAAGTCGTTCAAGTCCCCAAGGAGCTCGACAAAGATCATATATCAAACAAAAGAAGGTGGATACCTATTGGTTGTCAACTGAACCCAAAAAAAACTCTAACCGATATTCCGTGCTAGATGAAGACTCTCATTCATCAGAAAAGCCCAACGAGCAAAATGAAAAAATTATAATCTCAAAGCCTCCCCCAATATTTGTTGCAGGAGTGATTAATATACAACCATTAAGGCAGCTTCTGAATGAAATAGCCCCTAACGAATATACATTGTGACCGAAAAGTTTCCGGAAATTCTCATTTAAAATTCGCGCGCTGTATATTCTTCGATATTTTAAGTTTATGTAGTTTGGCAGCAATTAAGGACAATTACTATGCCAAAAATGAGCGCGATCTGTCAGACAGTTCGTTTACGGCAGCTGTTTAAACCAGTTCACCTCAGTAGTGCGTTGCGAAAAAAACAATGGAAAAAAATATTGAACAAAGAGTTTGCATCAAATTTTGTGTTTCGAACGAAATTTCGTGTGCAGAATCTTTGCGAATGCTACAAAAGGCTTATGGGGAATCAGTTTTATCGAAAACTCAAGTTTATGAGTGGTACAAAGCCTTTCAGGACGGTCGTACGACCGTCGAAGACATGCCGCGTTCTGGACGACCTTCGACCTCTACCCCCGACGAAAACATTGAAAAGGCAAAGGAAATCGTGTTCAAAAATCCTCATGTGAGTGTTAGAGAGATAGCACGAGAGCTAGGCATCGGTCGTGAGATGGCTCGTTTGATTTTGGTGGACAATTTGTGTATGCGACGTGTCAACGCTCGGCTTTTTCCGATTCACCTCAATTTGTTCCAAAAACACCATCGTGGACAGGTCTCGTTAGACATGCTTGATCGTGCCAATTCCGATCCAACTTTCATGGAACGCATCATAACGGGTGACGAGACATGGGTCTACGAGTACGACATGCAAACAAGCCAACAATCATCGGAATGGAGAGGAAAAGACGAGCCGAAACCGAAAAAACCACGCCAAAGTCGCTCGAAAATCAAGGCAATGCTGATTGTTTTCTTCGATATTCGTGGTGTGGTGCATCATGAATTCGTCCCTGAAGGACAAACAGT
>NC_051846.1:109576387-109646999 GCF_002237135.1 Teleopsis dalmanni | reverse complement strand
ACTATTTATGATATCATATTTCTTACGTACAATTTTGCTCAATATGATGTTCAAATAGATTGCAAGTTGAGATGAAAGGCTGTTAATCGTTGATACAATTGGGCGTAGTGGACGGTTAGGTTTATGCACTTTTGGCAATGCATAAATTCTGGGTATAGACACATTGTGTCTAGTCATATGTTGATACTGTGATTTATCAATAACATTGAGATTAAACAGCTGTCAAATTAAGTTATTAGATTCAGTTTCTCGTTTATTAAGAGGATTACGTTCAACTTTAATATAAGTAGACTGGTCGTTAAGAATACTTATCATTTTTTCTTCGTATTCAGAGCATTTAAGTGCAACTGTAGATCCTCCTTTATCAGCTCGTATTATAATGATATGTTTATTTTTACGTAAGAATTGGATACAATCATCATGTGTTTTAATGATGAAGTGTGAAATTATGATATCTTTGTTATTCCTTGAATATTGGAAATTATTCCTATTAATGTTATTGGACATTAAAATGTCAGTTATACGTGCTCTCATAACTTCTCGCTCTTTCTCATCAAAAGCTAAACGTATATAATCTTCAATATCACAAATAGTTTTGAAAAGTGGAAAATTATGTTGATGTATTCGTAAGGCAAACTTATTACTCAGAGACAATAACCATTGTATTTTATATCTGTAAAATTGAAAAACCAATTCTTACCAATTTTTAAATTGTTCTTATTAAGGAATTCTGACTTGATTTTTTCAAATTTGAATTGTTTTTTTTCATTGAGTCTATTATTGAATAAAGCAATCCCAAATTGTTTTAATATATGTTGGTTATCAATTAGCAGATATTTTAGAGTATTAAATTCACTAGTAAACAATTTAATGTTTTGTTTAACTCTGCAAGCCATGTCTGTTATAAAAATATCTAGTAATTTTCTTTGGTAATAATTACGACAAATGGATAAAAACATTTTACATGTACTAGATTTAGCTATTTTTTGAGTGATTGTTAGCAATTTTCGTGTAATTTTGTTGATCATTGGATTATTCAATGCTCTAAGTTGTTGTACTACGCAATTTTCGTGTAATTTTGTTGATCATTGGATTATTCAATGCTCTAAGTTGTTGTACTACGTCCTTGCCTCGACGTCTTACCCTAGAGTCCTTATATATGTTAACGATAAAAATGCATAAAAATGCAGCAGCAACAACAATGCCAAACACGCGCAAATTATAATTTGCTGACAGTGCGTCTACTACAGCGTGAGAACTCTACATTCAACATTCACGTAGCAGTGCAACGCGATTACCTAAAAATTTCGGCTACAGCCCAACATTGCAAAATTATTAATGTTAGTTCTAATTCTTGTTTTAAATAAAGAAGTAGCATAGCTATGCACATAAAGTAATTAAACTTTTATTTTTTTATAAAAGAAACAGGAAAAGAACAAATTGGCACCCAACGTGATAATTTTGTTTAACATGTAACGACACACTTTCTGTCGCTTATGATGCTGAGGTATACTCAGCCGTCGTCCAGGGGTCGTTGCAATATAATTTATTTTGGAAGTCAAAGACAATGTGATGTAATAATTCAATTATTTATTTAGGAGAATTTAAAATAAAATAAGGTTTTAAAATCTAATATAATTATAATATAATGCTGGTTTGCTAATTTGATGACTACGATTATTTGAAATAATTGTGCTTCGATGATTGTTCCGATCGTTGTTTCCACGTGCCTGAAATGTTGCTGTCAGACGACACTACTCGTGCTTATCTTGGTGTTTTGTCAGAAGACGTCGTTAACTGGAGATTAGAAGTGTTTTGCTGGGTTACAGCCTTGATTAGCATTCATTAATGTTAGGACGTTTTACTACCCTAACTCAAACCTACAGAAAATCCTACTAGTCAAGATGTATCATGACTACCTTGGCTTTATTTACATATAAGACTACATATACAATCTACTTGTCAAGACGTATATACTACCTTGACGCTATACAATACTACTAGTCAAGACGTATATACTACCTTGACGCTATAGTTCTACTGACTTGTTTCGCAAAGACGTATTACTACCTTTGAGAGTTTCCCAACAAGTGCCCTTGCTTGTACAATGCGCGTTTATTTATACTCAAACGACCGAAGCTTTTCCTGCAGCACATCGGTACATTTGCCGTTGGTATTTTTGATACTTGTTGTCTTTTGTTGCTATTGTTCTCCTGGGTGTAATTTCTGTGCTTTGTGTTTTCGTGCGTTCTTAAATTCGCCGTGCTTTGTATTTAGTTCAATCAAAGCTTTCATGCTTTGACGTTTCTTGTTTTGTTTACAAACAAGTTTATATAATGCCGGTGTTTGTGGTTTTATTATTTATATTTATTTATTAATAAATAAATAAAAAAAGAATTAATAAATAATGAAAACAAATAAAAATAAATAAAATAAATATATAAATAATATAGTGAATAAATAAGGTGTGTATATTCTTCACTTATTTAAATACATTTTTTTGTTAATTATAATAGTAATTTCAAATGTATTCCGTATGTTACCGATGCAGATGCGGGGTATTACTTGTGAGTTATTTTAATATTATTATTATTATTATTGAGTAAAGGATCGTGCACTGCGACCTAAAAGATCTATTGTGCCCCTTTGTCGGGTTAGAGTATTTCTCCAAGTCCGATTTCTTTAATGAAAGACAGTATGGATCCTATCTTCCCCAGTCTTGAATCCTTATGATCCATGAAATACCCTCCTAGGTGTTTCTTTCGTTTATGCATCAGTGCCGGGCACTCCCCAAGCACATGGTATGCCGTTTCTCTCTCTTCCCTGCAGTATCTGCAGTCTGAGTTGGATTGAATTCCTAACTTCAATAGGTGATTATTCAATCTGCAGTGACCGGTCAGTAATCCCGTAATAATTCTTATGTTAGTCTTTGATTGCACTATGCAATCTTTAAAGCGTTTTAGGTTGTAAGTCCCTAAAAGCATTTTAGATTGTGAGAGTCTTGGTAGCATTAACCAATAGAGTTCTCTCTCTTTTTTCTCTGCGTCATTCATGATAATGGATAGAGCTCTTTTGCCTAGACCACAGAATGGTTCTGGGCCTATCATTCTTGATGCCGCGCCTCTTCTTGCAAGTTTGTCTGCCATTTCATTACCTTGGATACCAGTATGTCCTGGAATCCATAAAAGGTGCACCTGATTGATCCCACCGAGTGTGTTCAGCTTGTCAATGCATTCCCATACCAGTTTGGATGTTACCTGGTAAGATATGAGTGCCATTATAGCTGCTTGGCTGTCAGTCAGTATTGCAATTTTACGGTTCCGGTAGTTACGTTCAAGATTGAAACTGGCGCATCTATCTATCGCGTATATTTCCGCTTGAAAGATGGTTGTATTGTTTCCTAATGCTTCCCAGTATTTTTTGCCTGGTCCATAAACACCAGCTCCAGCTCCCTCATTGGTGAGAGAGCCGTCTGTATACCATGTTATCATGGTTTCTTTTATTTTTGGGATGTTAGATAAACCTTCCCAGTTCTTTTTGTTGCCAAGTTCAGTTTTGAAGTTTTTTGTAAAGTTATGCTTTACAATCATCCTGTCCATTGGCATTTCAATTTCTGGGATTTGTGCAGCCAAAATATCAAGTTTTTTGCTATTGGCTTCAAGACCAGTCACCTTATTTGTATTTACTCTTAGAGCAGCCCTCTTCGCCTGTGATTGCACATAGATATGAAGAGGAGTAAGTTCCAGGAGTACTTCAATTGATGACGTGGGACATGTTCTCATTGCTCCTGTTATGCTTACACATGCAAGTCGTTGTACCTTGTTGAGTGTGTTGATAACGCTTTGTTGATTTGTGCAGTTCTGTCAGACTATTGATCCGTAGGTGATCATTGGTCTGATTACTGCTGTGTATATCCATCGCAGTGACTTTGGTGTACATCCCCAATTCTTACCTGCGATGGATCTACATGTCATAAAGGCTTTGGTTGCCTTTTTTGTCACTTCTTGGATATGAGATTTCCATGTTAATTTTTGGTCTAAAATTATACCCAAAAATTTTACCTCCTTTTGTAGTTTTATTTCAAACCCATCTAAGCGGATGGGTTTAAGGTTTTTTATTTTGTATTTCTTAGTGAATAGCACAATAGTTGTTTTTGCTGGATTTATTTTCAGCCCAACCGAATTGCACCATTCTTTAGTTAGTTTTAAGCCTAACTGGATTCTTTCGCACAGAGTACTCTCAAATTTTCCTCTGCAGATAATTACCACATCATCGGCGTACCCCTGGATTTGGAAGCCATTCCTGTCCAGTTTTACCAATAGTTCATCCACTACCATACTCCACATAAGGGGTGATAATACTCCACCTTGTGGGCACCCTCGCGAAGTATTTGCAAAAATATTACCATTGCTGGTCGGAATTTCTACTCTCCTGGTGCGAAGCATATTGCTCATCCAGCGTGAGAGTGTGCCATTGATTCCTCTTTTAGAAATAGTTGAGTTTATAACCTCATGTGAAGTGTTATCAAAGGCTCCTTCAATGTCTAAGAAAGCGCAAATTGCTATCTCTTTCTTATCTATGCTGTCCTGAATCGTGTTACTTAGTTGATGCAGGGCCGTTTCTGTCGACTGCCCTGCCCTATAGGCATGTTGGCGACTGTATAGTGGAGTTACTTTCAGTGTAGTATTCCTGACATAGTTATCCACAACTTTTTCTACTACTTTAAGTAGGAAGGATGTGAGGCAGATTGGTCTGAAGGATTTCGGGTGAGTAGGATCTCTCTTGCCCGCCTTCGGAATAAAGACCACTTTTGCCCTTCTCCACATGTTTGGTATATATCCCAATGCAATACTGACTCTGGCTATTCTAGTTAATGGACCTAGTAGCTGTTCAATTCCTTTTTGAAGTAATGCCGGAAAGACACCATCAATACCTGGAGATTTCAGTGGCTTGAGCGAATTTACCGCCCACCTGATTTTAGGCATTGTGATTATATTTTTGGCAAATTTCCAATCATCCTTCTTTACTGTTTTAGGGGGTTCAGTGTGTTCTGATTCCGTCCCTAGAGTTGTAGAGGATCCTGGGAAGTGTACGTCCAGAAGTAGTTGTATCTTTTCTTCTTCACCTTCGGTGAAACTTCCATCTTCTCGCTTGAGATTTGTGGAGGTGAGGCTACTGCTTTTTGCAAGTACCTTGTAGAGTCTTGATACCTCCGTAGTGCTTTCTATGCTTTCGCAGAATTTTTGAAAGCTTCTGCGTTTAGAGGCCCTAATTTCTCTATTGTACAAAGTAAGTTTTTTCCTATATTCTGACCAGTCTCCTGTTCGCTTTGAGTAGTTAAAAAGTCCTCTAACAGTGTTTCTTAGGTTTTTAAGGTCATTGTTCCACCAAGGCACATCCTTGATGGAGTTAATCAGGCTTAATGGACAGCTATCCTCATATGCATTTAGTATGGCCCCATTAAGGTTTTCTAGGTAATTTTCTAATTGAATTTCATTCTGAATGATTTCATCTAGCCCTAATTGGACAAGATTGTCTTTCAGATTTTCCGTGTAGTTCTCCCAATTTGTTTTTCTTGGGTTCCTTAAAATTTTTTGTTAATTGGTGAACCTTCAATGTCGAACCTTAGAATTCTATGATCAGACATAGATGGTTCACTGGATACTCTCCAGTTTTTCACAAGCTCACAACCTCGAGTATTTCCTATAGTAATATCTAGGACCTCTTTGCGTGAGATAGTTACAAATGTTGGTGTATTACCTACATTACATATTTCTAATTTTTTACTAGTTATAAATTCTAAAAGGTACTCACCTCTTATATTGGTGTTAGTGCTTCCCCAAACTTCTTTGTGGGCGTTAGAGTCGCAACCGAGTATAAGTGGCAATTTCATTCTCTCGCAGTAGTTTACCAGTTTATCGACCTCTGCAGATGGTACCTGAGTGTCGTCTCCTGGTAGATAACCTGTAGCTACGACTACGTTCCGTAGAACTCCGTTGATGTTGGCCGGAATCTGTATGGCAACGAGGTCCCTGGAGAGAAATTCTGAAAGACAGATAAAGTTGATATTAATATTCAATAAAATGCAGGTTCTTGGTTTATCACATCTTACATCCCAAATTGTCTGCATATTCTTTGCAGTCAAACCACAGATTCGACCCCTGTAAATCCAGGGTTCTTGGACCAGCACTATGCTCAGGTTCGATTTGAGCGTAGCCCTTGCAATAACTGCCGACGCAGCTTTTGCATGGTGGATATTTATTTGGGCGATTCTAGTGCTGGTCATCAGGTGGTTATTCCTCCTTCGTTTCTTCTATCAGACCGTCGTCGGTGTCTGACAGAAAGATTCTTTCGGAGTCTTCCTCAGACGCCAAGTTCAGTAGAGAGAGATCTAGATTCTCAATGTCCTCACTCTCGTGAGGTAGCACGCTGATATCTTCAATCTTCTCGCTCCTAGTCGCCTCCTCCTCCACTAGTTTCGCAACAGTTGCAGGTATCGTTCCTACAGCTGGTGTGTTTTCCCCAGCTGAGTTACTTCTTTCCTTGTTGTCTCGCCCCTTATGCAGGTAAATTGGGACGGAACTGAACCTGTAGAAGATCCTACAGCCGTTTGTTGTTATGGCTTCCTGAGACCGGTTGTCAATCCCGATTGTTAGAAGTTTGCCATTTTTCAAATCCTTGCTGCTAGAAACTCTCCAAAGCTGAGTATGTAGACGCTCATTTTGAGTTATGAGCAATTTTAGCAGCTTTTCCGTGTCGACCCCTTTAGCTCTTGGGAGGTAGACTGTCAGCATGTGTAAATTCGGTATTTTGTCCCCGACACACGTGGTGAGTTCTGCGCCTTCTCATCCGTTCAGCTTAGGTGCCGTTCCATGGATGAAATTAGCCGCATCCTCGTCTACGCAGTCAACCAGTATAAGTCCTGGTCGAAAGTGTATCCCGCTAAATCGTAGCTTGGCATCCCATCCTTTATACATCTCCTCAATGAGAAGTTTCTTGATTTTACCTTGCTCATCCCTTGAGAGAGTTGATTCCGGGTAAGATTTCGGAAGAATTGCTATTCTTAAGCTCTTGGCTACATTAGCGTAACTGCTGTCCGATATTATCTTTCTCGGTTGTTTTGGTGCAGCCATTTGTGTACCATCCTTTGCTTGTGGAGGTTTCTCATTCCCTCTTTTTTTCTTAGCTGATTGAAGATCGATCGGACTAATTTCTTGGGCAGACCTCTTCTTGGGGTCTTGACTGCCCCTCGGCCGATTGAGCGCCTTTCCCTTAGCTGCCTCTGGTGCTAAGCCTTCTTTGAGATAGCGCAGGTACCATTTTGTACCCGCACCGCTCAAACCAGTAGATTTCCTGGCGTCGCGAAAGCTTTGGCCGGAGGTTAGTCCAGTGCTTGTCGAGGGCTGTGGTAGTGTTTCGATCGTTGCATCTTTTGGTGCAACCTTTGAACCCAGAGTTCCTTGACTTCCTTTTCGTAACGAAGGTTCCGTTTTTGATTCAGTTAGCAGAGAGCTAGTATTGTTCCTAGTTTCTTTGCCCTCAGTACGTTTTTCTGCTTTCCGTTTTGGAAAGGCTGCCTGGCGATCGGTATGTTGGATATCAGACTCCGACCGATTTACCAGTTTATTTGCAGTGTGTGTTCCTGCTGGTTTTTTTATATTACTATTAATGTTAATCAAATTTTGTTCCATAAAGGTGCCACGAGTGTGGGGGAAAAGAGGTCCGCCGTGTCATAGCCCCAGATAACACGGTAAGCCCACAGTTACTCAATGAGGCGGGCAGGTATCATTGAGGTGCGACGCTAGAATACAGTCTGTTACCCCCGATTGCAAACAAGTCCGATGAACACGTGCAATTCCGGGTTGGGGGGGGAAGATGGAAGTGGAGAGGGATATGGTTATTGAAATGATGATAGTAGGGAATATTTTGGAATTGGAAAGTGCGGGTTTGGCTCGCATTAGCCGCTATAAGCGTTACCAGGGATCACCACGTGGAGGCCCTTCTTTCGAAGGGGGTGAGTACTTGGGATTAGTCTCACCTGCGAGTCCGTCTAGTGAAATACTAGGATTCCCAAAAAAAATGTTGTAACAATGTTGTAAATATGTTGTATGGAAAGTGGTGCGCAGGTTGCTGTAGCGGGAGAAATTTCAAATAGCCAAATAAATCCTAATCAAAAGTTTAACTTAGTACCTTTGTTAGCTAATACCAGACAGGGATCCCTTCCAATTGTACGCCTGGCCACATCCGTCAGCAATTGCCAAACGTTCGGAGCCCCACACGCCTTCTGTCAGTTTTGGTGATTCGTCGTCCATTCCTCCATCAGCTATGGTCAAATGGAAGTCTGGATGACTAGTTAAATTACCCTACGCCAGCATAAGCCAAGCATAAGGTAACTCAACTGGCTAAATTGCCCTACGCAGCATCAGCCAAGCAGAAAGCAATTCAAACACTATCACTTCTCCCAAACCAGTTCCTCCATTCACATGGTGATCGTCAACAATGGCCAAACGAATCAACATGTGCTTGGACCAACTAATCCGAGCTCCCACTATCGTCCCTAACACAATAGTTACTTACCCGTAACAAGAGAAATTTCAAATACAACGATTTGGCAATTTTGCTGCCCTTTTATTTGAAATTCCTTTTATTGCAGGCAAAAACAAAAATATTCTCGGGTAAACAAAGTCCCGTAAATTTTGTCAAAACAAATTTCTTATTGTTGTACGCATTGCAATCAAATTCAATAAAATTAACTGCATCACTAAAAAAAATTGAAAGTGCGTGCACAATATTTTTCTTAAATTTGTTTATGCAAACAAACCAGAGAAACAGCTACAACAAAATTAACTAACTTTATTAGCGACAAAAAAAAAAAATAATCAAAAACCTATTTTAGTTTACAGAGTCGTTCGTTTAAAAAATATTTATTTTACTATGTTAAAAAAATAAAACCCGCCGTACATTAGGTAATTCCCTTAAGTTTATTTTGTTTTTTAATTTAGGTTCTGGGCCTATATTTTAGTGCAAAATTTGGGCCTTACAATATTAGTTTTATCCTCGTCGCCAATGTAGTAACTTCGCTAGTTACACATAAATACAGTTCTACATTATTTCGATTCGCTTTATTTCTCTAATTACAATACAACATAATAATTATTAAACTTACATAAACGCTTATCTTGCCGCCCTTTTTCTGCCAGCTGCTCTTCTCTTGTCCCGTGTTGTACAACGTACGTTTTCTACCAGTGTTGTACTACGTCCGTTTACTACAGATTCATTCCATGTTGTGCCTCTTCATAACGGAAATGTCGATGAGACAAAAATTTCGATCAACGAAAAAACACATTACAGAACAGTTGTAAATAACCTCGAAAAATTGCTAAAGGATTAACAGTGGTTATAAGTGGAATAGAACCAAATATGAGCACAACAGAAATTAAAGAAGCGCTCGCAGAAAAAGGGTTTAAAGTAAAATCTGTGTACAATGTTAAAAGCCGCGACAAAGTTTTGACGCCCCTATATAGAATAGAGCTTAAACCAGATGGAAAGCAACTCAAATCGAACGAGGCTCACCCAATTTATTCTCTACAATTCCTACTCCAAAAAAAAATATCAGTCGAAGAACCACACAAGCGTAAAAATCCGGTACAATGTACAAATTACCAGGAATATAAACATTCGAAGTCCTATTGGCCACTCCGCAGCATCTGCGATGCGTGTGGTGACTTTCACCCCACTAAGGGCAGTACATCAAATAAAAAGACCCAGGTACAAAAAAATTCGAAAATTGTGGTGGCAACCACACTTCTAATTATAAAGGATGCGTGGTATATATTGCCGAAAAACAACGAATGTTTCCAGCATTGCGTCCCCGCTCTCAGTCAGTAGTCCCGTCACAACCTATACAAACGCGATCTCAGCCAAATACTTCATCTGGCTCCAACAATACAAGTTCACGAATATCATATGCAAACACTGTTAGAGGATTCGCAGGCTCAAACAACGCCTAAAATGAAAGCTGTACTAAGCCATCTCCAAATATCGAAAATATAATCCAACTGTTTATGGAAAACATGACACAATTTATGAACACCATTCAAAATATGATGCAGTGAATGATTCAAAATCAAAATATCCTACTTTCAATTCTATTCAAACCATGAATGCAATCAAAATTTGCTTTTGGTATGCTAACGGCTTAAGCCTACACAAAAACGAACTTGTATTATTTTTACAATCACATCAAATTGTCGTCATGCTTTTCTCAGAAACCCATTTTAACGAAAAATGGCTACTTTATGATACCTTGTTACATACTATACGATTCGAAACACCCCAGTGGACGAGCAAGAGGCGAATCTGCTGTCCTCATAAGAAATAACATTAAACATTTCCCGACTCACAACCTTGAAGCTGAATATATGCAGGCGACAAGCATTTGCCTAGAAGAGTACATAAAAGGTCTGACTGTAACCTCAATTTATTGCCTACCAAGGTAAAAATAACGGAACCCCAATTCAAGAAAATTTCACAAAGCTAGGACCCAATTTCACAGCGGCCGGCGATTCAATGCCAAACATACATTCTGGGGCTCAAGACTTAAATCACCAAAAGGAAAATTCCTGATGAACGTAGTATCAAAACTCGACCTTGACATAACTTCCAATGGTACACCCACCTATTGGCCCTCAGACCGAAAAAAACTCCAGACGTCATTGATTTTGCAGTTACAAAAAATTTAAAAAGTGATCAAATTGCTACAGAGGCATCCTTAGAACTCTCCTCTGATCACACACCGACTTTCATTCTGTATTTCATTAAAAATACAACAATAGGCAACTCAAAATTCGAAGAAAGGCTCACAAACTAACACACAAATTGGCTAAAATTTAATAATTAGCTCGCATATTAACTTCACAGCTCTACTACAGCAAGCCGCTCGAATATCAACCCCAGTTCCAATACCCCACAAACCTATAAACTACCACATATTGAACGAAATTGCAACCCTTATACAGGAGAAACGATAAGTACGACGCCAATGGCAACAACAAAGATCCCCCTAATTAAAAGACAACTTAAGAATCTTACGAAAGCACACCAGAGATTACTTAACGAAAAAAATCGCATAATTTTGTTTCACATTTGATTCCAACGCAAACAACAAACTACTCTCTTTGGAAAGCCATCAAACTCAAGAAAAAGCCCGTTAAAAAGCACACAATAAAAAACCAGTAAAAAACAAAATCAAAAATTTAAATACCAAAAAAGCCCCAGGCTACGACCTAATAACAACGAAAATGTTAAAAGAGACCCCACAAATCGACAAAGACCAGCTACTTTTCATTTATAACGCTATTTTAACATACATAAGGACTGCGTATTTTCCAAACGACTGGAAGCTATCCACAATCATGATGATACCCAAGCCCGGAAAGGACCCCGCTCAAGTCACCTCATATTGACCCATAAGTCTACTCCCAATTCTCTTAAAACTATTCGAAAAACTTTTTATAAAACAGCTGATGCCCTACATAAATAAAAAAGAATAATACCTAACCACCAATTTGGGTTTAGAGAAAAACACTACACAATTGAACAAGAACATCGCATAGTACGAGCTATTAAGAAAACGTTTGAGAAGAGGCGGTATTGTTCAGGCGTCTTTCTAGACATAACTCAAGCCTTCGACAAAGTTTGCCACGAAAGATTGTCTTGGAAACTTGAAAAATATTTGCCATACAACATATCCTCACTTATCTCAAAAAGAAGATTTATTTTAAAACAAAATTCCTTTGTCTCCAATGCATTCCCCATTATGACCGGTGTACCCCAAGGTAGTGTACAGGGCCCCTTGCTCAACCTTATTTTCACAGTAGATATGCCAACCAGCGACTGTACAACAACATCAACATTTACCGACGACACTGCCAACCTCAGCCATAGCGACGATCCATACACAGCAACAAAATCTGTTCAAGATCATCTCAACAAACTACAAAAATGGCTCGATCTCTGGAGAATTAATGTTAACGAATACCCCAATGCAATAACACAAAATACTTAGAAATGCACCTCGAACGAAGGCTTACTTGGAAATGCATATAGAAACCAAAGTAACCCAATTAAAACTCAAGCAACAAGAACTAAACTGGCTGATAAACAAAAATTCTAAACTTAATCTCACCCATAAAGTGCAATTTTACAATACAATGATAAAACCCATATTGACCTACGGAATTGAACTCTGGAGCTCTGCTTCTTCATCAAACATTAAAAAACTCTAAAGAGCCCAATCAAAAATCCTCCGGCAAATAATCGGTGCCCCAGGTATATAAAAAACAAGAATATTCATAGAGATCTTCGAATTAACACAGTCACAAATGAAATCGACAGGAAAACACAAAAGTACAAAATCAAACTCAGGAATCACCAAAATCCACTTGCAAACAAACTTATCCAAAGCACTGGAACTCAGCGACTCAAAAGAAACTATAATGCCTGACATGTAAACGAAATTGGACGAAGCTTTGGCTAAGGACAATTAATTATCTTAGTACAGCAATTAGCAAAGATAACTAATTGTTAGTTCTAAGTTTATTTTTAGAAGATTCAATAAAAACAAAAAGTAAAATACAAAAAAAAAATAGTTGCGGACGTGTTTTATTGCATCGAATGCATCGCTGAACCGTCGCTCGTGCTGTCGATTTACCTTTAATCGCCCAAAAACATTGTCGTACTGTACTCAATAGTGCCTGAGGGCCACAGTGCTTGTTTACTTCATGGACCATCACGAACAGTAATTTTGCCAATGGATCATTGTATGGAATCAGCATTGGGTATTTAGAGTCGTATGGTAATGATGAGGCTTCTATGTGTCTTCCTACTCTGAAGACATTTGCATTATCAATGAATGGAGGTAAACTGCTGATTGAACTAGATTTATTTGCATTGCCTTGTTTCTTCCGTTGTTTGATTTCTTGGTCAAAATCAGTACCTTGAATATTTTTTTTTTTTTTTTTATTTATTTTATTTTTAATTGTATCTTTCTGATAAGAAATTGACAATTATGTAATCAAATCTTAAAAACTAAACATAATGCAATTAGCAGGTGCAAAAAAGGAGTTTAAACTTTATAATAAAATGAAATGGATTATTATTATCAAAATTTATATCAACATTTTTAGTAAAATTACGTTAAGGTGGTACGAAGCTTTTTCGCTTAAGTCTAGATATTGTGGTATCAGAAAGCAGCTGTTGCGCCATTGGATTACTATGCTGGTGAAGTTTCACTTTATATTTTTGGCCGCATGTTGTAATGACGTCTGCAATAGTTGGGATTCCAAGATCTTTGTGGATATGTGCATTTTTGAGATACCAAGGAGCACCGGTTATTTGTCTAAGTAATTTGTTTTGAACTCTCTGTATTTTTTCGATATTAGAAGCACATGTTGCACTCCAGAGTTCTATACCATAGGACCAGATAGGTTTTAAGATTGAATTGTATACCAGGACTTTATTTTCCAGAGTTAGCTTAGAGTTTTTATTAATAAGCCAATGGAGCTGCTGTGATTTTAATTTAATTTGAGATTTTTTGCTTTCAATGTGCTTAGTCCAAGTCAGCCTTCTATCAAGATGAATGCCAAGATATTTTACATCATGTGACTGAGGTATAATGATGTTATTCAACTTAACAGGGGGGCACGTTTCTTTTCGCAGAGTAAACGTGACATGCACACTTTTCGTTTCGTTTACTTTTATGCGCCATTTTGCTAGCCACTTCTCCAATAGACTTAAGTGAGTCGAGAGACTTTGGGACGCCCTTATGTGGTCACTGTTAGAACTAAGAATTGCAGTGTCGTCCGCGAAAGTAGCAAGTGTGTGATTTGAGAGTAGTGGAAGATCAGCTGTATAGATTATGTACAGAAACGGCCCCAATACGCTTCCTTGAGGAACACCGGCCATTATGTCGATTTCTCTTGAAATAAAGGTATTGTATTTCAATCTAAATTTTCTAGAAGATATATATGAATACAATAGCTTATGCATATTTTCAGGAAGATAACGTTTTATTTTATACATAAGACCTTCGTGCCAAACCTTATCAAAAGCTTGGGCTACGTCCAAGAAAACGGCGGAACAGTATTGTTTGTGTTGAAAGGCAGTATGTATTTCTTTAGCAATTCTGTGAACTTGCTCAATAGTGCCATGTCCTGTTCGAAATCCAAATTGATGGTTTGGGATCACATTGTTTTGAGTTATTATTGGCATAATATATGACAGGAGCATTTTCTCAAAGATTTTGGATAACTGGGGCAAAAGACTAATTGGTCTATATGATGATGCCAAAGTTAGGTCCTTTCCTGCTTTTGGAATCATTTTTAATTCTGAAACTTTCCATTGCTTCGGGTAGTAGCCAAAAGCGAGGATGCTGTTAAATATCATCGTTAGAAAAGTTATTGCTGAATCAGGCAATTGTTGTATCATTTTACCCGTAATTTTGTCGTATCCAGGTGCCTTTTTGGGATTTGCAAATGTTCGAATAGTCTCCTTGACGTTATCCAAACACAACGTAAGGGGAGTTTCAACAATAGAAGGAAATTCGATGTTAGGTTGGAAATCTGATAATTGTGGGTTTGGCTGAAAGACACCCTTTAGGTGTTCTGCTAAAATACAACCTTTTTCTTCGTCATTGCGAGCCCAAGAACCATCCGGTTTTCTAAGCGGTGGGTCATTTTGTATTGGCGTTTTAAATTTCTTCGTTGCCTTCCACAGAGAATAGTTGTTTTCTTTAAGTGGACCAAGAGACTCGAGATATTCTTGTAAAGAGCGGTTTTTGTCATCAGATAGTGCTTTTTTAAGATCTTTTGAAGCTTTATTTAATCTTTGTTTTGAGGTGGGTGATCGAAGTCTTTGCCATTCACGCCTGGCTTGTCGTTTTCGAGAAATAAGATAATCAATGTGTGATTGAAATACTATATTTGACTGGACTGATCTTTTTGGTTGAGAGGCTTTAATTACAGCATTATTTAATGTCTTGGTAAAGTGATCAACTGCTTTATCAATTTCTTTAGGTGAACTACAATTTGAATTGTAACTTATTTCCTCATTAATTATATTTATATATTTCCTCCAGTTTATTAGAGTTTTTTTATTCTGCTCATTTGAATTAGTATTAAATTTTGTCAGAGTTAAAATAACCGGAGAATGGTCAGAGGACAAGTCATAAGATGATTTAACAGCAATATCTTCACGTTTCATACCATTAATGACTGCGAAATCGATTAAGTCTGGTATTTTTCGATTGTCTGATGGCCAGTATGTTGGGTGGCCTGAGGACACAACATCAAGGCTGTTGCCAAGTGCTGCATACAGTTGACGACCTCTTGGAGTTATTAGTCTAGAACCCCAAAAGGTGTGTTTAGCATTGAAATCCCCAGCAACTAGAAAGTTAGGACCGAGATCAGTAAAAAATTTCCGGAATTGATCAGAAGTAATAGCAAATTTGGGCGGGCAATAGATTGCTGAGACGACAGTTTTAGTTAGACCAGAAATCACACAAATTGATGTAGCTTGTAGGTATTTAAAACAATGCTTTTGAATTTCATAATGTTGTATTGTGTTTCTAACAAGTACTCCAGAACCGCCACATGCTTTACCATCTGGATGTTTAGTGTCATAAAACTTATATCCAGAAACTCGAAAACAGTTTTTGAAGGTTAAATGTGTTTCAGATATAAGCAGTATATCGATATTGTTACTCACCAGAAATCTAGTTACTTCCAGTACATGTTGGCTTAAGCCGTTTGCATTCCAATGGCATATTGTGATTGCATTCATTTGGGTTTTACCAACTCAGCAATCAAACTTTGGTTTTGTATCATGCTTTGCATCAAGCTATTCATCATATTTTGCATGAAGTCCATGAAGTGTTCAACTTTTTGGGTAAAACTTGCGAGAATTGCTTCAAAGCCTGGAACAACAGTGGAGCTATTGGTAAGAAGTGGAATTTGTTTAATGGCATTTGCGTACGTCATTTGCTGCATTGGTGGAGCCGGTGGTTGCAATGTAGGACCAGTGTTCTGTGGAAGGGGCGGGAAATGAGATGTTGTGAAGTTTGGCAGATTAAGCTGTGGGGTGCGCTGTCTTTGGGCAACGTTTAATTTTAGTCTTAGAGCAGTGAAAACTGGACATCCTCTGTAGTTTGCTGTGTGGCTATCACCGCAGTTTGAGCATTTTCTAACTGCTGGGTTTTCTTTACTTTCAGGACATTTATCTGAGCTATGGATTTTGGCACAAATAACACAAACTTTAGCAAGTTTACAGTATGACTTGGTGTGTCCATATTCCTGGCAGTTGAAGCACTGTACTGGAAAATTACGCTTGTGTGGTTCCTCTATAGTAATTTTTCTGTTTAAAAGAAAGCGAAGCAAATAAATAGGATGGACTTCGCCACTTTTCAACTTGTTTCTGTCTGGATACAGCTCAACTTTGTACATTGGTTGCGGTTTACGGTCTCTATTTAAGATATTAAATATACTTTTTGCTGCGAAGTTTTTTTCTTTAAGTGCATCGTGAATTTCTTTAATATCAACTCCTGCCTCTATGCCTTTTATGACCACTATTAGTCCTTTACTACTTTTTAATTGATACGTATAAAATTGTTTCGATTTTATCTCTAATTCAGCAATTACTTTACGAAACTGATCTTCACTTGAAACTTGTACCTTGGTTTCATTAATCATGCCCTTTTTAATAGGTACAACAAAGAAATTTTTTTTACCTATTAAATTTGAAAGTGAATTAACTAAATCACTAGAGTTTTTTTCTCTTACATAGATAGGCGGTGGTTTAACAATTTTATCTTTGATCTCTTCTATGTTTTCGCTTTCATCACTCAGTGCTTTGAATCTGTTGTTATAATTATTGTTGTTAACTTTTTGAATTTTGTCACGATTGTTTGCGTTTTTTTGTGGGCTAAGTTTTCGCTTAACTATTTCAGTATATCGTTCAATTCCTGTTTGTACTTTGATTGGTTTATTTGAAAGTCCGACATTTTTCCCGGAGTTAGGCGTTTTACATTGAACACTCCAGGGTTGAGGTGATAGAGATGGTACAGAAGTCAATGAATGTGGACACAATTTCGATTTTTGTTCCTGTTGTTGCTGACTTTGTAAAGTTTGCTTTTGTGTTTTATGTTGCTGCTCTTGCTGTTGTTGTATTTCTTGCTCTTGATTAAGTTGTTGTAGGCCTCCACCTTTCGGTGGAGTACGATCAACCGGCATTATAATCAATCAAAACGTTTAAAAAAAAAAATAAAAAAAAAAATAAAAAAATAAAAAAAATCTGTATATTTAATTAAAAAGTATTTTTTTTTTTTTTTATTCTGTCAATATAATTTATACAATTACACTTTGCAGTAATATTTTGTGTAATTGATTTGAACTTCTTTTTGATTTATATATAAGAATTTATTAACTTTATTTATTTAGCATAAGTTAACAAGTTAACTACTCAATTTACACAATTACACGATATTGTGAGATGCAATTTGTACAATTTTTTTTTCTATTTCGAACACTTTTCTTGTTTTTTATTTTAAGCTTTAGAGCTTTATCTGCTGTCTCTATCAGCTGTTTTTAAAAGTGTGTGAATTTAATGCAAATAAATATATTCAAAAAACAAAACAAATTTGCAAATAAATTCACTTTTTTGCATATCAACAATATAAATATATTAATAATTTAATTTTTGACGTTAAGTCTGGCACTAATATTTTTATAAATTTTGTAAGGAGTCACTATCTCGATTTATTGCGATAAAAATTTTAAATTATTTTGCACGTTTTGCACTTGAAAAATATCAAAAATACGCAGTGATATTATTTTGCGCGCGCACTACATTAAACTTGTGATTAAAAAAAGTGAATATGACCTTGAATATGACATATTATTGTTACTAATGTTGCATCCAATTCGTTAGCACTAGGTGCTATATGTATGGCACGTGACTCCTTTGATATTCTTGTGTTGTTAGTGAATCTAAAAACATATACTACTATCCTTTGTAACGTCTTGAATGAATTCTTGTGCTGAATCCTGTATATGAAATCTGCGTCATTGCTTTGAGTTGCTACAGCTACAACCTTTTTCTTCTCCAGATCAACTGGAACTTGTACTGATGACGAAAACCTTGGTGGCCATACTTCCTGTTTTCCATGCAAGAAGAACGATCCTTGAAACCAAAGTGTGCAGGTTGACAATGCCCTTGCTAAAAGTTTTCTTGATAACACATCAGCTGGGTTGTCCTTTGACCTAACATGTCGCCACTACTCAGCTCAGACAGAGTTAATGTTTGAATTCTCGCCACACTGTTAGCTGCAAATGTTTGAAATGATAAGAACCTTGAATTGATCAAAGATAAAGCAATTTTTGAATCAGTCCACAAAAATATTGGCTGGTCCTTCTCCTAAAGACCGATTTTGACTCTTGTTAAGAGTTCCGCTGGTAGGACTACAGCACATAGCTCTAGTAGCGGTAGCGTCTGTTTTCTGAGTGGTGCTACTCTTGACTTTGCACATAATAGTCGCACTATTATTCTACCATCCTTTAAAATTACTCTGACATATACTGCAGCACCAAATGCCTTTTCAGATGCGTCAGCAAAAATGTGTAACTGTGTTGATAATGAAATCTTGCGTCTGAAGATATGTCTTGCCACTTGAAGATTTTAAAGAGTACTTAAGTTTCCTCTAAATGTTGACCAAATTGTACGAAGATCTGTAGAAAGTGGTTCATCCCAAGATAATTTCAACTGCCATAAGTGTTGTATGAAAATCTCTGCTTTCACTATTACTGGAGCCAATAGACCACGTGGGTTGAATAGTCTAGCTAAATCGGAACTAACGACTCTCTTCATGAGTTCCTTTCAGTAACCATTTTACCTTAATTCCAAATAAATCCGCTTTGGGCAACCTAAATAATCCCAGCGTTTTGATTGACTCGGTATTATCATTAGTAAAATCTAGATTTACCTCTTGATTATCTTGAGAAATGTTTTTTAAAAGTTGAGAATGGTTTACGCTCCATTTCCGTAAATAAAAATGATGCTTCATCAAAATATGGATTGGTTTCGTTTGAGCTTCAATAGCCGTAATTAAACTATCTGATCCACTAAGCCCATCTCAACGTAAAAATGGTCACACAGGATTTGAGCTCCTAATGGATAGTTCACCTTGTTTTCTAATGCTAACTTTTGCAGACATCTCGTTGCCAGATAAGGAGCTGCTCGAGTCCCATATGTAATTGTGTGGAGCTGATAATAACGAATTGTTGAATGTGGACTGTTTCTCCAAATGATAAGTTGGTAGCACCGATCTTCAAGATTTATCAAAACTTGACGATACATTTTCTCGATATCTGTGATGAAAATAAATCGTGGTCGTCTAAAACGGAACAAAATTGGAAAGAGTTCGCTTTGAACGTTTACATTAAATCATTCAACGAGTGTCCAGATGTAGTTTTAGCTGATGCATCAAACACCACTCGAAGTTTGGTGATGGTAGTATCTGGAACACAATAGTACACGATGATGAGGAATGAAATATCTTGGAGTTTAAATGTAGTCCAGATTTACCTCAGTCATGTGACCCAAGCGTTCATACTCTTCCATAAACTGCACATATTATTTCCGCAATACGTCATGTTTTGCTAGACGTCGTTCAAGACTGACGAACTTTCTCCAAGCTATTTCTTGAGATTACCATAACGTCAAACTGTTTTACAGAAACGGCAGCCTTACTACAAAACGTCCTTCTTTATTTGTATGAACGTTCTGAACAAAATGAGATTCGTGTAATTTTTCTTTTTTGGATAATCTCTTCTCTGTTGTATTCACCTCATCCATTCGCCATAACCACTCAATTGCATCTTCTACCGATGAATTTTTATCAATAGCCTCCACCCACCGAAAAAATTGCACATAAAACGTTTGATATGTATGTATTTCATGCAACCTTGCCACTGACAATCTAGGCAAGTGTTGAATTTTGCAAGACTGGAAGACCAGGAGAGAACGTAATTGTGTCCTTTTTTAACAGACTGAAATAAAACTCTGCACCGAGTAAAATATCAATTTTTCCTTGTTGGAAAAATGTTGAATCTGCTGTTCAGGACTTTCTATTTGAAAATATCGTAGTTGGAACTTAGTTGAGGTGGAACTATACTTGGAAGAACAAATGCTTCGACATCTGTTGTAAAGCTCGAGTTAAGGGATTACAGTTTTGCGTTAACTCGCTGCGTTGAATTTTTCTGCACCTTTCCTATACCTTCAATGACAATAATGATTTTGTTTTTGATATATTGAGCCTTTTGACAAGACGCTCAGAGACTATGTTCACTTGCGAACCAGAGTCTAGTAATGCTCGGACTTTACTTTTATTTCCCTTAGCTGCAGTTATTTTGACTCTCGCAGTTGGCAAGAAAACATAATCACAATGACATATTTGCTGTTGCTGTGGTAACTGTGGTATTGTACACATTTAAACTAAGTTGAATTTTTTGTTTTGTTTGATTGTTGACTTCCAAATGCAGCAACGTGTTATGGTTTTTATTACATTTTGTACAACTTCTTGATAAACACTTGTTCACCACATGATAATTTTTGAAACAGTTGAAACAGAGCTGTTGGTTTTTCACCCAATCCAATCGTTGAGATGGCGAAAATTGTAGGAATTTTCAGCAATGGTAAAGTGGGTGCCTGTCTACGAAATTGATTTATTTCGGTCTGATTTAGTTTTTATGGCCACCTTACTTTTCTGTTCTACGACTTCCATCAGTGGAAATTGGAGCTCTAAGAACTAAAACTCCTGAATATTTTGTATTTCTTTTGGTTTTGACAGTGATTGCTCATACCTAATGAGCATCGTCCGATCGAGTTTTTTTATTAGTATCTCAAGCAAAATTGGATCCCAAAAAGTAGTTTGCACGCCAAGATTGTTCAGTGCTAATAGGCATTCTTTTGTTGTATCGTGTAAATTTTTAACCGCTGCCACGCTGCCTGATGGCTGATTTAACAGTTTATCAATTAAGGTGGACGCCAAGACCCTTTTATTATTATAGCGGTCTTGCAGTAATGTCCAGGCTGCGGAATAGTTTCCTCCGTTATGCTCAAATGGCTGATCAATTTTTCTGCTTCACCTGTCACATGTGATTTCATATACCACATTTTTTGAGTATCTGGTAACAGCTGTTTGTCTTCCATTTGCGTGAACAGGTCAAAAAATTGTCTCCATTTCAAGTAATTCCCATTAAAACTTGGGATTGTACTTTTAGTAATGACAGTAAGGAACACATATTTGTTTCTGCTACTGCTGCTTGTTTGTTTTATTGTTGTTCCAATTTTATCGAGATCTCTATCAAGCATTGTTGCGCCAAATCTTGAATTTGGTAATATTCCTCTTAGTTAAATCCTGACGCCAGTGGATTTTTCAAGGTTTCTCACATCCCAGTTCGTTCCATTGTTGCATGATCGTATTCCATTTCACTTCGCTATATTGCATTGGATGTATGCCTTGACTCTCCGACAAACTCTCTACTAATCTTTTTAGAGCTGTCATTCGACCAGATATTTTCCTTAGTAAACCATTGGTCATACCCACATGTTGCGGCTGTGGCGCCATTTGGTTGCTGGCACCTTCATCTGTTGCTTTGATTCGAAGGGTTTCTATATTGAATATTTCAATATATTTATTTGTTACTTCTTTTATTTTAACGTAGTACCCAGATATGAAATACTCATCATCTGTTGGTTGTTCGATGAGAGTTCTTAACGTTGTATCATTGTGTTCAAATCGATTCCAACCAACATTAAGCCGTCGTAACCTTTCATTGTAGTATGCGGGTGATTGTTTACGATCAGTCGAATCTTTTTTGAAATTCCTAACAATTTGCTGAATTTCTTCGCCCGTCTGTTTTAGGGTGTCTAGGATTTCATTAAGTGCTGTCATTGTTGAAAACTGTTTGATCTTGAATCCTTGCTAAATATACTTCAAATGTTGGATGTTGACTGTTGGTCGTTGCTGATGTCCTTTTTACGGGGTCACCAATATGTTTGATTAAATGTATGATCAAATGTTGGAATCAACTGTACGCAAGTACTGAACACTTCAATCCAGTACTTATGTTGATTCTATCAAATAAAAAAAACAATGAATACTTGAATTCAGTGATTTCGGCGATTGTATTTAAAAATCCTAAACACTGAACACTAAAATCTAGTGATTAGGTGCTTATGTGATTTAAATTTGGTAGTTGAACCAAATCTACCAAGCTAATGAACTAGAAAAGAAAATCAATGCTGAATGTGGCGTCGCATCAATTGAGTTGTCAAAAATTCAATTCTGCCTTTTATTTAAAAATTAATAATCAATTCACAACAACTGAATTAACTAAAATAACCTTGACCATGCATGCCAAACAATGAACTTGTTACAAACTGCAAGTGTGCATTTTCTTGCAGACGAAATTTGAAGCTTTTGTTTTCATGTGCAAACAAAAGCCTGTGACGTGTTTTTGGCATTTCATTGACATCGTTATTTTTTACAATAAACTATATTTCAAACTAAATTATTACTATACAAAATAATACAAACAAATTATTACTATACAAAATAATATAAACAAATTATTACAAACAAATTAATTAAAACAGTTTATATAATATAACATTTAAAAGTTGCATTGTGTATTGTGTTAGAAGATTGTTCGTAGCTTGTTTGAACGGGTGTTACTTTTTTTCTCAGGATATCGTTTGATTTTGAGTGATTTGTACACCTCACATCCCTTGTAGTTGGCGGTTTTATGATTTCCTGCACATTTAACACAAACTGGTGACTTAGTGCATCATGTTTTTGTGTGCCTATATTTTTGACAGTTAGAACATTGGGGTATAACTTTTTAAGAGCGAGGTGGCTCATATTAGATTTTGCATTGAAGCAAATACTGAATTGGGTGAATTTCATTGTTGTTTACATTTTGTTTCAATTGTATAGAGAATAAGTTTAATGGCCTCAATGGTTCGTGGCTGTAATATGTTTTATTTTTTTATTTACGATGTTTATAATTTCATGACCGTTTTCATGAAGATTTTTTTGAATTTCATTTGTATCAACAGATGCAACGAAAAAAGTAGCTTTATTAGTAGCTATTAGTGTAATGAATTGAATCAAATAGTTGCAGTTCGATTTCATTTTTTGGTAGAACTTTTATATATAATAATAATTACAATTTTCTAGTGAGTTTAGTGTATTTATTGAAGTGGTAAATTGTTGGACTTTTTGGACGTAAATTAGAGAAGTTGAATTTTTTCTGTATCTTTTTGTTCCTGTAAGGTTGTTTTCGTATGTGTTTCACTGTGAGCTTGTACATTAAGTATGTCATCATCTTTTTTAAGGAGTTCAAATGTGTTTGTAGTTGGATTGCTTAGCCAATATTCTTGTAATGTTGCATTGCATTGATTTTTAGTTTTTTATTACTGTTGTTATCAATCGAAGGTTTGAGTGGAGATTGAGTGTCCCGGCTTCGTATTAGTTTTTGTTGCTTTGTATTTACGTAATTGTTTGTTTTGTTAGAATTATTTTTGTTTATGTTTTGCACTATTTTTTTTGTTTTTGGACAAACTGTTGATTTCAACGGTGATGCGATGCTATTTGTTTTAGTTAATGTTGTTTTAGTTTATACAGAGTTTAGTGACATTATTGGATAAGAAGTGGTTACTCTTGTTGTAGTTGTAATTGATGATGAAATTGATGTTCTTGTAGTGGTAATTTCTGCAAAGGTTGGCAAGTTTGAAGAGAACATTGTATTTATTGAAAAGGTATTTGTTGGAGTTGAACATTGTTCGCTCCAGGAGAGCTTTTTATTTTCACTTTCTATTGTAGTTAAAGCAGTAATGGTTTACCTGCGCTTTAATGACGGTAAGCGCTCCACCGGTATTTACAAATTACTTGAAATGTTTATTATTTTTAATTTTTTTCATTTAATGTAAAATAAAAAATTTGTTGCATCAACTTAGAACTAACTTAAAAACTAAAAAAAAAAAAATAAATAATATTTATACAATAAATACCAATTTATAAATTATTAAATAATAAAGCAAACAAAGAGTATAAAACAAAAAATGAGAGAAAAAAGTGAAAAAAAAAATCAAATTAAAAAAATAAATTAAATTATGTTAAAAAAAAATATTAAATAAATATTAAATTAAATTAAAAAATAAAAGAAAATTTATGATTAAAAATTTAGAACAGATAATTAAATATTACAAACAGAAAAAAAATAAAAATATAACAATTAAAAAATAGAAATATGTGTCAGAACGGGTGGTGTCAAGATAATTCATAAATCAGCAGTTTTTTAAAAGCTCCTACTCTTCTTGTGTTTCTGGTCGCTCAAGAAAGCGAATTCCATACCCTGACAGAATGGATAAAGAAAAAACTTGTTGTGGAAGTGAAGTTAATCTGGGAATAATAAATAAAAGAGTTCTTTTGGATAGTGTTTGTTGCAGACAATTGAAAATGTATTCAGGTAATTTAACATTATTCAATTTAAACAGAAACAAACATGAATCTTCATAAAGTGTTCAATGTCGCAACCTAAGATTGCATTCCTGAAATTACCTAAGTGATCACTTCTTCTGAGACCGTAAACATATCGCTTCTTTACTTAGTAAGATACACCGCATCTAATTTGGAATACACTAAAGAGGAAAACATAATAATAGGAATTATTAACTGTTTTACCAACAAGAAGTGGGTAACAACAAGGGTAAATTTCGGTGATAGATTAAGACATCTGACGCAAGTGTGTACTTTCGTAACTACTTGATTTAAGTGGTCACGAGCATATAAGATAGTGTTCAGGTAGAAACCTGAACATTTAACAGAAGTGCTGTATTTATTAAATGATTGCCCAATAGACACCTGAAGCAAACCATTGACATCTATTTTTAATCTACATATTGGCAAAATAGTTGTTTTTTGGCATTAAGTAGCATGATATTTTGAATGCCCCAAGAGTAATATACTTTAAATCAACATTTATCTTCTGAATTAGATTTCTAATAGCGGTAAAATCACAAGAAATATACATTTGGATGTCATCAGCATACAAATTGAAAAGACATTTATGTAAATTGAAAACAAAAGTAGACCCAGAAATAACCCTTGGGGAACTCCAGTATAACGAGTTTTAAAAGTCGAGATACCACTACAGACTGCGATCTTCCAGTTAAATAACAAAACATAAATTTTGCCGCCGACTTAGAAAATAAGGAGTTGAAAAGTTTTTTGCAAAGCCAAGAGTGATCAACGCGGTAAAAAGCCTTAGAAAAATCAAGTAGACATAGATATGTTATCAAGTTTTAATCATCGCTGAATATTCCATCATTAGGAATTGTTCAAGTAGTAAAACAATGATTTATTATATGTGTCAGAGGAGAAATAATTGACTGAAGGAGTTTAAAGAACATTAAAGGAATTTCAGCAATACCAATCGCATTTGATTTAATTTTCATCACACTTAAAGAACTTTTAATATTTTTTAAAAGTTTAATTAAAAAACGACGTATTACTTTAATATTTACACACTTTATTATTTATAAAAAATTCACTAGTCACTTTTGTTACTTACGCACATCAACCGAACCGTCTTTGTTGTCGAGTAACACCAGAAGAAATCAAAAATGAGCAAAAGTGCATTGCTCAACCGTATTTAGAAAAACACAAAAGCAAGCGTTGGCATGTAATTAATTATCGACGAGCTCTTATCAGTTGAAGTACGCAAGTGGGTAATAGAGATTAATGTTTTAATATTAATTCAATGCATTTCAATATTAATGATTTTAAGCAATAATGTTTTATATAATAATAATCATGATTAAAATTAAAATATAAATAATAATATGTATAATAATATTTTATATAATAATATTACAAAAGAATATAACAAGACTATTCTACATAAAAATAATTATTGGCAAATGACAACACTATTGAAAACTACTTCTTGACTAACACACTCGAAGCTAAATATGCTCTCAGAGTCGGCGCTATCAAGAAAAAGAAATACAGGATTGGCGCTCAAACTATTACCAACAGAAGAAACAAAATAATCATTTTAGTTATTAGGATCTAGAAGCACACAGTTGCGGAGCTTTTTTTATTTCCTACAGATTTAATATTATTCCAGAGAGATTTCGTATGCTGACAACCACCAATTTTGATTTAAGGAAAGTTGATTTGGTTTTATAAATATCCGCGAAAGCTAAATTCCTAGCTACAACTGGATTATGGATATACTTCCACAATATACTACAAAATACAGTACCACAGCCATACCAGCATTAAGATGTTTAAAATAATGAGCCAGTACACAAGACAACGTGTATAATTGCATTTAACAAGGAAACAGCTAGCGCAATCCTTGTTGTTCTCAATCCAAGTTGTAGCACAGCCTCCACATGGCACCGCTGGATAGTTACCTGGCATCAAATTTGTCCCATCCCCAGGACTTTAAGTTTGGGTTATGCATAGGATTTGGCACCCGTCACGTAAAATCAGCCGTGACGGGAAATCGATTAACGTTGACAACCAATGCAAACGCTTAAAGGACTATGATTTACGGATATGCACCTGGAATGTCCGGGACCTCTATAGGGTAGGTGCCTCTATCCAACTGCTGGAAGCCTTCATTAAATGTAAGGCTGACGTCACCGCCATCTACAAAATGCGATAGACAGGACAAAGCTGCTTTAAAAGAGCAAACTGTAATGTATACTACAGCTACCATGTAAATAAGGGTGAATTTGAATGCGGTTTTGTGGTAAACAAGAGACTATCAAAATCAGTCCAGCGATTCACACCGGTGCACGAAAAGTTCGCTACAACTGTCGGAAAATTTAGCCTCCATGATTCAACCTCCAACAACGGTCTGAGGCTAATTGATTTCACTGCGGTGCGAAATATGGTAGTAGGTAGCACTTGATTCTCACACCGTGATATTCATAGGGTAACATGGCTCACTTTCGATCAATCAACACGAAACCAGATTGATCACTTCGTGATTGACGCAAGGCACGCTTCAACTGTGTTGCAGCCAGGATACGCATGCGGTACCGCAAACAACGTACGCTCCAGTCTGCAGAAAAAACTGGACGTCAGTAAGCTGCGATCACGAGAGACAGCCGAAATCTTTGCAGCCGAAATCTTTGTCGCTCAACTCTCTAGTCGATTAAACAACCAACCCTACCGTTCCGATAATGCCGGTAGACAATGGGGATATATCTTTCAGTACATACGCACAACTGCGGAAGATGTCATTGGTTTCCAAGAACCAATAGTGCGACGAGGCGTGATGAAAGTATGCCTAGCAATTGTAATCTCAGTATCCTATGTCCTGTTTTGAAAGTAGGTGACCCGACGATTTGCGCCAACTATCGCGAGATCAGTCTAATACCTGTCGCGTACAAAGTTCTTTCAACTGTACTGTGTTGAACTTTGAAGCCACATGCCAACTCACTCATTGGGCCTTATTATTGCGGCTTTCGATCTGGTCCTTTCACCATTGATCTGATATTCACACTGCGACAAATCGTGGAACAAGCCCACGAACATAACATCGACACTCACCACCTTTTTGTCAATTATAAAGCAGCTTTCGATAGCCTCATAAGGGATTGCGTTCCGCCGCAATGTTAGAGCTCGGTAGCCCTGCAAAGTTAGTTCGACTTTGCAGAATGACGTTGAGCAATACCCGTACCTCCGTCAAGGTAGGATCGAGTCTCTTCGAACCTTTTGATTCCGTGCGAGGCTTCAGACAAGGTGATCCCTCATCATGTGATCTTTTTAATTTAAAATAGAAGTGATCATGCTTAGGGCAGGTATTCATCGAAATGGAACAATATTTTACAAATGTGTACAGCTCCATGCTTACGCCAACGACATTGACATCATTGGACGTAGCAAGCGTGATGTTACTGCATCTTTTGCTGCTATCGGAAGCTGCAAGAATGAGCAAAACGAAGTATATGTCGGCTACTGGTAGAATTGTGTATCGCTTGGACTCCGAGCTAGTAGCTGGCGACTATACTTTTGAATCTGTCAAAGGTTTTATCTACCTTGACACCGCCGTAACGAACACCAATAATGCTATTATGGGCTCAGTAGACAATTGGGATGTAGAACTCTCTCTCGACAAACGAAATTTACTCTCAATAGGTCGCTCATCCTCCTTGTGCTTCTATTTGGCACAGAAGTATGAACGTTATCACAAAATGATGAAGCAGCACTGGAAGTGTTCGAGAGAAAAGTTCTTCGTAAGATCTTTGGTCCTCTACGAGTTGGCGACGACTAGCGCATAAGAATGAATCACGAGCTGTAGAGCTTTATCACGGCATTGATATAATTCAGCGAATTAACAATCAGCGGCTTCACTGGCTTGGTAATGTCGTGAGAATGGATGAAGACGCTCCAGCGAAAAAGGTGTTTGAAGCAGTAGTTGGCAGAAGAAAACATAAAGGTAAACTGTGTCTCCGGTGGAGTGATCAAGTTGAGGGAGCACTAACTGGACTTGATGTACGAGAGTGGAGAAAGCACGCACGCAGCTGATGTGCCTGGGGAGTCATGCTGCGTCAGGCCGAAATTCGGTAACAGGTTGTTATGGCCAAATAAGTAAGTAGCTTTTCATGGGTAGCAGTTTTGCATAACAATAGTATATACTAATTATGAAATCACACTCGCTACAATATTAGAAGGATGAAATATGGTAAGTAGGCAATCGCGAAGTAAATCTGACGACATTAGATCATAGCCTTAAGTAAGTAATATATGGAAAATTATAGTTTTTTCTTAAATTATTAATAAGGAATACTACTACTATGTACTACATAACAAAATCAATCTTGCATATTTATTATTTGACACTTATTTCACGTAGAAATAAAGTAACGCTTATGTCGTTGTTCTCAGTTTATGGGAATATGTGCCTGAAAAAAGACTCAATGGTAAACTTCGTAATATTATACTTGTAAAAGAAAACACTTATTAAGATTATTAAAAAAATATCAGGATAGATGAATGGTAATTAATAACAAATACATTTTATTGAATATTGCACTTAAAAGATTGTACTTAAACTTATTGTGGCAAAACGATCAAACTAGTTTTACAAATTACAAGTTATTACAATATGCAATTATATAAAAAAGCAATAACTTAAATTTCTTTATATATTTTTCACTGAGCTTTATATTTCATTTCACTGAGCTATCGCCGAATGATGTAGTACAAAAAGCTGAACATGAAAAAGATGTTTTTGATTTTGTCAAAAAAGCCAATATTGGAAGTTTTGCAAATAAAGAACAGACTGCATTACATTACGCTGTTAGTGGTGGTCACGTTGATTGTGCACGTCCTTACAATCATTTAATGCAAATAGTAAACTTATTGATACAAAGGATCAAACATGTTGGGATGTTACTGGCAATAATGATATTCGAATGGTGTTGTCTTCATAACAAATACAATTTTTGACTTATCTTTTAATTCAGATCTTGTAGTAATTGTAAATACGGTTTTAGTAATTCATTAATAAATAAAATAAAATTCGATTTATTCAACACAATTATTTTCTGAATTTTTTATATATAAACCTAGCTAAATTTAAATTTACTTCGTGACAGTAACTCTGAATGATGGTGGCCAAAATAACTTCAAAATAAGATTATCATTAGGACTGATGGCCTGTAAAATATTGAATTTTTGCCTTAACGTTATTATTTGTTTGAAAAATATTGGTACTACTCTTTGCACCGGTTGCTTTTAATAATTTGTAAAATTCATTGAATATTTTTTTGGTCTACCGCATGCATGTCTTGAGTCGAGAATCATTGCTTGAAATTATACAACTTCTGCAAACATTTTGTTGTTGAAGCCGAGAGAAGTCATTTGATTTATTGGATCTTACTTAAACCTTTTTTCTTGCGACCGCAAAATTTCCACTTAAGTTTATAGTTGCAATGGTTAGGTGATGCTGAGTAAGAACGAGACAAAGTCAATAATCCCACAGATTCATACTGTACTGTAGCATGTTGCGAAATTCTTTATTTCGAAAACGTGACTCAAGAGGTTTTGAAAAAATATTTGAGACAAAACATTTTTTATATAAACTAAAATCATCTACAACTGTAATAAAATATATAGTAATAACACAAAAATATTAGAAACCAACACTTAATCTAATACAAAACGCTTTTAATCCGCTTTTAAAAGCAAAAAAAATTAATTATGCGTTTCTCACAATAAATTAGTAAATACAAAAAACGTAAATATTATTCTAAGTTTTTAATTTTTAATTGTAAAGATCCAAGAAATGATAATTCAATTACAAATCAATAATCATTTTATGATACTCGGTGTATAAATAGTTTTAAAATTTACTTCCATAATTTTTAAATAGACGTGTTCTTCTCTGAATCCTTCTGCATAACCTTAGCGACAGCCATTTCAAAATCCTCTTGAGTAACATGCACACGACGCTTACGCAATGTTTACGTACCAGTTGCTATACAAACGCCTTTAACGTCTGCACCAGAAGCTCCCGGTATAAGTTCAGCTATTTTACGCAAATTAATGCCGCAGTTCAAGTTCATTTTACATGAATGAATTTTAAGAATATCTAAACGAGTTTCTTCATTTAGTGAGTTTCTTCATTTTTTATGATAGAATTATCCTTTTCCACAAAATTAAAAATTAACCCATTTCGTATCTCCGTGTGATATACCGTACCTCCGTACTTTGAAAATTATTTAAAAATATTAAAAAGTAATTAATTCAATGTTTTTTATTTTTGTTACTTAGTTTGATATCATAAAAATATAAAAATACATATTTCGAAGAGTTTTTATCTGTCCATGAGTTTACCTGGTCCGAAATAAAAAGTGTCCAAAAAATGCTTTTTCTAATTAAATGAAAATTAAGATATAAAAACTTATATACGGTATTTGTTATAACATATGTTCACAAAAGTCCAAATAGAAGTTTTGTAACTTTTGCCGACGCCTTAGTAACAGTTACGTGCCACCAGACGCTGGCGAAAAAAGGCGTGTGGTAAGCCACACGGTGGGTCCCATAATACTATAATGATGAAGCAATGCAATATACATAATAGTAATAAGTTTATTTTGATACTTAATTGCTGATTGAGTTAGTCGGAATTTGATTGTTTTATACAGGGCTTATATTTGACGATGATGAAATATTAACAAACATTACATGCGACTTTAAAATTTTGTTCTCCTTTTTTGAATTCCGCGTGTCTAATTGTGAGATGATATTTAGGTACTATTGAAGTTGTGTACGAATCAAATGCATAAGATTATGGCGGGGTTGTAAAAATGTCTGAGTCGCAACTATTCACATTGCGACTTGTAAAACCAATACATTTCGGATATAAGCTATGAACCCTTTCTTTGAATAGTGGGTATATCTTCCATTTTCTGCCATACTCCAGTGCAATTGCTAAATACAACAAACAATTGAGAATCGGTGCATTTGTTGTAAAGGAATTATTGACGTATTTTTAGTATCCATTGCAATATACTGCATGATACCGTTGAACTCATAGTAAATGTGCAATATAGCAGAGAGTAAAAAAAGGTTGGTCTCCCCTAGCCTCAAGTTATCAACAGCTACTACCGACACATGGGCACCGACATGACACATCGATTTACATGAAAATGGAGTTGCTAACTATCGTATCGGGAATAGAAGCAAAAACGGGTGGTGGCCATTATGGGTACAGTGTTTAGATAGCGCTGTAGTAAACGCTTGGAAACTATATTGCTTTGTCGTTGCTTTTTTCATTACAGAAGCTACCGCTTACGATGATTTGAAAAACGAAAGTCACAGTGCAGCAGAAGATGTTTATCTTCCGTGTACTTTACCATGTGTAACCGGTATGCACGCTCCCATAAAAACTTGAAATCGTCACCACTGTATTGTTCGTATACCAAAAGCCACAGTTTCATTTAAATGGTCATGTAAAAAATTGCTTTAAAATTTTCTATGAAAATAAAAAATATTACATTGATCGTAGACAATGACGCAAGTAAACTTATTTCTTATTACATAATATAATACATATGCAATAATTCAAATATATTTTTTTGATTAATAAATATTTTAAAAGCATAAAACATTGAATTTTGTACTTACACGTATTTTATACAATTTAAAATGATACTTACTTCACCATAAAAGTAATTAAATACCATATTTGCAAACAAAACACATATAAAAATGTTTGTACTATCGAAGAGAGAAAAATGTGCTATAGGTCCCAGCGTGTGGTTGACCACACGGTACTTTTCCGGAAAACTACCTTTCAAAAAAAAATTTAATTTTGCAGAGAATATTTTTACCGTGAAATAAGACCTTTCTGAAAATTTTATACAATTTAAAATGATACTTACTTCACCATAAAAGTAATTAAATACCATATTTGCAAACAAAACACATATAAAAATGTTTGTACTATCGAAGAGAGAAAAATGTGCTATAGGTCCCAGCGTGTTGTTGACCACACGGTACTTTTCCGGAAAACTACCTTTCAAAAAAAAATTTAATTTTGCAGAGAATATTTTTACCGTGAAATAAGACCTTTCTGAAAATTTTATACAATTTAAAATGATACTTACTTCACCATAAAAGTAATTAAATACCATATTTGCAAACAAAACACATATAAAAATGTTTGTACTATCGAAGAGAGAAAAATGTGCTATAGGTCCCAGCGTGTTGTTGACCACACGGTACTTTTCCGGAAAACTACCTTTCAAAAAAAAATTTAATTTTGCAGAGAATATTTTTACCGTGAAATAAGACCTTTCTGAAAATTTTATACAATTTGAAATGATACTTACTTCACCATAAAAGTAATTAAATACCATATTTGCGAACAAAACACATATAAAAATGTTTGTACTATCGAAGAGAGAAAAATGTGCTATAGGTCCCAGCGTGTGGTTGACCACACGGTACTTTTCCGGAAAACTACCTTTCAAAAAAAAATTTAATTTTGCAGAGAATATTTTTACCGTGAAATAAGACCTTTCTGAAAATTTCACCATAAAATTTCATGTTTGAATTTGCCTGGTACTTAATGGTTTAAGCTTTTGTAATGCTTCCTTTTAAAATAAGCCTACTTGCTATGGTGTGGTGCATTTATTTTAATATGTGTACTGTCTATGCAACTAAACACGAACGAAAATTTTTTCGTGGCTTCCACTTTTGCCATATAAGCAAGTGCGTATTTTATAAATTAGTGTCGAAATGATATGAGCTAAACACTAGTTCTTTCAATTATTCTCCGTGCAGAAGCTTATGATATGCCAAAACAAATTCGCGAAAAGTATACATATTTGCCATATACCACAAAAATATATAAATTTTTTTCTCTGCTCTCGTCCGATTGTGACCACTACGGTTATTTTGCATTTGCTGATTGGAATTTATTAATCTATTTATTAATCTATTCTAATTTATTAATCTATTGAAATATAAAATATAATTAATAAATAGTGATTGTATTTCTTTATACGCAAACACCATTCAAATAATTAATAGTACATCTTTGAAGTTTAAAGTTATTCCTGAAATCTTCAACGGAAAAATTATTGATCGTTTCCACAAAATTTTTACTGATGCACTTCATCCCCTGACCTCAATACACTTGAATTAGTGTTTAAAAAGGGAATGGAAGATTCACTTTCGCTTGATGATTGTAATAAAATCTGCAATTTTCATTTATTTATTTATTTTTAAAGCAAATTCTAAATAATAACTTACATTTAATAGTTCAGACATTTCAACAAATTTAATTTTTTTGTTTCTATTTTTTTGATTTTTTATATTCAAAATTTTCTCACTTATTTTCTCATCAAAATTCTTTACACTGTGACGAAACAAATTTTTATATCAAATTTCTTCCGCACATGTTCCAAGAAGAAGAGAAAAACAGTGTCTGACCGTCGCTACAAAACACGACACCTACACACGTCACAATAAAACACTTATCAGAATCAAACAGCATTGTATAATATAAAATTCATCAAAATATATTTGGCCACAAATTATACGGACATTACCTGCGATCCTCCAGCCAGATGAGCCGCGGGCATTGATACCTAGACTGAAAAGAAACCCTGAAGAGAGAAAAAAGAACATAAACATACCGTGAACATGTTATAAGAAAAAAAAAGTAAATTTTATTTACTTATTATAAAATTTGAATTACAACACGATGAATAAACACATTTATTTAACAAATATAGTTTTAATAAACAAATATGCAACAACTAAACGCTCACTGATTACGTTTTTTTTTACAAACAAAAACCCATCACAAGCAACACTTCGTCATAGTTTTCTATTGGTTTTCTATTTGGATAATTACTAAAATAACTAGAGTGTATTAATTGTTACGGTATTACATGGAAAGTAATATTTAATTTATTTCTTTTGTAAATATTACAATTTAAACAAAACTACCACCAAAACAAATTAACTTCAGTACCGGCTTAATACAAAATCACTGAAATTCTTTTAATTAATCACACTTAAGTTATACACTTATATTTTTTTTTCACATTAATTTTTTTTTTTATAAATATATTTATCACTTACATTTTTTTTTATTTACTTTTAAAAAAAATCATTTAAAATTTATTAATGGGAAAAAAACTGGCAAAACAAAACACACAAGCGCAGCGGCTACACGTCGAGATCATAAGCACAGCGGTTTACCTGGCAAAACCCATTAGGTAAACCAACGGAAAATTTAAAAATACGCTAGAAGAAAGCTTCGGCGGATGGATATTTAAGAAGGCACAATTGTTGAAGAGGCACGAATTTATGAGTATTCGTCAAGGTGGTATTACGCCAAAATATAAAATAAAATTATATATGTCTATGAACCATATATATCCATAAGAAATATGTGTATAACTATTAAAATCCTGCGTTGGTTTTATGGCAAAGGATATAAAATTATTATACACATATTTGGAGAAATAAAGAAATCGCACGGACATATTATGAATATTCCGTAGTGTAGCCTGAGAAGAACTACACGCCATTTAACGACACACATCCACTGAATCCTCGATATTCATTCGCAGAAACCACGGTGCTTGTCCATCGAATCCACGACGCTCGCTCACAGAATTCACGATGTACGGCACAACTAGGTATCGCCTGGATATACGAATATCTTTGAAGTAAAAATATATAACAGTACATATATATATTTTTTATATGATAATACATATCGAGTTTTTTTTATTTTTATTATATCTTTATTCTTTTACGATTTATATTTAATCAGCTCTTTTATTTTGTAATCACACTATTAAACTAAATAACTTTCGCACAATTATCTAAATAATTTTGTCTAAACATGTATTGAAATAATAAAGAAATAAACTTAGAAAATTTTTAAAAAATATTAATTATCTTTCTTTTACGAAACTCGTCCCCGCGAATATAAATTTATTGTGATGACTCTGAACGACGGCTGAGGATACCCCAGCGAAACATTTTTTTTGAACACACCAAAAAAGTGTCGTTACAACACAAATCAAAAATTTCAGCAAAAATGCTCCAATTCATTGTTTGCTGAAACGCATGATCTGAACGCAGGAAAACGTGTGCGCAATTGTTGAGTTCTTTGTGTATGAAAATCGGCTTGCTGCTATGAAGTGCTGCTGACGTTTGTTGTGCTTCACGCAAATATTCACGAAATTTGTTTAGGAAATTTGATGGATTAGAAGGCGTTGACGCAGATGATTGAGTATTATGTTCGTAGAATTCACCAGGCATACGGAGGCTGATACCATAAATCATCTTTGCAGCAGATGCTCCTATGTCTTCCTTCACTGATACTCGTAGCCCTAAAAGAACTGATGGGAGTAATTGAAGCCATATGTGTTTCGGTCTTACCATTAGTGCTGCTTTTAGCGTTCGATTGAATTTCTCTACCATGCCATTCGCTGCTTGACGGTAAAGCGTAGTGCGGATTCGTTTGGTTTCTAACAGGTCAGTCAAAGCTTGAAACAGATATGCTTCGAATTGTGTTCCCTTGTCTGTTGTAAAACGGGATACTCAGGTTGCATAAAAGTTTACAGCTACTGTATCTGCGGTCATGTCTTTTAATGGTGTCACTTCTGGCCATCGGCTAAACCTGTCAATTATAGTTAACGCGTACCTATAACCCTGACACTCTGGTAATGTAATGAAATCCAGGTGGACATGGTCTAATCGCTGATCGGTTTTTGTAAATTCGCTTGGCTTCATTCTGTTGTGCCCATTGACTTTGGATATCTGACAACCTTGACACTCTTGAACCCATGTTTTTATGTCCTTTCGTATTGATGGACACACGTATTTTGACGTTAGTTATTGCGCTGTGGACCTGGGACCTGTATGCGCCAAAGAATGCACTACGTTGAATACCTCTTTGGGTAATGATTTGGGTATAAATGGTCTTAATTGACCCGTCGTGACATCACAGTATGTCTCCAATTTTGATTGCAACTGCAATTTCTTCAGTTGCAGTTTCGTGCTTGTTCAAGCTTTTCATCATTTTCCTGGTGCTTGCTTATCCGCTCTAGGCTGCAAATTTCTGGCATAGGTATCGAGTTGATCCGCGAGAGTGTATCTGCTATTATGTTGTCTTCACCTGACACATGTACGATCTCGGTTGTGAATTCTGCTATGTAGCTCAGATGGCGTAATTGGCGAGAAGATTCCTTGTTGGCTTTCTGTTGAAAAACGAACGTCAACGGCTTATGAAAACAAAAGGAATACTTCTGAATAAGGAATCCATATGTCTTTGAAGCATTTGTGTCGCATTTTTGAGACCAAATGGCATAACAATAAATTCGAACATGCCTAATGAAGTGCTTACTGCAGTTTTACAGATGTCTTCTGAGGCTATTGGTATATTGTAATATGCTTTGTTGATATCGATTTTAGAGAATTTACAGGCTCCAAAAAGTCTCTCAGAAATTTGATCCAGAAACGGTATTGGATATTTGTCTGGTTAAGTATGTACATTTAGCCTGCGGAAATCTCCACACGTTCTCCAACCGCCGGTTTGTGAGCGTTCACACTATTCCTTGTTCGAGCAATGTGCTGAACTCGTCCATTATGGCTGCTAGTTTCTCATAACGCCTCGGCTTCTCGGCTATCGGTTGACAATCCGTTACTATACGGTGATTCACCTATGAGTTATTCGGAAAGCGGTACAAGTTGGGATTAGCTAGGTCAACATACTTACTGATTATTGTGAAGAGATTGGTATTATGGTCCATCATTGAGATCGAGTGCATGGTGACATTTTTGATCGCTCCAGTCACATTTAACATTGTTTATGTCTAATATGGGACCATATTTGGATAAAAAATCTGCTCCTATGATCGGCGATTTTACATCGGCTTTTGACTTCAAATGTATTTATTGTTGTGTTGTTTATTGCAAATAATTTGCCGTCTTTACAACTGAACCTGTGTCGATTAAAAAGTTCAATTTGTTTAGTTGGTCAAAGACATGGAGACGGGTCTCGATTGTGCAGCTGGGAGGTGCGTTATCGCATGCCGCACTTTCCTGCGTTAACGTTTTTAGTTTTCCTCTATTGGTGTTGAGCTATGATTTCTAGCTGCCTTGCTAAAATCATATAGTGGAGTGCATTTAAACAACCTGGACCCAAATCGTATATGGTAACTGCATACTGTTGTGAGTTAAATATTTATTTTATTTAATTTCACGGTTTTGGCAGTGTGTACGATCTTAGGTGATCGTACATTTTCCCTAAAAATAGGCAAGGTTATTTGCATCTGGGCAGTTGTTGACTAGAACCAAAGCATCAAACCGTCAGTTCGACGATAAGAAATGCTGAGTTTTGGTATTTGGTTAGTAATTGGTGTCATGATGTAAGTGACTTTGAAAATGTTAAATACGGAAGAATTGCAAAAATATGTAGAGCATTCTTGTAATAATGAAAACTTTGCGAATTTAGCAAAGTAAATTATGAAACTATGGGAAAAGCCCAATAAGGTAACTAGGGTAATTCTAAGGTCATATATTGGATTTTTTTCATTAAGTTTAGGTATATAAGATGAGTTCAAAATTTGAACTAGAGAGTGTAAAAATTGTAAAGTCGTGAAGCGTTACTGGCACATAATTTGGAATCAATAAAGTCGTGTGTTTCTTTAGAAATAAAAAGAGTGTATTATTTTACGGGTTTTTCGGTAGGATTACTATAGCAACGTCACCTACGACCTCAACATTATCGACCGAGGGTATATTGTTTGTTTTGGAGAGGAAGCATCATCGTCTTCACCAAATACACAAATACACAATACATTGTTTGTTTTGGAGAGGAAGCATCATCATCTTCACCAAATACACAACAATACTTTGTTTCTAACATTGCTCTGCCAGCGATCTCTTTTTTCGTGACGATGGTCCGCACTTCTACCACGACTGCTGAATTTTTATTGCGTCGTTAATTCCCCCAAGCTACATAGATTTGCTGTACTGATACGGTCTGCTAATTCAGCCATGGTTCTGATGCAAGTCGCCACCGATTCCGGTTAAAAAAAATTATGTGTGCAAAATTTTGTTTTTTGTTTTCTTTACTTATTCAGTCATAAAAACGAATTTTGTTTTTGTATCTCTTCAATTATTTAGTCGTGAAAACGACTTATTTGTTTCTTTTACGTTGATCGGGGTCACCAATTGTGGGTTGCTAATTCCACTATAGCTTAACTTTTGTGTGCGTGCTCATTACCAGTTCGGATGCAAACGAGAGCGATGCTTGACTGCATTCTGTTTTTATACCATCCTTAGGTTGTGATGCTACAATGTTGCCATCATGCTTTTCGAGTGTTATAAACTATTTGTGGTTACCATATCCGCCACAAATGTTATACATAAATATATATAAAAAACAATCAATGTAATAACAGCAAAAACTTATAACACAATTGCAAGAAAAATAAATTATAATTTTATAGGTTTTAAATTTGGTAAAAAAGTAAAAAGCAAACAAAAGAAGCAAAAGTCTATGCTCAAATATTAATATAGGATTTTCCAAGGTTAGCAAAATTTTGAAATTTTTGCTTTAAGAACTGCAAAAAAATTATATAAATATAAACTAAAAAATTTAATATAATAATAATTATAAAATTGCATTATAATTGTCCAATTTGGACATAATAATGATCAGCATAAAATGTACAAATCTTGTATTTTAAGTTAATTAGATTTATTCAATTATTTTTGTTCAGTATAATTACAAATGATTTATTTTAATCAGTTTTATTATTTTTGTTTTGTTGTCAAAACGAATTTTTATTCTCATAATGTTAATGACTTGATGTCTTAGCCTTGAATGGTGGATTAAGATATCAACATCATGACGAGTACACTTTGCTCGTCATATGAAACTGCAGATAAGCCATGCATTTGGCATGTGCAATATTTTAATGCAGAGCATTATGAGAAATGAAAATTCGTTTGTGCAAGGTCAGTATTATAATTATTAAAATAATAATTATGTTTGTAAAGCAGGCTGGTATATGGACTTAGTTCAAGGTTAAAAGAAAATAAGTTTATTAGCATATACCAGGTTGCTAAGAAAATTACGCAAGTAATATTCCTTATTTGTTAGTCGTAAATGCATACAGTTTCCATGAGAACTGTGACCGTTCCCACGACCTAGCTGAGCGATATCTAATCGCTACTTTAATGCAGCTTAAGGTATAGGGCATTATCGTGGGATTTGTATGTATCAACACCTTGCCAAATTTGTATAAAAACCCAAAATTTTAGTAAAAAAATTCAATTCAATTCTAGAATTCATTGGAGTTTTAATTTGTTTTCAAGTGCCGATTAAGACTCAAAGCAAATAGGTTAAAGTGCCTTGTTGCTTACCACACTAAATAAAATTATTATCACGTCACCTGAAGTTGGTTCAAGTGCCAAATTCAGGATTCGCAATAGGAACTGGTTCAAGTGCAGAATTCCTAATCATAAGCAACACTGAATTGATTCAAGTCTCGATTCAGTTTCAATAACAAACGAGTTATTGAAAAATAATTATGCCATTTCTACCATTTTGTTTATTTATTTATTTTCAATAACTGAGTTTATTCAGTGTAAATACAAATTTCTTCAATGACAACTGTTAAAAATGCATTCAGCACGTCATAATTATACATTCAGAACGAAAAATGCACTAGCACTTAGAGAATACCATTTTGCAAGAAAATGTGAACTACAGTAAGAAATCAGTTTTTTTTCGTTTACACAAAAATATATTCGCAGTTACGGAATGGACCCACTGAAGTTATGGAAAATTTTAAATATTTGGTCAATGCGCCGCTCTCTTTGTGTCCTCCTTATTTCACTTTTTCTCTCCGTTATCATGGATTAAGTTTAAAAATTGTAAAATGTTAAATAAAAAGGATATATGTATATTCAAATACCATATAAATGCTCACTGTTAAGAGATTTATTGATTTATTTAGTTCTAGTTTAATATTTATACTGTACACTTAAAACGCGCGTGCTGCTCACTTTTTAATTGTTAATTTGCAACTGCTGCTGCTATTCACCGCTGTTTTTTCTTTTCTCTTTCTGGATGGAGTGTAACTGTGACACCACTGCCGTTTTCCAGGTAAGAAAGTGCAAATAACACTAGTTTACAAATAATTAAAAGTTTTGTTTTCCAAAGACGAGACTTATATTTCCCATAGGAAAATTTTCCGTAGAACTCGAAAATCACAACGATTTTTTTCCTGTGTACCGTTTTCGAATTATTTGCAAAAAATCGTTATTTTGACTTTTCTCAAAACTGTGATAACTGTAGTGGCCAGTATCTTGCGAATCAAAAAAATGATATCGGAATGAACTGTTGCCTTAAACCCTTTAGAACTGGAATGTAGGTTAGACATTGTCAATTCATATATTAAACAGGCCATGACTTGACAACAAAATATAGAGTGTATCAACGACACAGATGTCTTTCGACCAGATCTAGAAGAAATCTGTGTTACTTAAAAATCATTGTTCTTACAGGCGCTAGGTAAAAATCGCAAGTCTAGCATCCCTGATACCTCACATGATTGCAGCAATCATCAATGCAGGCTGCCAAGTATGCGTTTACCTAAGTTTAGCGAGAAACATTTTGAATACAAGAACTTCATAAGCCTTTTCGAAAGCTTAGTGCATAATGATCATTCGCTAACTGATATTGAAAAATTCGACCACCTAATTGCATGTTTATCTTATGAAGCTCTTGGTACAGTTAAGGCATTTCAACTCACTGAAATAAATTATTTAAAGGCATTAGCTAGTTTAAAAGGAGTTTATGACAATACTTGTTTAATATTTTTTGATAGTATCTCGCAGCTTTTTGAACTTCCAGAAATGAATAAGCCATCTTCTTCTGCATCGCGCAGCATCATAGATACTGTTTCTGCCATTTATGAGTCCCTATTGTCAATAAGAGATGATAAGAACATTTTAAATGGTATTCTTATTCATATAGTTATGTCAAGGGTCGATGCCGTTACTAAATTCAAATGGAAAGAAAAGTTAAATTATGACAAGCTACCACTTTGGTCAGATTGCTAGGCTGCTTTAAATAAGCGATAACAGCACATTTCTGCTGACGAAGCTTCCACGTCAAGATTTCGATCGAACAGGTCAAAACAGGACAGCTGGCAAAGTAAGAATGCAAAATCTCCACTTATGTGCAAAAAAAAATAGAGAGCGATCATAATACACGAACATTTGGGTATGAAAAAGGTGTTTTCCAAATGGGTCCGCGTTTGCTCCCACCGGAGCAAAAACAATAGCGAATCGATGATTTACGCGCAATAAGACGGAGTTTTTGCGTCGGTACATCACGATGAATGAAACATGGATCCACCATTTCACTCCAGAGTCAAATCGGAAGTCTGCTGAGTGGCATGCAGCCGGTGAAAGCCGCCCAAAGCGACCAAAGACGCACCAGTTAGCTGGCAAGGTTATGGCGTCTGTATTTTGGGATGCGCATGGAATAATATTCATCGACTATCTCCAGAAGGGGAAGACCATCAACAGCGACTATTATATAGCGTTATTGGAGCGTTTGAAAGACGAAATCGCAAAGTAACGGCCTCATATGGCGTAGAAAACAGTTTTGTTCCACCAAGACAATGCACCGTGTCACAAGTCGATGAAAACGATGGCAAAATTGAACGAATTGAGCTACAAATTGCTGCCGCACCCACCGTATTCTCCAGATCTGGCCCCCAACGACTACTGGCTATTCACAGACCTCAAAAAGATGCTCCGTGGTAAGAGATTTGGCTCAAATGATGAAGTAATCGCCGAAACTAACGCCTATTTTGAAGGCAAAGAAAAATCGCTTTACAAAGGCGGTATCGAAAGATTGCAAAAGCGTTGGAATGATCGTATCTCCCTAAAAGGGGACTATGTTGATGAATAAAAACGAATTTTGGCAAAAAAATGTGTTTTAATTAGTTAGTCACACACATTATTGAACGAAGTGTTAAGTCACATGACACTAACCACTGGCAAGTTTTCTTAGACTCCTCATTATTATATACCGCATCAGTGCGTGTTGCAACCTCAGAGTGCTTCGACAAAACTTCGCGTCGTGTCCCATGCTTCGTGCCGAACATCTTCAAAAGTGTCATTGAACGACATTCTAATGGTTGGTCCAACGGTACAAGAAGAATTGTATTCAATTCTACTTCGCTTTCGTATGCACAAATACGCGATGACTGCTGACATTACAAAAATGTACCGTCAAATCGAAGTTGACGAGGCAGATCGTAACTTCCAGCTTATTCTCTAGAGGGAAAACCTACGGATCAGATTAGCGTTCATAAACTGAACGCGGTGACATATGGTACTTCACCTGCCTCTTTCTTGGCAACACGTTGCTAAAACTACTTAAGCGATCTGTACGAGAACTCTCATCCAGTTGGATCAAGGGTTATCCAACATGGCTTCTATGTCTATGACCTATTGACTGGTGTTGACAGTCTGAAAGAACTGGAAACAATTCGTACCCAGCAGGACTTAAATTAGTGAAATGGTTTTCAAACCATTTAACATATGATTCGGCAGACTTTTTCCTAAAGGTTAATAATATTGATTCTACAAAGATCGACTTTTCGATCCCCTCGGACTAGTATACCCAATAGTGACCAAGGAAAAAATTTTATCACAAGAACTTTGGCTTCAGAAGCTTGACTGGGATGAGTCAATTCCTTTGTATCTCGATTCTAGCTGGCAAGCATTTAAAAGTAACCTGACTCAGCTGGACTCTATTTCCATTTAACGGTATGTACATATTCATTCAATTATAAAATGCGATATTCACGTTTTCGCCGATGCATCAATAAGAGCATACGGCTGTTGCATCTACGTCTGAATCCATGATTCGAATAGGATTCATTATGAGTTGTTAACTGCCAAATCTAAACCAAATCTAACATTTGTAGCAAACAGAGTTGCGGAGATCCAAGAATGGACGAGCGAAATTCCTTTGATATTTTCTATCAAAGCTAAATCCTGCAGACTAAGTCTCCAGAGGGCGCAATGTAGATGAGTTAATTCACTCAATTTGGTTTCGTGGTCCATCATATTTGCTCCTTGACATGGTCAAATGACCGTAAAATGAGCACTTTACATTATCTCCAGAACAAGAAAGGTCAGAAAAACAAAAACTAACTGTTGAACTACTTGTACTTGAGGGCGATAAAAATATTATAGCCGACACAATTCTAAAGCAATCATCTTACACAAAATTACTACGAATTTTCGCTTACATTCTTCGTTTCTTACACAATTGAAAAGGAGGCGAAAGAATTGCTTCTATGGTACCAACTGCAAAAGAATTGAATTGGTTGAAAATGGAACTCAAAGTTGCAGGATGCTTCGTGTAGGTGGTCGCCTTCTAATCGCACCGATTTCATACGAGTTTAAATATCCACTTCTTTTATCAAAAAACTCGCACTGTGTCGAAATATATCTACGATTTCTTCATTTAACCAATTGTCATGCTGGCCAGAAGGCCCTTGAAGCGATACTTCGTGAGAAAATTTGGCTAATAAATGCAAATAAAGCGTGTAGTCGACCCGTAAGAGCTTGTATTGATTATTTTCCTTACAAACCAAGGCTTCTCACTCAAATAATGGAGAACTTACCATCAGATCGAGTAACTGCATCATGACCATTTCTAATATGCGGTGTCGATTTCTGTGGCCCCGTAAATACTACTCTGAAAATTCGTGCAAGGCCACCAATAAAAATGTATATTGCTGTGTTTGATTGTTTCACGTCAAAGGCAGTGCATTTAGAGTTAGTTTCAAATTTAACAACTGATTGTTTTATCTGTTGTCTTAAAAGATTCTCCAGAAGGCGCGGACTACCAAAGAAAATATATTGCGATAACGCAACGAATTTCGTGGAGGCAGACCGAAGACTTCGAGAGCTGGCAGACGCGTTCTACATCCAGAAGGAGGGAATGGTATCATACGCTGCACAACACGGCACGGACTTTCTTTTCATACCACCCAGGGCTCCACACTTCAGCGGTCTGTGAGAAGCAGCCATCAAATCGGTGCAGCACCTTCTGTTAAGCACCACCAACAGTGCCCTGCGCACTCATGAAGAGCTGCATACTGTGCTCGTAGAGATCAAAGCAGTGTTGAATTCTCAGCCGATTTGCGCGCTAAGTTAAGATCCGAACGACCTCGATGTTCTAGCTCCAGTGCATCTGCTTATAAGGGGCTCTCTACGCACGCTGCCGAAAAGAGCTGCACTTGACGTAACAGACAACGAAATGAACTCTTTAGCGAGATGGCGGCTCTTGTTCGACGTCAAACGAAGGTTCTGGCAGTGCTGGTCGAAAGACTACATACTGAGTCTACAGTCCAGAACTAAATGAAGTTGATGGAGCAACCGAACCTCGCGATCGGCCGACTAGTCGTCGTCCATGGAGACAATGTTCCCCCTCACCAACGGAAGCTCGGAAGTGTCCAGTCCGCAATTCTCAGGCACGACAATAAAATTCGAGTCGTTGACGTCAAAATAAACAACGGAGTGGTTCGGCGACCTGTGCACAAGTTGGCAATGCTGCCTATCTACTGATCTCACATACATTGAACACAGCTCAGTGCTTCAACGCGGCCAGTGTTGAGATATTTATTGATTTATTTAGTTCTAATTTAATATTTATACTGTACACTTAAAACGCTTAAATTATATTTAATTAAAAACAAACAATACTTCAGTTTTATGTTCGCTTTATTAGATGTATCTTAAGACTAACTTAAAATAAATATATTAAATCATTTTAAGCGATTGCAACGAATAGTGCAAACCCTGACATAGCATATTTGATCAAAAATTAGTTCTCACGGACAATTTTGTGAAAACATTAAATTTTGATCAAATATGCTTTACAAAATTTATGTATCAGATGTCATCTGAATCAAACTAGGTTTTATATTTTTCTAGAATAGACACTAAAGAATGGGATGATGTAACACCTTCACCCCTTGAAGGTGTAGTTATTACTTTAGTTTTCCTTCTTTTTGAAATTAATAGAATTATTATTATAACAATGAATATTAGGATAATGAATCTTACAGAATAAGATGCATATTTATGTACTTTTAATTTTTTTATTTCTTCAATATTTTCAAAATGTTGTAGTACAATTTTATTAAATTTTACTTGTTCTACTTCCGTAATATTTTCACTCTTATCATACTCATAAACATATGTTTTTTCAATAATTTCTTTTCTATTTCTAAATACATCTTGGTTAATTTTTAGTTGACATTTGTTAAATTTTTCTTGTTTTATAAATTGTTATATTATTTAAGGTATTAAAGAACAATAAATAAAACAAAACAAGACATAAAGCAACTAGTTATTAGATAACTAACAAGCAATGTAAATTTAAACAGATTAGGCGATTCCAGGCAATAATAAATTAACTGTAGTACATTTCAATGATTTAAGCCCAAAGATCGCACGGCTTTTGGCGCTTTAGACGGCGTATTGGCTCAGTTGTCGCTAGTAAATGCGCCTCAGCATTTATGTGACAACTAAGTCTATCTTGGTGTGATTTGGCTTTGGTATGATTTTCTTCCTGTACTATTGACACTCCGAGGTCACGACGTAAGTCAGAATTTCTCACGTACCATAGCGCGTTTGTTACACTCCGTAGCATGAAAATTTGGAATCTTTGAATGATGGAAATTTGTGGTCTGCTTGCGCAATCCCATAGCTGTATTCCATATGTCCAGATTGGCTGGAGCATTTGTTTGTATAATACAAGTTTATTGAAAAGCGATTGTTTTGATTTTTTGCTGATTAACCATTTCAACGATTTGAATTTAAGATCTAATTTACTTCTTTTCTTTTTTATGTGCTCGCTCCATCTTAGTTTAGCGTCCAAAGTCATACCCAAGTATTTCGCAGTATCCGCGTGAGGGATTTGTGCTTCATCGATGTAGACAGGTATATGACTGATGTTTCGATTTGTGAAATTTACATGCACTGATTTTTCTTTATTCAGATTGATTTTCCATTTCCTTGTCCAAGCAATTATACTGTCCATACTATTTTGCAAATTATTAGCTGCTATTACTGCGCTTTCTCCAACTGTAAGGACTGCAGTATTATCAGCAAAAGTTGCTGTGAACGTCGTTGCACTCGTTGGGAAGTCGTGTGTATAAATAAGATATAAGAGAGGACCCAAGACACTACCTTGCGGAACTCCAGCGTTAATTTTATGCAATTTGCTATGGGCATCACCGTGCTTTACTCGACAGTAACGATCAGATAGGTAAGAGGAGATTACGTCATAATACTCAGTTGGGAGAATATTTTTTACTTTGGTAAGCAATCCGGAGTGTCAGACTTTATCGAAAGCCTGCGAGACATCTAAAAACACAGCTGAGCAGATTTTTTTTTCCTCAAGAACTTTTTCTATTACATTGGTAATCCTATGGACTTGATCTATAGTGAAGTGATCAAGTTTTGACAGGTGTTCGGAAAAGACCTCCACTTTTTCCTCATCGCTATTAGCCCATTGATTAGCGTGATTTTAATTGGGGTTTTGTGTACTAAAGGTCGCTTAAGGTTTCGTGTGCATTTCCAGAGAGAATAGTTGGTACCACGATCATTACTTAAGTTAGATAGGTAGTAGTTGAATTGATTATTTTTAAATTGCTTGATTTTTAAGCTGAGTTCTTTTACAAGTCTGTTAAGAATGGTTTTGTCTGCTGGAAATCTGAATTGCTGCCACTTTTTCCGCATCTTTCTTTTTTCCCGCATAAGATCCACAATGACTTTTGGGTATTTATGAGGATAGGTTGCATTCCTTAATGTGGGCGTGCTGCACCATGCCGCATGTTGTAGTAAATTTGTAAGGTTCAAAATTTCGTTTTCAAGATCGTTTTCTTCACAAATTTCTTTTGTAGCAATGGTGTTTTCATTAAGGATTCTTCTGAAGTAACTCCAATCTGTGTATTTATTTTCAAGTTTTAGACATTTTTTATTTATTAAGGCAGATTCGAAGAGGGTTATTTAGAGAGGGGAATGGTCGAAGCTTAGTTCTGCTCCATCTGTCATTTTTAAATTGTAGGACGAAATTTGCTTGGTTATAAAGAAATCGAGTAGATCAGGCACCTTTGTTGAGTCAGTTGGCCAATAGGTTGGGTTCCCGGATGACAAGCATTCACAGCCAGTTTGCTGTATAGCTTTGAAGAGTTCTCTACCTTTTGTTGTAATTAGGCGAGAGCCCCAATGCGTATGTTTAGCGTTGAAATCACCACCCATAATGAAGCGATACTTATGAGTTTCTATAAGATCTTTGTATTGTTCGGATTTAATTGAATGTCTTGGAGGACTGTATACCGATGTTAGTAGTAATTTGCTTTGTAAGTCAAGGACAATAGTTATATCCTGAAATTCCTCTTTGGATATTTTTGAAGACTCGTAGTGTTTTAACGATTTTTTAATTAAAATAGCACTTCCTCCGCAAACGCAATTACTAGGATGGACTGTGTTATATACTTCGTAATTCTTTAGTTTAACATATGTTTGGTTAGTAAAATGAGTTTCGCTAATTAAGCAAACATCAACATCTTTGACTGATAGGACTGTTTCAAGTTCTTTAGGGTGTTTAAGAAGACCGTTCGAATTCCAAAGCATTATTTTTATATAACTAAGGAATATTTGTTTTATTGAGTTTTTTTTTGTAAAGTTTTCAAATTATTTGCATTTTTAATTATTATTGTTTCTTCATTTATAATTTCCAATTGATATTTATCGTTAAACTTAAAAATACAGTTATTACAGCTTTTACTTCTAACTAAATCCTTATATAACATATTTCTTTATAAGTGTACCTAGCATTGTTGATGTCTACTACATATTGTATTTCTTCGACTATTTCATAGTTTTCATTATTGGGTATGGGAATAAGTGCTTTAATATCAGTTGTGATATAGTCATATGGAATTTTAATAGCAATAATAAGCTTAAACTTTTCATAATGCATCATGCCTAACTTTAACAATTTTAATTTAAAGAAGTCAATTTTGTGTCTTTCTATTTCTTCGCTGGTAAGAATACTTGGATGCAAGATATTATGTTTAGCTGAGGCAATATTATCCTGTATTTGATTTATGTAAGACTCTAAGCTCTTGATTTTTAGCATTTGCTCTGAATATAATAAATATTTTGTAATATCATTATATCTGCCCCAAAAGAATGTTTCTATGTTTTCTCTATCCTTTCCTATACTGCGTTTAAGAATGTTGAGGCTTTCATTAAAGTGGTTGTTGATCATTATTTACTTATTCATGTTGTGAATTAACTATTCGGTGTTTCCATTTATTACTTTAAGGTTTTCATTTAATTCTTGCCTATCATCATCATCCATGGTTCCATATAACCATTTTTGAGCTGTACCTAAAATATTAATTAAGTAATCGATTTAATTTTTGATGTAAGTATTTCTATTTCTCTTCTAAACAATTCTTTATGCACTAAATCTAGTGATTTTATATTTGACTCTATAGCTTGAACTTTGTTTTGAATTTCTTGTGGATTAATTATGTGTAAAACGGTGATAGTAGTGTTAACTATTTCAACCTCCATAAGTCTAATTATAGTATATCCTGTATCGATTAAATTTCGTTTACCCATATTGCTCCGTTCGTGAACACAATTGTCAATAGAAGTATTAACATTGTTAGAATTACCTGAAAATTTAAACGGTCGTTTAATATTTGTTAAATTAATACTTTCTAACGTTTTTTTAACAAACTTAGGTTCTTCTCTGTGAAAAACATTTTTATAGTTTTTAATATATCCTTGTTCACTGTTTTCTACATAGATTTATCTGGTTTTTTTTTTTAAATAGTCCTGTTTTACATTTGTTGTATTCTTCCCTTAATGATATTGTGTTCGACCTTGCTATTTTGGACTTGTAATGGTAAAATTTTTATAGTGCTATGGTAAGAATTATTGTAAAATCTAACTGCGTTACACATTTGGGTAATTATGGGAAGTTTTCCTTCTAGGTTCAGTGTCCTAATCTTTTCAGTAATAGTATTATTTAGTCTTTCATTTATTTGGTGTAGTAACATGGTACTGTATACCTTTTGCATTTAAAAAGTCTTGAACATTTCTTGAGTTAAACTCATTGTCAAAGATAAACATTTTTATGTGCCCCTTTATGGCTAAAAATTCGTTTATTTTTTGAATTAACGTTTGACTATTCCTATCTAGTAAATGAAAAAATACAACATGTTTTGAAAACTGCGTGCTAGCGTTTTAAATATTAAACATTATAATTTTCGTGTGTGATTATCTTTCGATAAACAATAAAACGAACTTAAACTCATAAGAGTGATCTATTGTTTTAATTTTATTAGTCTTACAAATCAGAAGTGGGATAGAACACGCAAAAACGTTCATGAGACTCCGCTGGGCAAATATGTGTGCTCCGCTGACATAATGAAAATTCCGCGAATAATCGGCAACTACACATAGAAATAAACGAAAGGAATGAACGTATAAAATTCCTAAACGTGTGTGTAAGCGTGTGTGTACTGCGAAAATTAGCGTTAGCGAAACGATACGAAATGAAACGTTTGCAATAGTGAAATCGAAACGAAACAAGGAAAAGAAAAAAGAAAAAAATATAAGCGAATTGACACTAAAAGTGTATGTGTACGGATTACATATACGGAAAAGAAAAAACAATTTCATTTCGTTGTGAAATTAAGAGCGGTTAAAACAGAAATAATGCTGTGCGTAAAAATAAACAGTTTAAAGGTAACGGAGTTAAAAGAACGACTGCACGAAAAAGGGCTATCGACGGAAGGCCTGAAAAATGAACTAATGCTGCGTCTAGTATTGAAGTTGCCAATGAAAACCTACAAGAGCAAATTACTGAACTACGGGATATGTTCAGTTCAATGATGCAGTTGTTGCAAACAAATCAAAACGTCGATGCAACAAATACGCGCAGTAATCAAGAACGATCGAATACTCCAACTAGTAGCGCGGTCACATGCATGGCGTGTAGTTCATTTTCTGTTAAAGAAATTTCGGCAACGATTCCACAATTCGATCCAACAGACGAAGCCTCGATTTCGGTCGAGCAGTTTATAGAACGGGTAAATAAGACATTTGTAGCATATCAGTGGGACGAGAAATTCTTACTATTAGCGGTGTATAGCCAATTAAGAGGCGCGGCAAAACTTTGGTTGGACTCTGTGGTGGATTTGTATACGAGTTGGATTGAATTGTCTAAAGGTTTGCACGATAAGTTCAGTAGTGTGCCAGATGAGGCACTCATTTTAAAATGTCACAAACGAAGCGAAAAACTAATGAAAGTCTCCTCGACTACTGTTTCCGCATAGGCGCGATTGGGAAAAAATTCAGACTGAGTGAATCAGCTATTATCAAATATGCAAAAAATGGCCTTAAACAACGCCAACTGCAAATTGCCAACAATAGTTAACAATAGTTGATTACTCGGAAAATTTGCCTGTACGCACGTTTAAACCCGAAAGAACAAATTTTGAAATGAAGACAGACGAAAAAAGCGATAACGATAAGCGGTTGGTGTGTTTTAATTGCCAACAAAAGGAACACATTTCTTCGAAATGACTTTTGAAAACGTGTGCGATGAGATTGTTAAGAAAAACTAACACAAGCAGTTATGCGATGATAAAATGAAATGTGGAATCGATAAACAGGTTATTAAAGCTGAATTAGTTAGTGTAATGAACAAATACTCTAATGTGTGCAACGGGTGTATGTGATATTGGATGCACCGATCTCATGGAAATGCAGATTGAACTTGACACTAATATACCGATAGCCCAAAAATCATTTCGTGTATCTGAACCGAAGAAACGTGCAATCGCAGATATGATAAAGGAATTGCTAGATAATAATATCATACGTAAATCTAATTCTGAGTATGCAAGTCCCATCATTTTGGTGAAAAAGAAAAACGGTAACGATCGATTATGTATAGATTTTCGACGGTTAAATCAGCATATGAGAAAAGAAATATTTCCGACTTTGAATATTGAAAAACAATTACAGAAAGCAAAACGTTTTGAATACTTTACGGTCTTAGATCTAAACAGCGGGTATTATCAAATTCTCATTGAGGAAAATAGCCGAAAGTTTACTGCGTTTATTACAACCGAAGGATTATACAAATTCAAGCGAATGCCGTTCGGACTTAAAAATGCTCCGGCAGTTTTTCAACGTCTTATCGCTAAGATAAAAGAAACTGTAAAACTTGATGACATGATGAATTATATGGACGACATACTAATTGGTAGTGTAACGGTGAACGAAATGTACGAAAAGTTAGGGCGTGTCTTAAAAGCGTTGAGTGAAGCAAAAGTTACTCTCAACCGAAGTAAGTGTTAATTTTTGAAAACTACCATTGAATTTTAAAGCCACGAGTTAAACCGAGATGGTATTGCGCCAGGGATGGCTAAAACAAGAACTGTACGCGAGTTCAATACGCCAGAAAACTTTACAGAAGTCAGACAGTTTCTTGGTTTTAGTGGATATTTTAGAAAATTCGTGTCAGGGTATGCAATTATTGGGGCTCCATTAAATCAGTTATTGCGAAAGTATCAAACGTTTGAATGGACAAACAAAAAAAACGATGCTTTCGAAGAGTTAAAGACAATTTTAGTCTCACGACCGGAGCTGTCAGCATACAGGGCTGAGGCAGAACATCAAGTACATACGGATGCGAGTGCTGTAGGTTTTGGCAGGCGCATTAATGCAAAGGGAGGGTGATGGGTGGAAACCAGTTATTTATTATAGTCGAGCTACTACGGATAACGAAAGGAAGTAGCTATGAACTCGAAACTCTTGCAGTAGTAGAAGCAATAGAGAGACCTAAATACTATATATATGGAAAACGAATAAAAGTTATCACAGTCTGTAACGCATTGAAAATGGTCATAAGCAAACGGGAGCTTATACCACGTATCGCCAGGTGGTGGCTTCGTATTCAGGAACATGACATCGAAATAGAACATCGTGCTGGTAAACGAATGGCTCATGTAGACGCATTAAGTCGTGCTCCAGTTGAAGAATCACGTGAGTTAGAAACAGTATCTCTACGAGTCGATAAAGTACAAGTAAGCAGTGATGATTGGCTCTTCGGAATGCAGCTTCAAGATGAATCCATCAAAGAAACAGTCAACAAATTACGTAATGGCGATGCAACGGTAAGCAAAGATTTTATTTGACAGCATGACAGACTATACAAAAAGCTGAAAGACAGAAGTCTTTGGGTGGTCCAAAAAAGATTGTGATGGCAACTTGTTTATAATAAAGCTGGACATTTGGGTCTAGAGAAAATGATTGCACGAATAAGCAATTGCTGGAATGCGTAACTTTGTAAAATCATATTTGAAATCTTACATCGACTGCACATATAATAAGGTGTCAGTGGGTAAAAAGGAAGGCGAACTGCACATTAGCGAAATTGAACCAATACCGTTCCGAACCGTGCACGTCGATCACTTAGGTCCATTTCCAAAAAGTTCAAAGCAATATGAGCACATGTTTGTTGTTATCGACGCATTCACACGTTTTACAATCATTCGAGCAGTGAAAAGTACAGCGACACGACATGTAATCAACGTTCTCAATGAAATAAGCAGTTATGTTCATGAGGCAAACGAAATTGGATGTCCATCCTGTGTCAAGACTGCGCCAATTGCGAAATTGCTGGCATCAGTAATGAGCTTAAAATGTTTGCTAAATATAGGGTATCTTAATATTGGAGGATTTATTATAATATCCTTTAGTTTTTCAAAAGCAGTGATGTAATTTGGATTATTTACATTTACTTTAACATTCTTTTTAAGATATACGACCATTGGATATGCTATTTTGGAATAGTCTTTAATGATTTTCCTATAGAAACCAGTAATACCCAAGAAAGATTTAATTTGTTTCTGGGTTGTGGGCAACCTTAGGTTTTGTATTACCTCAACTTTAGCTGGGTTTGGCTTAATACCTTCAGGTGTAAGCAAATAACCTAAAAAATCGGTGCTGTTCACTTTTTTTATAATTATATATGTATTTTAGTATTATTTATATTAATATTAAACATGTATTTTTATTTATGTACAAAACGGCGCAGCGTAAGTACTTTATTATTTAATAATTTATTGCTAAGTAAGCGTCTTCGATTCCACTTGTATCGAGTACGCTTACTGTTGATGTTGTTGTATATGCGGTCAATGCCTGGCAAGCATATGGTTATATCGAAGGCAAAGTGCCGCCGATATGTGTGGTGTCAAATTCCTTGTGTGGAATTATGCATTTGTTTGTAAACAATGCAATGCGCTTGGAAACAATTAGTGTATTTTTATATACACTGCGCATTTAAATATAGAACCACTTATTATTATATTAATTGTATGCATTCCCAATATAACTAACGCATATACATTACACTTCCTTTTTGGGAAAGAATAATGCCATAACGGGATTATTCTTACTTTCTTAAATAAAGTATTAATTTTCATTAATTTTATATAATTAAATTTAGTTTAGTTATATTTATTTGTGTAATCACTACATTTATTGTAACTTTTTCATTATACAATTTTATTCTATTAGTATGTACTAACTGTTTCTTATTTTTATTGTTCCTTATTTCAATGTTTCCATTGTTTTCTATACTTTCTATTCTATAGAGGCCCGTGTATTGACTATCTAGCTTATGACCTACTTCATTCCTAAGTAGCACTTTATCTCCTATATAATATTTAATTCTAATTGTTCACTATTTCTATCATAGAGCAACTTCTGTTTTAATTTAGACTTATTTAAAAGTGTTTTGGCTCTAGTGTGCGCTATTTCTAATCTATATTTAATTTCTTTACTATAGTCATCTATATTATATAATGGACTTATGTTACTAATTGTATTGAATTTATTGAAACCTTTAGGAACTTTTCCAAAAATAAGCTCGTATGGACAATATCCATGCACCACTGATGGTGTTGTATTGAAACAATATGTGAAGTATTTCAACCATATATCCCAGTCGTTTTTATCGACTGATATGTATGAACGTACATATTCATTAAATGTTCGGTGACTGCGTTCCACAGTTCCGAGTGTTTGATGGTGATGAGCTGTTGATGTTATATTTTTGATTTTTAAGTATTTGCATATATCCGTTATTAAAGAACTTTTATACTCTGTACCCATGTCCGTAATGAACGTCTTCATTGGACCGTACAAAAGTATAAAATTTTCAAAAATTGCCTTGGCTACAGTATTTGCACTTTTATTTGGTATTGGTATAGTTACTAAGTATTTTGTTAAATCACATATAAGTGTGACAGCATACTCATTGCCATTCTCAGTTTTAGGTAATGGACCAATGGTATCTACCAATACTGTGTCAAAAGAGCCTATTGGCGTATCGGTTATTGTCATTGGTATTTTTGTATGATTATGAATTTTAGATTTTTGACATTTCTGACATAGTTTGACATATCTTGATATATCTTTGGTCATGTTTGGCCAATAGAAATGTCTTTTAATTTTTTTTTAACGTTTTTGTTATTCCGCAGTGTCCACCTTCCACTGGGTCATCATGGTAATTTTTTAAAGTTTTTCTTATTTCTTCCTCTTTAACCAGTTTGGTCACCTTTGGCAGTAGCGCTACTGTTAAATTTTTCAATAATTTATTGCCCTTGGCCTTAAATTCATTTATTGAGACAAATTCGAAAATTTTCTCACTAGGTGCCATTTGTACTTTGTTGATGCTATGTTTGCAGGTTAATTTCTCTAACCTTGGGAATAATTGTCCTAAGTCAATTTTCCCATTGACAAACAGATCATCAATTATTATTTTTTCAATAATTTTATTTCCACGTTTTAAATAACAGTGGTTAGAAGTCAATTTCAATTTTATTTGTTTTCTGACGTCAGTACTATTAATGACTTCGTATATATGGGGCTTTTCGTACTTTAATTGTTGGTCGAGGGTATTTATTTCTTTATTTTGTTTGGTGGTTGATCTAGTTCTCATTTTGAGAATCTTTATAGATTTTTCATTCATATCTTTAAAATCGTCTATCGTAATTCTTGATAGAGCATCGGCAATATAATTTTCTTTGCCTCTGAGATATTCCACTGTGAAATCGTATTCTTCGAGATCTAATCTCATTCGAGTTAGTTTTGAACTCGGGTTTTTCATTGAAAAAAGGTAGGTTAATGGGCGATAGTCAGTTTTAATTAAGAAATGTGTACCATATATATATGGTCTAAAATGTATTATAGCCCAATGAATTGCACTAAGTTCTTGTTCAATGGTTGACTTGTTACTTTCTCCTTGAGTAAAAGTCTTTGAAACGTAGGAGACTGGAAGTTGTCTACCATCATGCTCTTGGCTGAGTACTGCACCACAAGCATGCTTGCTTGCATCAGTAGTGATACAGAATGGTTTTTTAAAATCTGGATACTGTAAAATAGTTGGATTCATAAGTTCATTTTTTAGATAATCAAACGCTTTTTGGCAATCTTGAGTCCATTGAAATGGAACTTTCTTTATGGTTAATCTCGTTATGTGTCGAGAATAGTCAGAGAAATTTTTTATGAATCTTCTATAATAGTTACAAAAAGCAACAAATCGTCGTGCTCCATCAGCATCAGGCGGTACTGGGTAATCTCTGATTGCTGTGTATTTATTGTCATCCGGAAGGATGCCTTTGTTAGTGCATTTATGACCGAGATATGTCACCTCATGCATAAAAAATGTGCATTTGTCAGGATGTAGTTTAAGATTGTACTTCCGACATAGTTCGAAAACATCTGTCAAATTTTTAAACATATGCCTTTCGGAACATCCGAGTACAACTAAATCATCCATATATAAAAATGCTTGAGATGGAGTTAAACCAGAAAACGCAAGAGTCATCATACGTTGAAAAGAATTTGGAGCAATTTTCAATCCATATGGGAGTCGTTTAAAACGATAAGAGCCATTTTCTGTAGAGAAGGATGTAATATCTCTTGAAGATTCGTGTAGCTCTATTTGATGGAATCCAGACATTAGGTCAAGGCGTGAAAAATATTTAGCTCTTTCCAATTGATCAAGAATGTCTTCTATTCTTGGAAGAGGAAATTTGTCTGCAATAAATTTTTTATTTATTTGACGGTAGTCCACTACTAACCGCCATCTTTTCTCATTTGAACCGGGTAATGACTTTTTGGGTACTAATAATAAAGGACTATTGTAGTTTGACATTGAAGGTTCTACTATATCATCATCTACCAATTTCTTTGCTTGCTTTTCGACTTCTGCTTTGTGGCTGTTTGTAGAAATTATTTACAGAAATTTGTTCATTTTCTAAACCGAATATGTCACTGTAATTTGTAGAGAGTGTTGTTAACTTGTCGCTAAATTTATTAGGAAAATTTTTGGATAATCTATTTATGATTTCTTTAGTTCTATGGTATGAAGTATCTTTTGGTTGTAATATATCACAATTTGATATTTTTTTAGTTTTTATATTGTTAGCTTTTAAAGCTGTAACTGAACTATTTGTGTTGAGTATCCTTATAAATGCATTATTACCTTGAACTATAGTGTTTGCAATAAACACACCAGGTTGTAATTCTTGGTTTGGCACCAATAAATCTTCCTGTTCTGCGCTGAGGTATACTCTCCTAATTACTTGAGATCTTGCTGGTAACATGATAAAATCATTGTCACAAGTGTTTTTAATTGGTATGGCAATATGCTGTGGAAAACATTTTGGTCGTAAAACGAGCCATTCTTTATTTTGCATGAAATCGAGTTTACAATTAAATTCTCTTAGAAAGTCCATGCCGATGATTCCATCGCATGGTATAGGAAAATCATCTTGTACTGCATAAGATTTATGTGTTACTAGAATATTTTCAATTCTAAGATCTAATTGTGTAAGACCCAATGATTTGATCGAACCTTGGCCTATTCCGCTGAGGGTAGTTACCTCAAATTTATTTACTTCATATTTATCTACATTTGCGATTTTTAGTAGAGACACGTCTGCTCCTGTATCTACTAATAGGGTTAGTAATTTATTAGTGGCATTATTAAAAAAATTAACAAACATGCCCAGGTTAAGGTTTAAGCTATATATTGTGTTATGTTTTAATCTCTCAGAGGCTGGTTCAGGTTTTCCGAACCAATATTGTTTTGGTTAGTATTATTATTATTACTAGTTATTCTAACATTATGTTGGATCCTACGGTTATTTCCGCGTCCTCGTTGATTTTCATATTGGTTATAGTTATTGTTTTGTCTCTGCCTATTGTAGTTATTATTTCGGTAGTATCCTCTACCTCTAAAATTTCCATTCACGCGATTGTTTTCGCGATAATTATTTATATTTTGACGCTGTGTAAATAGAACAGTGTCTGTCCGGCCAGTAGCATCCGTGCAGCTTTCTACAAATTTTTGTACCGCATCGTTCAAATTATTGAATTGGCCTGACTTCATAATTAGTCTGACTTCAGGAAGTGTACAATTTTTAACCATTGCATCTACAGATGCCTTAGTTGAATATTGTATAGCTATTTTTGGTGGTATCCCATCCGAAATGTAAGCACCTTGAATTGCTTTAGTTAATTGCTCAACGTCTTTAGTGTATTGGTTGGCAGTTTTGTTCTTCTGTTGGAGATTCATTAATTTAGCAGTTAAGACTGCAACCGATTCTCCTTTGATATTTGTTTTTAAAGTATTTATTATGGCTAATATCGAGTTTTCGGTGGTTATTATTTGCCTAGCTGTACCTTTTAATTTAGTTTTTATTAAAGTAACTGCCAATCTTTCATGTTCTCCTTTTAATTAATCGACCATTTCAATACCGTCAAGGAAACTTTGTAGATTGGATGCAGTTCCGTCATACTCAGGAATGAGTCGTGACGCTGTACTAATAAATTGGTCAGCTGATTGTGCCATATTTGTAACGTGGTATTTTTCTATTTCTGATGAATTTTCAATTTCGCTATTTGCTTCTTCAATTGGTATTAATATGTCACTATCTTCTGTGACAAACAGTCTATGTACATCGAGCTGTATTGGTTTATCTAAGTTATGTGGAATTTTTTCCTCTATTTTATATTTAGAATAAATGTTTATTAACCTGTTTCTGCTTTCCCAAAATACAGAGTTAACAATTCTTTTATGGCTTTCTGTTAATCTATGGCTATAGTTAATATATATAGTTCTGATATTCTCTAAACTATTAACTAAGGTCAATAAGTGTTTTCTCAGAGTTTCTGATAAACGTATTTTTGTTTATACACTTGTATGCCTTGTTGAAATTTTCTTTTTCTGTTCTTAGAAATTCTTCTATTGGAGACCATTTATCCATAAGAGTTAAAGAATTTTGTTGATTGATTTAATGAAAAATTTTTCTAACTATTTCATTCGCATAGTTAATTATTTTATTATGTTTCTTTAAATGATTGTCTAATTTCTGTTTAGTTTTGCAGCTTTTGCCACATACAAAACAGTTAAAAGTTTTCATTTTGACGAATCTAAGTAATTTTAGAATATTTTGAGAAATGTTGATTTACGTGCTGCCTATCTAATTATTTATATTTTTTCTAATACAGTAGCGATATTTGCAGTTTTTACAAAATTTTTCTTAAGGGATCTACGATGAGCCTTATACAGTTTAAGAGCTAAATTTGCACTAAGCAAAATAATTATTATTACGAAAAATTTTGTTGGGTCGTAAGGTTCTCTTCTATCAACTTCTATTTCGTTAACTACATTAGCTAAAGGTTTATTTATTTTTGATTGTGGGCTCCCCATCATAAAAATAAGAAACAGTAGAGAAAGTAAGAAACAGTAGAGGAAAAATTATTATTTTTTTTTTTTAAACTACAAGAAAAATCACGAAGGGCGTCTCAGCGGGCAAATCCAAATTAAGTCTGGCGTCCGACAAGGTTGCATTCTTTCACCTATACTATTTAATATAGTCTTAGATGTGGTTATGTCGGAAGCTATGAGCACAAATCATGGCATATCATTCGGCCTTCATAACAAACTTACTGACCTCGATTACGCTGATGACATCTGTTTACTAACGCATAACTTTTCCCAGATGCAAATATCGTTAAACAACATCGCAAAGCGTGCATTGGCAGCTGGCCTGTCAATCAATATCAACAAAACCAAGTCTATGCGTCTCAATTCAAACTGCTTAACGAAGTTTCAACTAGATGGCTCCTACATCGAAGATGTACAAAGTTTCTGCTATCTGGGAAGCTACATTTCGAACAACGGCGGCAGTCGGCAAGACATACAGTACAGGCTATCGAAAGCGAAACAAGCGTTTGGAACCCTTAACAAAATCTGGCGTTCATCCAACATCACACAACGCACTAAGATACACCTGTACAATGCAAACGTAAAATCAACTTTACTATATGGTAGTGAGAGTTGGAACCTAACGGCAAGAGACGCACAACAGCTACAAGCCTTTGCCAATCGTTGTCTACGACGCATCCTTCATGTATTTTGGCCAGCAACCATAACCAATAATGAGCTCTGGTTTAGAACGAATCAGCCTCTTATAACTGATGAAATAATGATGCGCAAATACAAATGGCTTGGCCACACGTTAAGAAAACCCGCTGATGATATCGCAAGAAATGTCTTAGATTTCAACCCTCAAGGCAGTAGAAGACCAGGGCGTCCGCGCAACACTTGGAAACGACAAACTGAAGCCGAATTAAGAAATGCTGGAAAGAGCTGGAGTGAAACAAAACGTCTTGCATTAGATAGAGTTCAATGGAAACTATTTGTTACGGCCCTCTGTTCCACCTAGGAATAAAAGGATTAAATAACAAGAAAAATCAAAGATATACCGTAGAGATTAAACAAAAAAATTTTCAAAATATTTAAAAACATCGAAAACATTCATTTCAAAATATGTAATATTTATCATTTATCATAATTTTAATTTAAAACATTTAATGTTTTATTTATTTTTTTTTCAATTAAAGCAATCAAATTAAAACAATTATATATATTTTACATTATCCCTACATAAGGGTTTTGGCAACGGCTTAACGCCATTTTGTGCCTCTATTGGATTTGCTCTTTATTATGTTAGAGCACACACAAGCTCCATTACAATTATTTAGAAATTAATAAAAATATTATACTTATTTCTCCTGTACGGCTCTTCGCTTTTGTAACTGTCTGTTGTGCCTGGCTTGTACAATGTCGTCAATTTGTTTCCATATTGTACATGCAATCTCCCACGATAGTGGTGGTTCTGTATATAATGAGGCCTTCAGAGCTGCTATTTTTTTTCGTTCTTGCATTAGTACGCCACCCCTCTTTCTGGGTTTTGGTACTGCCGGAATAGTTGTGTTTTATATATATATTTTTTTTTAAAAAAATAATCACATTAGTCCTGCACCAAAGTCACGGTCGCAATGTAATAGTTGAAAAATACTGATTGTTAAGATCGCCGATATTTATTGGCGTTTCTCATTTCATTAAAGATTGCTATTTTAAAATAAAATAAAAGCAACGATTTTATTGTTGGAGAACTTGGTGCGCTTCTTATGAGGGCATTTCTAATTCTGATTTTTATTTAGTTCTTTACTTTCGACTTAACCTAGGTACATAACGACGCAGCGTATGTACTTTCTTATTTACTAAATATTTTATAATTATATATGTATTTTTATTTATGAACAAAACGGCGCAGCGTAAGTACTTTACTATTTAATAATTTATTGCTAAGTAAGCGTCTTCGAATCCACTTGTATCGAGTACGCTTACTGTTGATGTTGTTGTATATGCGGTCAATGCCTGGCAAGCATATGGTTATATCGAAGGCAAAGTGCCGCCGATATGTGTGGTGTCAAATTCCTTGTGTGGAATTGTGCATTTGTTTGTAAACAATGCAATGCGCTTGGAAACAATTAGTGTATTTTTATATACACTGCGCATTTAAATATAGAACCACTTATTATTATATTAATTGTATGCATTGCCAACATAACTAACGCATATACATTACAATTGTTCATTTGCAACCCAATGTTGACTTTCGTCAACCTTGTACATTACATACGGTACTCTTAAAATATAAAAAGAACGTTACTTTTTATACAGTTTTTTAGCTCACCTATTGAACTGGCTTCTCGATTGAGCTCTCTTGCATTGCAATTCCCGCATGAACAGCACGCGTGTTTGAGTCTTAAAATCACATGTTCTTAGGGATTTTTTAAATTATATTTTTTAAATTAAGTATAAATTTAACTTAAAATAAATACAAAAATTATTGTATTTTTTATTTTTCATAAATTTAACATAAAATATTTACAAAAACTATTGTATTTTCCACTCACCAATAACTTTTTGTGTCATTCATTTTATATAAAAAAGTTTTTTATAAAATAATCTGCAGGTATTTTTGTATTTGAAGGTATTTTTCAACCACAAATTTATTTAAATTTTTTTTAATTGTGATTTGTTTACTGATTTAGGCAGTGATGCTAAGTTATTCTTAAGCAACTAGAAGTTGTTCTATTAGATCATTCATGTCACTTTATATACTTTAGAATAACTAGAGGTTGTTCTATTAGATCATTAATGTCACTTTATATACTTTATGATTTTGTAATATCACTTGTGCAAAATAAGATTTGGTCTCACTGTAAACATAGAATAACAGAAACTTGCTGTAAAACTTCTATTGACTGAACAAAGACTGAAATGCATTGTTATTGAGAGTAACTTTTTTTATCGAAGTGCGTGATTCGTGTATGAGCTGCTTTTGAGTGTTTGGAATATATATTAAATATCGATAATGAGAGTTATACCTGGCATAAAAACAGTGTCAAAGTACTACAATTCAAATTAAGGAGTGGTTGTGGTCGGTAATTTTTAGCAACGCTTGGTTTTTGTTTTTTTTAGATACATTGAAGTTTTTTTTTTCAATATATTGAAGTTTTTTTTTAATTATTTCCTTTGTCTTCTATCATGTGAGTATTAACATTGAAAATTTCTGCTTACTAAAATTGGTGTACATAGTAATGACTCACCAGAGATTCATAAAAAAGTGTATTACTGCAAATATATGTGTATCTTGTAACTTTATTAAAATTGTGAAAATATGTCCATATATGGAGTTAATAGATTGTATTGAACTCAAGTTTTTTAATGTACATTACTTAAAGCACAGATACAATATATCATTTTAGTTTAGTATTTAACATTGATTTTCCGAGTGTTCTACAGTTTACAGTACGATTTAAATAAGTAGAATAAGAATTTTAATTCTAATGAAATTTATTTCATACATAATATTTTTAAATTTATATTAAAGAAAATGTCGTCACGGAAAACTGCTGGGAGACGGGCTACCACAAAGAAGCGAGCTCAAAGAGCGACTTCGAATGTCTTCGCAATGTTTGATCAAGCTCAGATCGCTGAGTTCAAAGAAGCTTTTAATATGATTGATCAAAATAGAGATGGGTTTGTTGAAAAAGAAGACTTACACGACATGCTAGCCTCATTAGGAAAAAATCCTACCGATGATTACTTGGAAGCAATGATGAAGGAAGCTCCTGGTCCAATCAATTTTACAATGTTTTTAACATTATTTGGAGAACGGTTGCAAGGTACAGATCCTGAAGATGTTATCAAAAATGCTTTTGGATGTTTTGATGAAGATAACATGGGTGTCTTGCCAGAGGATAAATTACGTGAACTACTTACCACTATGGGTGATCGCTTTTCGGATGAAGATGTAATTTTTTTTATTAACCCATTTATTTTTCAGAATAATTATTGTTTTGTTATAGGTTGATGAGATGTATCGAGAAGCACCAATTAAAAACGGTTTATTTGATTATATAGAATTTACACGTATTCTGAAGCATGGTGCGAAAGATAAAGATGAGCAGTGAAATGTGTCATTACATATTTGCAAGCGCATAATGTCTAAAATCTTTATTTATAATAAATCGATGTATATATGAACATAAATGTTCATCCTATTCCAAAACCCTTTAGTACCTAATTTCAAAATCTTTAATTACCTTGTTTCATTTTATAACTTCTAAAAATAAATAAATCTAACCAAACTAGAATATGTATGTGCATTTTTGTTTTTATACGGAATCTTACATTAAGCGAATGTTTTGACTTCTACACATGGTTGCAAGAACGGTCGGGTCTACGTTCCGGAGCCACTCGTCACCTACGATGACCAAGTACCACCTTCCAAAGGGACTCCACAAGCAGGTCCAGACGGGGGGTACAACAACTCGTACACATCATAAATTAAATTCCAGTATAACTATATAAGGTTTTTTAATTATTTTATAAAATAATTATATAAATCTAAGGCCGTGGCAACTTTTCCACTTTCTCTATATAGTAACAGAACCCACAATTTCAACCTTTTCGACTCACCGCTTAGATGTTGCAACCACCAAAAGGCAATCTTGAATGGATGCTCATTTTGACTAGCGAGAATAGTGGCGTTAATTATGGGATATCACTTGAGACATTATTGAGTTTGTGACACACTGCATATCTTGGAAACAAAACAGTTCAATTTTGATATCATAGCACAAACTAGTAAAACTGCCATTTACAAGAATTTAATAATTTCCTCGTATACGCAGTACTTTCGCTTTTCTGGAGTAAATATTTTTAAAGTTTATATAAGACATTAACCACTACATTATATATATAATACATAAATATACTTAGCAACTACAAAAAAAAACAAGCACTTAGTTATTTGCGATTTTATTAAGTATAAAAATGAAAAAATTTATGCGTTTTACAAATATTCATCCTTTTATGGATTTATAATATATTAGGAATGAGCACACGCAATTTCACTTCGAAAAGAAAAACGCCTTTATGCTTTCTTTTCTTCTTCAATTGCTTCCTTACTTGGTAATTGATTTTTCTCACACGTTTCAGTATGTTTCAATTTAGATGGATCAAAATTTTCAATTCCAGTTATGAAATTAATCTTCTCCTTTTCTTGTGCAATAACTGGAAAAAATACAATTTATATACACAACACAAAATTTATATTATATATGTTTAATAATCAATTACAAATGCAGATCACATATATATAAAGATAGATACACCGCATTTGCAAATACTTCAGTAGTAGTTTTACCTTCACTATTTGGCAACGGATTTTTTTCATTGGTTTCAGTGTGTTTCAATTTAGACTGATTAAAGGATGCAATACCAGCACACAAGGATTGTTGGGTTTTTTCTGCGGCGACATCTAATCATATTCATTTTTATCAAACTTTCTTCATTATTCAATATTTAGTTTTCTTACCTTGAGCCGAAGGCAATATAATTTTTTCCTGAGTACTTGCATTTTTTAATTTTTCCGTGTTAAAACCCTCGAGTTGACTTTTTAGATTTTCAGCTACTTTAGGAAGATCTTTTAGTGCAGGAGATGCCATTGTTTCTGTATATATATTTTATACTTTTTCCCCAAAGGACTACAAATAAACAGCATTTACTTAAATGAATATTGAAACGGGATTATAATATAACACAAATAAATATTAAGAAAATACATTTAAATTTAGGTTATCTGGTTTAATTTTGCTATTTGCATTAGCTCAGACAAAATACTTCTACAAAATAGTATGAATCACAGTTGAATCATCAGTTAAAGGCCTATACCGGTAGAATTACCAATTCAATTCAATCAAAATATGCAAACTCTTGTTAGAAACGTAAAACAAAATGTCGTTTAATTCCCCTTATGCTGCAGAAAATGCAATTCCACTGAATGTGCAGATATGCTTAGTAGAATGGAAAAAATTGTTAACGTCGAAATCAGTGAACTGCTGAAGAACTAATTTATGTATGTACTTACATATTTGTTTTCAGACTATATTACTTTGCATATTAATTATAATATATGCACCTCTTGTTGTTCCCCCCTTTTACATTTCCAAATTGGAAAATAAAATTAACTTATTACAACTTACAAAAAAAAACTTGCAATGAAACAATATGTACTCTCACCATATATCAATTACAAACGCCGACCACTCCTATCAAAGGACTACTCAGAATTAAAGAATGTATAACTTGGATACCAACTCAAGCTATCAACACAGATATGTTGACCAAAGAACACAATAGAAAAGGAAAACTCTATTATAAGCTTTAAAATGAATTTTGATGACAATTGGTTTAAGATTTAACCTGGCAGCTACATGTGCAAGTAGTTGGAGACAGTTGCATAGTGGTTTTGTTATGAAAAATGCGTGAAAAAGTATATAATTGTAGTGGTTTGTTATGTTGGGTTTTATTTCGAATTTAACACTCCGTATTGGTAATGGATAAGTTAATTTAACACTCCGTATTGGTAATGGATAAGTTTATTTATTTCTTATACTTAGTTATTATAAAATATTCTTAAAGTTAAGATTTGTGTTTTTACGTTTTATTCACGTGCTGCTTTGTCTTTTTCCAAACTACTACTGTCGGGAACTGCGGCTATTGTTGTCTCCTTTGTGCCTTGTTGACAGTTCTTTTATTTATATTTTTTGGTGCTGCCACAGTACTCCCCCCTAAGTGATGGAGTCACTGAATTTGGTTGGAAAGCGAACGTTGCGTCCTGATTTTGTCAGGTTAGCTGTTGTATTTGGTCGCACAGACTGGTCGCCATTAACGTTGTTTGGAATGTGGTATACCATTGATTTGTTGTGGATGTCAATGTCTGTATCGGGACATATGAAAGCAGCTTTAAGACGATCTATGCTAACTGTTTGTTCTTTGTTTTCGATCAGTATTCTAAACGTCTTGTCATTTCGCTCTAGTATTTGGTAAGGACCATCGTAAGGTTGCGTCAATGGTGGTTTTACCTTGTCATTTCGTATAAATACATGCGTGGCTGAGCTTAGATCCGGTTGGATGTGGTAGCCTCGGTCTATATGATGCGATACCAACGTTGCCTTGACGCTCTGCATTTGTTCTCTTAGCTTGGTTATGAAATCGTGTTGATTTATATTTCTGTGGCTAGGGTTGCTTACTATTTCGCCCGGTAAACGTAGAGTTTGGCCATATAGCATTTCAGCAGCAGAAGCTCCAATGTCTGGTTTAAAAGTCGTGCGTAGACCTAACAATACTATTGGTAAAACTTCTGTCCAAGAAGTTGTTTGGTGGCACATTAAGGCTGCTTTTAATGTGCGGTGAAATCGTTCCACCATTCCGTTACTTTGAGGATGGTAACTCGTAGTTCGTAAGTGTTTGCAACCGATAACTTCAGCTAGTTGGTTGAACAATGAAGATTCAAATTGTCTTCCTTGGTCTGTTGTGATACGTAAGGGTACGCCAAAACGTGCGATCCATTGAGTAATCAGTGCGTTTGCGATGGTTTCCGTTGTTTGATCTGGGATCGGAATTGCTTCTGGCCATCGGCTGAAACGGTCGATGATGGTTAATATATATGTGCAGTTGTTTGATGGTGGTAGCGGGCCGACGATGTCTATGTTTATATGTTCAAATCTGTGTTCAGCGAGTTCATATTGACAAATAGGTGAACGGTTGTGACGTTGCACTTTAGAACGTTGGCATGGGATACATTGTCGGGTCCAGTTTCTGATATCAGCATTTATAGAAGGCCAGAAAAATTTTTCAGCTATCATTTTTGTTGTGCCCCGAATGCTGGGATGAGACAACCCATGCGTAGCTTTAAAGATATGTAGCCGGTATTTCTCCGGAATGTAAGGACGAATTCGCCCAGTTGAAACTTCGCAATAAATTTTATCCGATATTGTTGGTAAAGATAAAAGTTTGATTTCGATGGAATTGTTGTTTTTGATATCTTGTAGTTGTGGGCAACATCGTTGTAATCCAATTATACAATCGTAGTCGATTTTTGGGATGCTAATACTATCTATCCGCGAGAGAAAATCTGCTGGGATGTTGTCTTTTCCGCTGACATGAACGATATTCGTTGTAAATTGACCTATATAATCAAGCTGACGGACTTGACGTGGTGAAGCCTTGTCGGACTTTTGCTGGAATGCGAACGTGATTGGCTTGTGGTCAGTTATTAATACGAATTCACGACCTTCTAACATATGTCGAAAATGTTTTATGCCCTGATATGCGGCTAACAACTCACGATCGTATGTGCTGTATCGTTTTTGTGTATCTGTTAATCGTTTAGAGAAAAAACCGAGTGGTTGGAACGTGCTGTCTGTCACTTGATGAAGAACTGCGCCGAGAGCTTTATCCGAGGCGTCTACTTGTAATGCAAGCGTAGCAGTTTTTGACGGATGAACAAGTAGTGTCGAGTTTGTTAGTTCATCTTTACATTTTTGGAAGATTGTTTTGTTCACTTCGGTCCAGCATAACGGTGTGTTGTCGTTCTTCCTGTTTCCTTTTATCATTTGTTGAAGTGCAGTTTGAGAATCTACAGCGTTTGGTACGAACCTGCGATAAAAGTTAAGTAATGCTAGAAATCTTCTTAATTCTTTTGTTTTTGTTGGAAGCGAGTACTCGCTGATGCTCTTCACTCGATCTGGTAGAGGTTGAATGCCCTTTTCACTGATGAGATAACCAAGAAATTTTACTGTGTTTTGAGCAAAAACGCATTTTGATACGTTTATTATTAAACCATGTTTTCTGAATCGTTCGAATACTTGTTGCAAGTGTTGCCTGTGCTCTTCCTCGTTTGCTGATGCAATAATGACGTCGTCAATATAGGCAAAGGCGAATTCGAGATCTCGTAATGCTTCGTGAATGAAGCGTTGAAATGTTTGACCTGCATTGCAAAGTCCGAATGTCATGTTAGTAAATTCAAATAATCCAAATGGAGTTATGATCGCCGTTTTTGGAATATCCCCCGGTTCAACTGGTATCTGGTGATATGCCTTAATCAGGTCGATGGTTGAAAAAACTTTTTGGTTATATGTATAACATGTGTGCAAAATCATGTATGTGAGGAACTGGGTAACGATCTGGGATGGTGATTGCATTTAAGCGACGGTAATCTCCGCAAGGTCTCCAACTACCGTCTGGTTTTTTTACCATATGTAAGGGGCTAGCCCAATTGCTGCTTGATGGACGGCATATTCCGGCTGTGACCAAGTTTTGGAATTCTTCTTTTGCTGCTGCTAGCTTGTCTGGAGGTAACCTACGTGGTCTCTCACATATTGGTGGACCTTTTGTTAATATGTGGTGAGTGACTTTGGTCACCTGGCGATTTGTCGGTGTTGGTTTAGTGATGTCGATGTATTCTTTTAGTAGATCTGCAATTTTGCAAGATGTGTTCACAGTTGATATTTTTTGCGCATTTACCTTACGTTCACTTGCGGCTGAGAAAATCTTTGTTGATGTGTCGATCAATCGTTTCATTTTTATGTCTACTATTAATCCGAAATGATTTAAAAAATCTGCACCGATGATTGAAGTGTTTACATCTGCGATAATAAATGGCCATGTGAAATTTCTTCGTAAGCCAAGAGCTAGAGTTATCTCTATTTCTCCAAATGTTTTGATCATAGAACCATTTGCTGCGTAGAGTATTCTTTCGTTCTTATTGTTTGTATTTGAATTTTTTTGTTTGGCGGCAATAAGTGAAACATCTGCACCCGTGTCTATTAGGAATGATTTTTTTGTCTTATTGTCATAGACGAACAGTCTTGTAGATGTTTCGTTTACAACTTCCTCTGCCGCCGTAGACGAAGTCGGTTTTAGTTTTTTGTGCCATATGTGCATGGCTGCTTGCAATTTTTTGCATTTGACCCATATGTTCTATGATACCAACAATTTGTACTGGTCTTTTTTTCACTATCATCATGACATTGCCGGTTTCTGGATGTTGAACGTGAACGTTGATTTGTTCTTGAGCGGTGTTCGGTTGATAATTTCGAGACCATTTTCGTCAGTCTGGTCACTTCTCGTTGAAGTTGTTCGATTTGTGCATCACGTTGAATATGAGCTGCTGCAGGGACGTTAGCTGCATTGACGTAAGTTCCTTGCATTGTTGAGTTTATACTTATTGTTTCGGTTATGTTGTCTGCCAATTCCGCCATCTTAGGTAGTTCCACTTGAATTGTGGCTAGACATGTCTGTACTTCTACAGGAAGACGTTGTAACCATAACCCTTTCAGTAATTGTTCGTCTTGTTTGCTTCCACTAATACGTTGCAATTCGCTTAAAAGATGGGATGGCTTTTTATCCCCAAGCTGTAAACCACTAACTAATTTTTGTATGCGTTTTTGTTCACTATCCGCAAAGTTTTTTATTATTGCTTGCTTGATAGCTTCGTACTTCTGAGTTGCTGGTGGATTCTGTATTGTGTTATAAATTTGTTCTAACAGCGATGCATCCAATGCTGCGATAACTGTGCCAAACTTTTGAGTATCGCCCTTTATGTTGTTGACTTGGAACCAGTAGTCCAACTGAATAAACCAAAGGTCAATGTTGTTTTTTATTAATGTTGGCATCGGCAGCTTTATTGCAGCGATTGTTGCGTTTTCGTTGATTGGGTTAGTGTCTTCGGTTATCTTTTGCTCTTGAGTAGCCATTTTTTATATTCGGCGTCGGCTTGGTCACCAATGTAGTGGTTTGTTATGTTGGGGTTTATTTCGAATTTAACACTCCGTATTGGTAATGGATAAGTTAATTTAACACTCCGTATTGGTAATGGATAAGTTTATTTATTTCTTATACTTAGTTATTATAAAATATTCTTAAAGTTAAGATTTATGTTTTTACGTCTTATTCACGTGCTGCTTTGTCTTTTTCCAAACTACTACTGGCGGGAACTGCGGCTATTGTTGTCTCCTTTGTGCCTTGTTGACAGTTCTTTTATTTATATTTTTTGGTGCTGCCACATA
>NC_051846.1:109564464-109576287 GCF_002237135.1 Teleopsis dalmanni | reverse complement strand
TAAATAAATGTTGAATTGAATTGAATTGAATATTAGTGTCAATTTCAATCTGCATTTCCATGAGATCGGTGCATCCAATATCACATACACCCGTTGCGAACACATTAGAGTATTTGTTCATTACACTAACTAATTCAGCTTTAACAACCTGTTCATCGATTCCACATTTCATTTTATCATCGCATAACTGCTTGTGTTCGTTTTTCTTAACAATCTCATCGCACACGTTTTCAAAAGTCATTTCGAAGAAATGTGTTCCTTTTGTTGGCAATTAAAACACACCAACCGCTTATCGTTATCGCTTTTTTCGTCTGTCTTCATTTCAAAATTTGTTCTTTCGGGTTTAAACGTACGTACAGGCAAATTTTCCGAGTAATCAACTATTGTTAACTATTGTTGGTAATTTGCAGTTGGCGTTGTTTAAGGCCATTTTTTGCATATTTGATAATAGCTGATTCACTCAGTCTGAATTTTTTCCCAATCGCGCCTATGCGGAAACAGTAGTCGAGGAGACTTTCATTAGTTTTTCGCTTCGTTTGTGACATTTTAAAATGAGTGCCTCATCTGGCACACTACTGAACTTATCGTGCAAACCTTTAGACAATTCAATCCATCTCGTATACAAATCCACCACAGAGTCCAACCAAAGTTTTGCCGCGCCTCTTAATTGGCTATACACCGCTAATAGTAAGAATTTCTCGTCCCACTGATATGCTACAAATGTCTTATTTACCCGTTCTATAAACTGCTCGACCGAAATCGAGGCTTCGTCTGTTGGATCGAATTGTGGAATCGTTGCCGAAATTTCTTTAACAGAAAATGAACTACACGCCATGCATGTGACCGCGCTACTAGTTGGAGTATTCGATCGTTCTTGATTACTGCGCCTATTTGTTGCATCGACGTTTTGATTTGTTTGCAACAACTGCATCATTGAACTGAACATATCCCGTAGTTCAGTAATTTGCTCTTGTAGGTTTTCATTGGCAACTTCAATACTATCCGATCCGACGGCTTCACTAGACGCAGCATTAGTTCATTTTTCAGGCCTTCCGTCGATAGCCCTTTTTCGTGCAGTCATTCTTTTAACTCCGTTACCTTTAAACTGTTTATTTTTACGCACAGCATTATTTCTGTTTTAACCGCTCTTAATTTCACAACGAAATGAAATTGTTTTTTCTTTTCCGTATATGTAATCCGTACACATGCACTTTTAGTGTCAATTCGCTTATATTTTTTTCTTTTTTCTTTTCCTTGTTTCGTTTCGATTTCACTATTGCAAACGTTTCATTTCGTATCGTTTCGCTAACGCTAATTTTCGCAGTACACACACGCTTACACACACGTTTAGGAATTTTATACGTTCATTCCTTTCGTTTATTTCTATGTTTAGTTGCCAATTATTCGCGGAATTTTCATTATGTCAGCGGAGCACACACATTTGCCCAGCGGAGTCTCATGAACGTTTTTGCGTGTACTATCCCACTTCTGATTTGTAAGACTAATAAAATTAAAACAATAGATCACTCTTATGAGTTTAAGTTCGTTTTATTGTTTATCGAAAAATAATCACACACGAAAATTATAATGTAATTTTCACATAAAAATGTTTATCTTTGACAATGAGTTTAACTCAAGAAATGTTCAAGACTTTTTAAATGCAAAAGGTATACAGTACCATGTTACTACACCAAATAAATGAAAGACTAAATAATACTATTACTGAAAAGATTAGGACACTGAACCTAGAAGGAAAACTTCCCATAATTACCCAAATGTGTAACGCAGTTAGATTTTACAATAATTCTTACCATAGCACTATAAAAACTTTACCATTACAAGTCCAAAATAGCAAGGTCGAACACAATATCATTAAGGGAAGAATACAACAAATGTAAAACAGGACTATTTAAAAAAAAAAACCAGATAAATCTATGTAGAAAACAGTGAACAAGGATATATTAAAAACTATAAAAATGTTTTTCACAGAGAAGAACCTAAGTTTGTTAAAAAAACGTTAGAAAATATTAATTTAACATATATTAAACGACCGTTTAAATTTTCAGGTAATTCTAACAATGTTAATACTTCTATTGAAAATTGTGTTCACGAACGGAGCAATATGGGTAAACGAAATTTAATCGATACAGGATATACTATAATTAGACTTATGGAGGTTGAAATAGTTAACACTACTATCACCGTTTTACACATAATTAATCCACAAGAAATTCAAAACATAGTTCAAGCTATAGAGTCAAATATAAAATCACTAGATTTAGTGCATAAAGAATTGTTTAGAAGAGAAATAGAAATACTTACATCAAAAATTAAATCGATTACTTAATTAATATTTTAGGTACAGCTCAAAAATGGTTATATGGAACCATGGATGATGATGATAGGCAAGAAATAAATGAAAACCTTAAAGTAATAAATGGGAACACCGAATAGTTAATTCACAACATGAATAAGTAAATAATGATCAACAACCACTTTAATGAAAGCCTCAACATTCTTAAACGCAGTATAGGAAAGGATAGAGAAAACATAGAAACATTCTTTTGGGACAGATATAATGATATTACAAAATATTTATTATATTCAGAGCAAATGCTAAAAATCAAGAGCTTAGAGTCTTACATAAATCAAATACAGGATAATATTGCCTCAGCTAAACATAATATCTTGCATCCAAGTATTCTTACCAGCGAAGAAATAGAAAGACACAAAATTGACTTCTTTAAATTAAAATTGTTAAAGTTAGGCATGATGCATTATGAAAAGTTTAAGCTTATTATTGCTATTAAAATTCCATATGACTATATCACAACTGATATTAAAGCACTTATTCCCATACCCAATAATGAAAACTATGAAATAGTCGAAGAAATACAATATGTAGTAGACATCAACAATGCTAGGCACACTTATAGAGAAATATGTTATATAAGGATTTAGTTAGAAGTAAAAGTTGTACAATTCATAATAACTGTATTTTTAAGTTTAACGATAAATATCAATTGGAAATTATAAATGAAGAAACAATAATAATTAAAAATGCAAATAATTTGAAAACTTTACAAAAAAAAACTCAATAAAACAAATATTCCTTAGTTATATAAAAATAATGCTTTGGAATTCGAACGGTCTTCTTAAACACCCTAAAGAACTTGAAACAGTCCTATCAGTCAAAGATGTTGATGTTTGCTTAATTAGCGAAACTCATTTTACTAACCAAACATATGTTAAACTAAAGAATTACGAAGTATATAACACAGTCCATCCTAGTAATTGCGTTTGCGGAGGAAGTGCTATTTTAATTAAAAAATCGTTAAAACACTACGAGTCTTCAAAAATATCCAAAGAGGAATTTCAGGATATAACTATTGTCCTTGACTTACAAAGCAAATTCTTACTAACATCGGTATACAGTCCTCCAAGACATTCAATTAAATCCGAACAATACAAAGATCTTATAGAAACTCATAAGTATCGCTTCATTATGGGTGGTGATTTCAACGCTAAACATACGCATTGGGGCTCTCGCCTAATTACAACAAAAGGTAGAGAACTCTTCAAAGCTATACAGCAAACTGGCTGTGAATGCTTGTCATCCGGGAACCCAACCTATTGGCCAACTGACTCAACAAAGGTGCCTGATCTACTCGATTTCTTTATAACCAAGCAAATTTCGTCCTACAATTTAAAAATGACAGATGGAGCAGAACTAAGCTCCGACCATTCCCCTCTCTAAATAACCCTCTTCGAATCTGCCTTAATAAATAAAAAATGTCTAAAACTTGAAAATAAATACACAGATTGGAGTTACTTCAGAAGAATCCTTAATGAAAACACCATTGCTACAAAAGAAATTTGTGAGGAAAACGATCTTGAAAACGAAATTTTGAACCTTACAAATTTACTACAACATGAGGCATGGTGCAGCACGCCCACATTAAGGAATGCAACCTATCCTCATAAATACCCAAAAGTCATTGTGGATCTTATGCGGGAAAAAAGAAAGATGCGGAAAAAGTGGCAGCAATTCAGATTTCCAGCAGACAAAACCATTCTTAACAGACTTGTAAAAGAACTCAGCTTAAAAATCAAGCAATTTAAAAATAATCAATTCAACTACTACCTATCTAACTTAAGTAATGATCGTGGTACCAACTATTCTCTCTGTGACATGCACACGAAACCTTAAGCGACCTTTAGTACACAAAGCCCCAATTAAAAATCACGCTTTCCGAACACCTGTCAAAACTTGATCACTTCACTGTAGATCAAGTCCATAGGATTACCAATGTAATAGAAAAAGCTCTTGAAAAAAAAAAATCTGCTCAGCTGTGTTTTTAGATGTCTCGCAGGCTTTCGATAAAGTCTGGCACTCCGGATTGCTTACCAAAGTAAAAAATATTCTCCCAACTGAGTATTATGACGTAATCTCCTCTTACCTATCTGATCGTTACTGTCGAGTAAAGCACGGTGATGCCCATAGCAAATTGCATAAAATTAACGCTGGAGTTCCGCAAGGTAGTGTCTTGGGTCCTCTCTTATATCTTATTTATACACACGACTTCCCAACGAGTGCAACGACGTTCACAGCAACTTTTGCTGATAATACTGCAGTCCTTGCAGTTGGAGAAAGCGCAGTAATAGCAGCTAATAATTTGCAAAATAGTATGGACAGTATAATTGCTTGGACAAGGAAATGGAACATCAATCTGAATAAAGAAAAATCAGTACATGTAAATTTCACAAATCGAAACATCAGTCATATACCTGTCTACATCGATGAAGCACAAATCCCTCACGTGAATACTGCGAAATACTTGGGTATGACTTTGGACGCTAAACTAAGATGGAGTGAGCACATAAAAAAGAAAAGAAGTAAATTAGATCTTAAATTCAAATCGTTGAAATGGTTAATCAGCAAAAAATCAAAACTATCGCTTTTCAATAAACTTGTATTATACAAACAAATGCTCCAGCCAATCTGGACATATGGAATACAGCTATGGGATTGCGCAAGCAGACCACAAATTTCCATCATTTAAAGATTCCAAAATTTCATGCTACGGAGTGTAACAAACGCGCCATGGTACGTGAGAAATTCTGACTTACGTCGTGACCTCGGAGTGTCAATAGTACAGGAAGAAAATCATACCAAAGCCAAATCACACTAAGATAGACTTAGTTGTCACATAAATGCTGAGGCGCATTTACTAGCGACAACTGAGCCAATACGCCGTCTAAAGCGCCAAAAGCCGTGCGATCTTTGGGCTTAAATCATTGAAATGTACTACAGTTAATTTATTATTGCCTGGAATCGCCTAATCTGTTTAAATTTACATTGCTTGTTAGTTATCTAATAACTAGTTGCTTTATGTCTTGTTTTGTTTTATTTATTGTTCTTTAATACCTTAAATAATATAACAATTTATAAAACAAGAAAAATTTAACAAATGTCAACTAAAAATTAACCAAGATGTATTTAGAAATAGAAAAGAAATTATTGAAAAAACATATGTTTATGAGTATGATAAGAGTGAAAATATTACGGAAGTAGAACAAGCAAAATTTAATAAAATTGTACTACAACATTTTGAAAATATTGAAGAAATAAAAAAATTAAAAGTACATAAATATGCATCTTATTCTGTAAGTTTCATTATCCTAATATTCATTGTTATAATAATAATTCCATTAATTTCAAAAAGAAGGAAAACTAAAGTAATAACTACACCTTCAAGGGGTGAAGGTGTTACATCATCCCATTCTTTAGTGTCTATTCTAGAGAAATATAAAACCTAGTTTGATTCAGATGACATCTGATACATAAATTTTGTAAAGCATATTTGAGCAAAATTTAATGTTTTCACAAAATTGTCCGTGAGAACTAATTTTTGATCAAATATGCTATGTCAGGGTTTGCACTATTCGTTGCAATCGCTTAAAATGATTTAATATATTTATTTTAAGTTAGTCTTAAGATACATCTAATAAAGCGAACATAAAACTGAAGTATTGTTTGTTTTTAATTAAATATAATTTGAGCGTTTTAAGTGTACAGTATAAATATTAAATTAGAACTAAATAAATCAATAAATCTCTCAACACTGGCCGCGTTGAAGCACTGAGCTGTGTTCAATGTATGTGAGATCAGTAGATAGGCAGCATTGCCAACTTGTGCACAGGTCGCCGAACCACTCCGTTGCTTATTTTGACGTCAACGACTCGAATTTTATTGTCGTGCCTGAGAATTGCGGACTGGACACTTCCGAGCTTCCGTTGGTGAGGGGGAACATTGTCTCCATGGACGACGACTAGTCGGCCGATCGCGAGGTTCGGTTGCTCCATCAACTTCATTTAGTTCTGGACTGTAGACTCAGTATGTAGTCTTTCGACCAGCACTGCCAGAACCTTCGTTTGACGTCGAACAAGAGCCGCCATCTCGCTAAAGAGTTCATTTCGTTGTCTGTTACGTCAAGTGCAGCTCTTTTCGGCAGCGTGCGTAGAGAGCCCCTTATAAGCAGATGCACTGGAGCTAGAACATCGAGGTCGTTCGGATCTTAACTTAGCGCGCAAATCGGCTGAGAATTCAACACTGCTTTGATCTCTACGAGCACAGTATGCAGCTCTTCATGAGTGCGCAAGGCACTGTTGGTGGTGCTTAACAGAAGGTGCTGCACCGATTTGATGGCTGCTTCTCACAGACCGCCGAAGTGTGGAGCCCTGGGTGGTATGAAAAGAAAGTCCGTGCCGTGTTGTGCAGCGTATGATACCATTCCCTCCTTCTGGATGTAGAACGCGTCTGCCAGCTCTCGAAGTCTTCGGTCTGCCTCCACGAAATTCGTTGCGTTATCGCAATATATTTTCTTTGGTAGTCCGCGCCTTCTGGAGAATCTTTTAAGACAAGAGATAAAACAATCAGTTGTTAAATTTGAAACTAATTCTAAATGCACTGCCTTTGACGTGAAACAATCAAACACAGCAATATACATTTTTATTGGTGGCCTTCCACGAATTTTTAGAGTAGTATTTACGGGGCCACAGAAATCGACACCGCATATTAGAAATGGTCATGATGCAGTTACTCGATCTGATGGTAAGTTCTCCATTATTTGAGTGAGAAGCCTTGGTTTGTAAGGAAAATAATCAATACAAGCTCTTGAGGTCGTAGGTGACGTTGCTATAGTAATCCTACCGAAAAACCCGTAAAATAATACACTCTTTTTATTTCTAAAGAAACACACGACTTTATTGATTCCAAATTATGTGCCAGTGCTACTACGCTTCACGACTTTACAATTTTTACACTCTCTAGTTCAAATTTTGAACTCATCTTATATACCTAAACTTAATGAAAAAAATCCAATATACATATGACCTTAGAATTACCCTAGTTACCTTATTGGGCTTTTCCCATAGTTTCATAATTTACTTTGCTAAATTCGCAAAGTTTTCATTATTACAAGAATGCTCTACATATTTTTGCAATTCTTCCGTATTTAACATTTTCAAAGTCACTTACATCATGACACCAATTACTAACCAAATACCAAAACTCAGCATTTCTTATCGTCGAACTGACGGTCTGATGCCTTGGTTCTAGTCAACAACTGCCCAGATGCAAATAACCTTGCCTATTTATAGGGAAAATGTACGATCACCTAAGATCGTACACACTATCTTGGAAAAACTGCCCAAAACCGTGAAATTAAATAAAATAAATATTTAACTCACAACAGTATGCAGTTACCATATACGATTTGGGTCCAGGTTGTTTAAATGCACTCCACTATATGATTTTAGCAAGGCAGCTGGAAATCATAGCTCAACACCAACAGAGGAAAACTAAAAACGTTAACGCAGGAAAGTGCGGAATGCGATAATGCACCTCCCACCTGCACAATCGAGACCCGTCTCCATGTCTTTGACCAAATAAACAAATTGAACTTTTTAATCGACACAGGTTCAGTTGTAAAGATGGCAAATTATTTGCAATAAACAACACAACAATAAATACATTTGAAGTCAAAAGCCGATGTAAAATCGCCGATCATAGGAGCAGATTTTTTATCCAAATATGGTCCCATATTAGACATAAACAATGTTAAATGTGACTGGAGCGATCAAAAATGTCACCATGCACTCGATCTCAATGATGGACCATAATACCAATCTTTTCACAATAATCAGTAAGTATGTTGACCTAGCTAATCCCAACTTGTACCGCTTTCCGAATAACTCGTAGGTGAATCACCGTATAGTAACGGATTGTCAACCGATAGCCGAGAAGCCGAGGCGTTATGCAGGTGAGAAACTAACAGCCATAATGGACGAGTTCAGCACATTGCTCGAACAAGGAATAGTGCGAACGCTCTCAAACCGGCGGTTGGAGAACGTGTGGAGATTTCCGCAGGCTAAATGTACATACTTTACCAGACAAATATCCAATACCGTTTCTGGATCAAATTTCTGAGAGACTTTTTGGAGCCTGTAAATTCTCTAAAATCGATATCAACAAAGCATATTACAATATACCAATAGCCTCAGAAGACATCTGTAAAACTGCAGTAAGCACTTCATTAGGCATGTTCGAATTTATTGTTATGCCATTTGGTCTTAAAAATGCGACACAAACGCTTCAAAGACATATGGATTCCTTATTCAGAAGTATTCCTTTTGTTTTCATAAGCCGTTGACGTTCGTTTTTCAGCAGAAAGCCAACAAGGAATCTTCTCGCCAATTACGCCATCTGAGCTGCATAGCAGAATTCACAACCGAGATCGTACATGTGTCAGGTGAAGACAACATAATAGCAGATACACTCTCGCGGATCAACTCGATACCTATGCCAGAAATTTGCAGCCTAGAGCGGATAAGCAAGCACCAGGAAAATGATGAAAAGCTTGAACAAGCACGAAATTGCAACTGAAGAAATTGCAGTTGCAATCAAAATTGGAGACATACTGTGATGTCACGACGGGTCAGTTAAGACCATTTATACCCAAATCATTACCCAAAGAGGTATTCAACGTAGTGCATTCTTTGGCGCATACAGGTCCCAGGTCCACAGCGCAATAACTAACGTCAAAATACGTGTGTCCATCAATACGAAAGGACATAAAAACATGGGTTCAAGAGTGTCAAGGTTGTCAGATATCCAAAGTCAATGGGCACAACAGAATGAAGCCAAGCGAACTTACAAAAACCGATCAGCGATTCGACCATGTTCACCTGGATTTCATTACATTACCAGAGTGTCAGGGTTATAGGTACGCGTTAACTATAATTGACAGGATTAGCCGATGGCCAGAAGTGACACCATTAAAAGACATGACCGCAGATACAGTAGCTGTAAACTTTTATGCAACCTGAGTATCCCGTTTTACAACAGACAGGGGAACACAATTCTAAGCATATCTGTTTCAAGCTTTGACTGACCTGTTAGGAACCAAACGAATCCGCACTACGCTTTACCGTCAAGCAGCGAATGGCATGGTAGAGAAATTCAATCGAACGCTAAAAGCAGCACTAATGGTAAGACCGAAACACATATGGCTTCAATTACTCCCATCAGTTCTTTTAGGGCTACGCGTATCAGTGAAGGAAGACATAGGAGCATCTGCTGCAAAGATGATTTATGGTATCAGCCTCCGTATGCCTGGTGAATTCTACGAACATAATACTCAATCATCTGCGTCAACGCCTTCTAATCCATCAAATTTCCTAAACAAATTTCGTGAATATTTGCGTGAAGCACAACAAACGCCAGCAGCACTTCATAGCAACAAGCCGATTTTCATACACAAAGAACTCAACAATTGCGCACACGTTTTCCTGCGTTCAGATCATGCGTTTCAGCAAACAATGAATTGGAGCATTTTTGCTGAAATTTTTGATTTGTGTTGTAACGACACTTTTTTGGTGTGTTCAAAAAAAATGTTTCGCTGGGGTATCCTCAGCCGTCGTTCAGAGTCATCACAATAAATTTATATTCGCGGGGACGAGTTTCGTAAAAGAAAGATAATTAATTTTTTTTTAAAATTTTCTAAGTTTATTTCTTTATTATTTCAATACATGTTTGGACAAAATTATTTAGATAATCGTGCGAAAGTTATTTAGTTTAATAGTGTGATTACAAAATAAAAGAGCTGATTAAATATAAATCGTAAAAGAATAAAGATATAATAAAAATAAAAAAAACTCGATATGTATTATCATAAAAAAATATATATATGTACTGTTATATATTTTTACTTCAAAGATATTCGTATATCCAGGCGATACCTAGTTGTGCCGTACATCGTGAATTCTGTGAGCGAGCGTCGTGGATTCGATGGACAAGCACAGTGGTTTCTGCGAATGAATATCGATGATTCAGTGGATGTGTGTCGTTAAATGGCGTATAGTTCTTCTCAGGCTACACTACGGAATATTCATAATATGTCCGTGCGATTTCTTTATTTCTCCAAATATGTGTATAATAATTTTATATCCTTTGCCACAAAACCAACGCAGGATTTTAATAGTTATACACATATTTCTTATGGATATATATGGTTCATAGACATATATAATTTTATTTTATATTTTGGCGTAATACCACCTTGACGAATACTCATAAATTCATGCCTCTTCAACAATTGTGCCTTCTTAAATATCCATCCGCCGAAGCTTTCTTCTAGCGTATTTTTAAATTTTCCGTTGGTTTACCTAATGGGTTTTGCCAAGTAAACCGCTGTGCTTATGATCTCGACGTGTAGCCGCTGCGCTTGTGTGTTTTGTTTTGCCAGTTTTTTTCCCATTAATAAATTTTAAATGATTTTTTTTAAAAGTATTTAAAAAAAATGTAAGTGATAAATATATTTATAAAAAAAAACATTAATGTGAAAAAAAAATATAAGTGTATAACTTAAGTGTGATTAATTAAAAGAATTTCAGTGATTTTGTATTAAGCCGGTACTGAAGTTAATTTGTTTTGGTGGTAGTTTTGTTTAAATTGTAATATTTACAAAAGAAATAAATTAAATATTACTTTCCATGTAATACCGTAACAATTAATACACTCTAGTTATTTTAGTAATTATCCAAATAGAAAACCAATAGAAAACTATGACGAAGTGTTGCTTGTGATGGGTTTTTGTTTGTACAAAAAAACGTAATCAGTGAGCGTTTAGTTGTTGCATATTTGTTTATTAAAACTATATTTGTTAAATAAATGTGTTTATTCATCGTGTTGTAATTCAAATTTTATAATAAGTAAATAAAATTTACTTTTTTTTTCTTATAACATGTTCACGGTATGTTTATGTTCTTTTTTCTCTCTTCAGGGTTTCTTTTCAGTCTAGGTATCAATGCCCGCGGCTCATCTGGCTGGAGGATCGCAGGTAATGTCCGTATAATTTGTGGCCAAATAAATTGTGATGAATTTTATATTATACAATGCTGTTTGATTCTGGTAAGTGTTTTATTGTGACGTGTGTAGGTGTCGTGTTTTGTAGCGACGGTCAGACACTGTTTTTCTCTTCTTCTTGGAACATGTGCGGAAGAAATTTGATATAAAAATTTGTTTCGTCACAGTGTAAAGAATTTTGATGAGAAAATAAGTGAGAAAATTTTGAATATAAAAAATCAAAAAAATAGAAACAAAAAAATTAAATTTGTTGAAATGTCTGAACTATTAAATGTAAGTTATTATTTAGAATTTGCTTTAAAAATAAATAAATAAATGAAAATTGCAGATTTTATTACAATCATCAAGCTAAAGTGAATCTTCCATTCCCTTTTTAAACACTAATTCAAGTGTAT
>NC_051846.1:109557051-109564364 GCF_002237135.1 Teleopsis dalmanni | reverse complement strand
GTAAGACCCAATGATTTGATCGAACCTTGGCCTATTCCGCTGAGGGTAGTTACCTCAAATTTATTTACTTCATATTTATCTACATTTGCGATTTTTAGTAGAGACACGTCTGCTCCTGTATCTACTAATAGAGTTAGTAATTTATTAGTGGTATTATTAAAAATTAACAAACACGCCCAGGTTAAGGTTTAAGCTATATATTGTGTTATGTTTTAATCTCTCAGAGGCTGGTTCAGGTTTTCCGAACCAATATTGTTTTGGTTAGTATAATTATTATTACTAGTTATTCTAACATTATGTTGGATCCTACGGTTATTTCCGCGTCCTCGTTGATTTCCATATTGGTTATAGTTATTGTTTTGTCTCTGCCTATTGTAATTATTATTTCGGTAGTATCCTCTACCTCTAAAATTTCCATTCACGCGATTGTTTTCGCGATAATTATTTATATTTTGACGCTGTGTAAATAGAACAGTGTCTGTCCGGCCAGTAGCATCCGTGCAGCTTTCTACAAATTTTTGTACCGCATCGTTCAAATTATTAAATTGGCCTGACTTCATAATTAGTCTGACTTCAGGAAGTGTACAATTTTTAACCATTGCATCTACAGATGCCTTAGTTGAATATTGTATAGCTATTTTTGGTGGTATCCCATCCGAAATGTAAGCACCTTGAATTGCTTTAGTTAATTGCTCAACTTCTTTAGTATATTGGTTGGCAGTTTTGTTCTTCTGTTGGAGATTCATTAATTTAGCAGTTAAGACTGCAACCGATTCTCCTTTGATATTTGTTTTTAAAGTATCTATTATGGCTAATATCGAGTTTTCGGTGGTTATTATTTGCCTAGCTGTACCTTTTAATTTAGTTTTTATTAAAGTAACTGCCAATCTTTCATGTTCTCCTTTTAATTCATCGACCATTTCAATACCGTCAAGGAAACTTTGTAGATTGGATGCAGTTCCGTCATACTCAGGAATGAGTCGTGACGCTGTACTAATGAATTGGTCAGCTGATTGTGCCATATTTGTAACGTGGTATTTTTCTATTTCTGATAAATTTTCAATTTCGCTATTTGCTTCTTCAATTGGTATTAATATGTCACTATCTTGTGTGACAAACAGTCTATGTACATCGAGCTGTATTGATTTATCTAAGTTATGTGGAATTTTTTCCTCTATTTTATATTTAGAATAAATGTTTATTAACCTGTCTCTGCTTTCCCAAAATACAGAGTTAACAATTCTTTTATGGCTTTCTGTTAATCTATGGCTATAGTTTATATATATAGTTCTGATATTCTCTAAACTATTAACTAAGGTCAATAAGTGTTTTCTCAGAGTTTCTGATCTGATAAACGTATTTTTGTTTATACACTTGTATGCCTTGTTGAAATTTTCTTTTTCTGTTTTTAGAAATTCTTCGATTTGAGACCATTTATCCATAAGAGTTAAAGAATTTTGTTGACTGATTTAATGAAAAATTTTTCTAACTATTTCATTCGCATAGTTAATTATTTTATTGTGTTTCTTCAAATGATTGTCTAATTTCTGTTTAGTTTTGCAGCTTTTGCCACATACAAAGCAGTTAAAAGTTTTCATTTTGAGGAATCTAAGTAATATTTAACTTTTGAATATCTAACTATTTATATTTTTTCTAATACAGTAGCGATATTTGCAGTTTTTACGAAATTTTTCTTAAGGGATCTACGATGAGCCTTATACAATTTCAGAGCTAGGTTTGCAGTTAGCAAAATAATTATTATTATGAAAAATTTCGTTGGGTCGTAAGGTTCTCTTCTATCCACGGTTGCCACTTGAAAATTTTTTTCTGTACCAAAATTGGTTTAAAAAGGTACCATTTCTATAAAAAAAGGTCCAAAATTTTTCCTTTGTCTTTTTATAAGAAAATACAATTTATATAAAATGTACAAAAAGTATAAAACAATACAATATCCACAATAAAGTTGGGACGCCGAAAATGTACCATTTTTTGAAACATGAGTACCAGAGTACCAAACGGAAAAAAAGTACCAATTTTGGTACTAAAGTACCATAAGTGGCAACCGTGCTTCTATCAACTTCTATTTCGTTAACTACATTAGCTACAGGTTTATTTATTTTTGATTGTGGGTTCCCCATCATAAAAATAAGAAACAGTAGAGAAAATAAGAAACAGTAGAGGAAAAATTATTATTTTTTTTTTTTAAACAACAAGAAAAATCAAAGATATACCGTAGAGATTAAACAAAAAAATTTTCAAAATATTTAAAAACATCGAACACATTCATTTCAAAATATGTAATATTTATCATAATTTTAATTTAAAACATTTGTTTTATTTATTTTTTTTTCAATTAAAGCAATCAAATTAAAACAATTATATATATTTTACATTATCCCTACCTAAGGGTTTTGGCAACGGCTTAACGCCATTTTGTACCTCTATTGGATTTGCTCTTTATTATGTTAGAGCACACACAAGCTCCATTACAATTATTTAGAAATTAATAAAAATATTATACTTATTTCTCCTGTACGGCTCTTCGCTTTTGTAACTGTCTGTTGTGCCTGGCTTGTATAATGTCGTCAATTTGTTTCCATATTGTACATGCAATCTCCCACGATGGTGGTGGTTCTGTATATAATGAGGCCTTCAGAGCTGCTATTTTTTTTCGTTCTTGCATTAGTACGCCACCCCTCTTTCAGGGTTTTGGTACTGCCGGAATAGTTGTGTTTTATATATATATTTTTTTTTAAAAAAATAATCACATTAATCCTGCACCAAAGTCACGGTCGCAATGTAATAGTTGCAAAATACTGATTGTTAAGATCGCCGATATTTATTGGCGTTTCTCATTTCATTAAAGATTGCTATTTTAAAATAAAATAAAAGCAACGATTTTATTGTTAGAGAACTTGGTGCGCTTCTTATGAGGGCATTTCTAATTCTGATTTTTATTTAGTTCTTTACTTTCAACTTAACCTAGGTACATAACGACGCAGCGTATGTACTTTCTTATTTACTAAATATTTTATAATTATATATGTATTTTTATTTATGAACAAAACGGCGCAGCGTAAGTACTTTATTATTTAATAATTTATTGCTAAGTAAGCGTCTTCGATTCCACTTGCATCGAGTACGCTTACTGTTGATGTTGTTGTATATGCGGTCAATGCCTGGCAAGCATATGGTTATATCGAAGGCAAAGTGCCGCCGATATGTGTGGTGTCAAATTCCTTGTGTGGAATTGTGCATTTGTTTGTAAACAATGCAATGCGCTTGGAAATAATTAGTGTATTTTTATATACACTGCGCATTTAAATATAGAACCACTTATTATTATATTAATTGTATGCATTGCCAATATAACTAACGCATATACATTACAATTGTTCATTTGCAACCCAATGTTGACTTTCGTCAACCTTGTACATTACATACGGTACTCTTAAAATATAAAAAGAACGTTACTTTTTATACAGTTTTTTAGCTCACCTATTGAACTGGCTTCTCGATTGAGCTCTCTTGCATTGCAATTCCCGCATGAACAGCACGCGTGTTTGAGTCTTAAAATCACATGTTCTTAGGGATTTTTTAAATTATATTTTTTAAATTTAGTATAAATTTAACTTAAAATAAATACAAAAATTATTGTATTTTTTATTTTTCATAAATTTAACATAAAATATTTACAAAAACTATTGTATTTTCCACTCACCAATAACTTTTTGTGTCATTCATTTTATATAAAAAAGTTTTTTATAAAATAATCTGCAGGTATTTTTGTATTTAAAGGTATTTTTCAACCACAAATTTATTTAAATTTTTTTTAATTGTGATTTGTTTACTGATTTAGGCAGTGATGCTAAGTTATTCTTAAGCAACTAGAAGTTGTTCTATTAGATCATTCATGTCACTTTATATACTTTAGAATAACTAGAGGTTGTTCTATTAGATCATTAATGTCACTTTATATACTTTATGATTTTGTAATATCACTTGTGCAAAATAAGATTTGGTCTCACTGTAAACATAGAATAACAGAAACTTGCTGTAAAACTTCTATTGACTGAACAAAGACTGAAATGCATTGTTATTGAGAGTAACTTTTTTTTTATCGAAGTGCGTGATTCGTGTATGAGCTGCTTTTGAGTGTTTGGAATATATATTAAATATCGATAATGAGAGTTATACCTGGCACAAAAACAGTGTCAAAGTACTACAATTCAAATTAAGGAGTGGTTGTGGTCGGTAATTTTTAGCAACGCTTGGTTTTTGTTTTTTTTTTAGATACATTGAAGTTTTTTTTTTCGATATATTGAAGTTTTTTTTTAATTATTTCCTTTGTCTTCTATCATGTGAGTATTAACATTGAAAATTTCTGCTTACTAAAATTGGTGTACATAGTAATGACTCACCAGAGATTCATAAAAAAGTGTATTACTGCAAATATATGTGTATCTTGTAACTTTATTAAAATTGTGAAAATATTATGTCCATATATGGAGTTAATAGATTGTATTGAACTCAAGTTTTTTAATGTACATTACTTAAAGCACAGATACAATATATCATTTTAGTTTAGTATTTAACATTGATTTTCCGAGTGTTCTACAGTTTACAGTACGATTTAAATAAGTAGAATAAGAATTTTAATTCTAATGAAATTTATTTCATACATAATATTTTTAAATTTATATTAAAGAAAATGTCGTCACGGAAAACTGCTGGGAGACGGGCTACCACAAAGAAGCGAGCTCAAAGAGCGACTTCGAATGTCTTCGCAATGTTTGATCAAGCTCAGATCGCTGAGTTCAAAGAAGCTTTTAATATGATTGATCAAAATAGAGATGGGTTTGTTGAAAAAGAAGACTTACACGACATGCTAGCCTCATTAGGAAAAAATCCTACCGATGATTACTTGGAAGCAATGATGAAGGAAGCTCCTGGTCCAATCAATTTTACAATGTTTTTAACATTATTTGGAGAACGGTTGCAAGGTACAGATCCTGAAGATGTTATCAAAAATGCTTTTGGATGTTTTGATGAAGATAACATGGGTGTCTTGCCAGAGGATAAATTACGTGAACTACTTACCACTATGGGTGATCGCTTTTCGGATGAAGATGTAATTTTTTTTATTAACCCATTTATTTTTCAGAATAATTATTGTTTTGTTATAGGTTGATGAGATGTATCGAGAAGCACCAATTAAAAACGGTTTATTTGATTATATAGAATTTACACGTATTCTGAAGCATGGTGCGAAAGATAAAGATGAGCAGTGAAATGTGTCATTACATATTTGCAAGCGCATAATGTCTAAAATCTTTATTTATAATAAATCGATGTATATATGAACATAAATGTTCATCCTATTCCAAAACCCTTTAGTACCTAATTTCAAAATCTTTAATTACCTTGTTTCATTTTATAACTTCTAAAAATAAATAAATCTAACCAAACTAGAATATGTATGTGCATTTTTGTTTTTATACGGAATCTTACATTAAGCGAATGTTTTGACTTCTACACATGGTTGCAAGAACGGTCGGGTCTACGTTCCGGAGCCACTCGTCACCTACGACGACCAAGTACCACCAAGGGACTCCACAAGCAGGTCCAGACGGGGGGTACAACAACTCGTACACATCATAAATTAAATTCCAGTATAACTATATAAGGTTTTTTAATTATTTTATAAAATAATTATATAAATCTAAGGCCGTGGCAACTTTTCCACTTTCTCTATATAGTAGAAGAACCCACAATTTCAACCTTTTCGACTCACCGCTTAGATGTTGCAACCACCAAAAGGCAATCTTGAATGGATGCTCATTTTGCCTAGCGAGAATAGTGGCGTTAATTATGGGATATCACTTGAGACATTATTGAGTTTGTGACACACTGCATATCCTGGAAACAAAACAGTTCAATTTTGATATAGCACAAACTAGTAAAACTGCCATTTACAAGAATTTAATAATTTCCTCGTATACGCAGTACTTTCGCTTTTCTGGAAAAATTTGGTAAATATTTTTAAAGTTTATATAAGACATTAACCACTACATTATATATATAATACATAAATATACTTAGCAACTACAAAAAAAAAACAAGCACTTAGTTATTTGCGATTTTATTAAGTATAAAAATGAAAAAATTTATGCGTTTTACAAATATTCATCCTTTTATGGATTTATAATATATTAGGAATGAGCACACGCAATTTCACTTCGAAAAGAAAAACGCCTTTATGCTTTCTTTTCTTCTTCAATTGCTTCCTTACTTGGTAATTGATTTTTCTCACACGTTTCAGTATGTTTCAATTTAGATGGATCAAAATTTTCAATTCCAGTTATGAAATTAATCTTCTCCTTTTCTTGTGCAATAACTGGAAAAAATACAATTTATATACACAACACAAAATTTATATTATATATGTTTAATAATCAATTACAAATGCAGATCACATATATATAAAGATAGATACACCGCATTTGCAAATACTTCAGTAGTAGCTTACCTTCACTATTTGGCAACGGATTTTTTTCATTGGTTTCAGTGTGTTTCAATTTAGACTGATTAAATGATGCAATACCAGCACACAAGGATTGTTGGGTTTTTTCTGCGGCGACATCTAATCATATTCATTTTTATCAAACTTTCTTCATTATTCAATATTTAGTTTTCTTACCTTGAGCCGAAGGCAATATAATTTTTTCCTGAGTACTTGCATTTTTTAATTTTTCCGTGTTAAAACCCTCGAGTTGACTTTTTAGATTTTCAGCTACTTTAGGAAGATCTTTTAGTGCAGGAGATGCCATTGTTGCTGTATATATATATTTTATACTTTTTCCCCCAAGGACTACAAATAAACAGCATTTACTTAAATGAATATTGAAACGGGATTATAATATAACACAAATAAATATTAAGAAAATACATTTAAATTTAGGTTATCTGGTTTAATTTTGCAATTTGCATTAGCTCAGACAAAATACTTCTACAAAATAGTATGAATCACAGTTGAATCATCAGTTAATAAAGGCCTATACCGGTAGAATTACCAATTCAATTTAATCAAAATATGCAAACTCTTGTTAGAAACGTAATACAAAATGTCGTTTAATTCCCCTTATGCTGCAGAAAATGCAATTCCACTGAATGTGCAGATATGCTTAGTAGAATGGAGAAAATTGTTAACGTCGAAATCAGTGAACTGCTGAAGAACTAATTTATGTATGTACTTACATATTTGTTTTCAGACTATATTACTTTGCATATTAATTATAATATATGCACCTCTT
>NC_051846.1:109553774-109556951 GCF_002237135.1 Teleopsis dalmanni | reverse complement strand
ATTTACTCTATAAAAATTTTATATGTAATATATTTCTATTTATTAATACTGAATAATAATATTTTAAAGGAAAAAAATCAAATGGACTTAGATTATTTGCTTTGCTGAATTTACCATTATTTCATCAAACAAAAAAAAATATAATTAAAAAAAAAGCATCTAACAATTCATACATGTGTGCATATATATATTTCTATTTATTAATACTAAATAAGAATATTTCAAGAAAAATCAAATGGACTTAGATTATTTGCCATGTTGAATTTACTATTGTTTCATCAAAAGGAAAAAAAATATAATTAAAATTAAAGCAACTAACAATTCATACATATGAACATATACAATAAGTTTTGCAAAAGAAACTATATAATGTAATATATATTTAATATATAAAGAGAGATAGGAGAAAAAATATTTGTTCGCTGATGCTATGTGCCAGGAGCGACGTTGTTGCAGCTGTGGTAGCGGTTGCTAGCGTCTGAATTGTTGTTGCTGTTCATGATGTTGCGTTCTGTTTTTTTTTTTTTTTAAATTCTGCTTAGATGTTTTAATCAAAAGAATCACGAACATAACCCCGGTTTAAAGTCAACAACTAAACCAGTGATTTGAATTTTCGTTTAAAAAAAAAATGACGGTTTTTTTTTCCTTTTTTTTTTGTTTTTTTTTTATTATATTTTTTTTTATTTCCGGTTAGTTTATTTCGTCCTTTAAGGATTTAGTTATTTAATTTTATGAATTTATATTTTTTTTTTCAAATTTTTCCTTTTTTTCTTTTAATTCCACACGCAAGTTTAGTTCGATTGGAGTCCACGCTAAGTTGTAGTTCACATGTGATCTTAACTTTGCGCAACTTTCTATGAGGATTGTTACCTATTTTAATTTACTCGAATTACTTCTGTATATCCCGGTGTTGAAAATTCAGTGTTCAATATTCAAATTACCGCACAAAATAAACAGAACTTATTTCGGGTATATTTAATCGAACAGACAAAAAGGACAATTTATGCTTTTATATTACTTGTAGTTCACAGAAGTTTTTTTAGTTTTTAGTATTTTTTCAATTTTAATTTCAACATTTATTTACTTCTGCTTCTGAACTTATAGTTCTAACAGAAGGAGGTTTGATGTATACTTATTATTAATTATATTAAACTTATTACTAATTAGGTTTAAAAAGTAAGCGATAAAAGCAAAAAACTTAAGTTAAATAAATAGTAGGGAAATAATTATAATTATATATGTATATATATCTACAAAAAACAAATTTTTTTGCAAAATCTTATCCGTTTATAATAAATGATCTGATTTTAAGACTATTTATTATATATGTGAATATTGCTTTCGATGATTGCGGATCAGTGCAGTTGAAAATTAGAGATTTCTTTTCTCTGAAGACCGTAAGTAAGAAACGAAGATGGTGATCTCGTACTGAGGAGTAAATAGGGCACTCAAACATAAAGTGATTCAACGTTTCTTCAGTTTGTAAATTACAAAGTGTACAAAGGTTGTTGATTTCGAGTCTGTGAATTTACCCGTTAATACAAAAACGAGTGCAGTGAGTTGGTGACAACCGCAATTGGGCAATAACCTTTGCCATAAAAAATTGCTTACGATTAAAGAGGTAACAGGCAGGTTTGTCATCCAGGGCTCTTAATATATTGCAATTCATGGATTGTGAATTGGGGAATTTTAAAATGTCTTTGAATTTTAGATATCTATAATAGCGTTCAAGGGCCATAGTTCGGTTATCAATCCAAGTTGCTGCAGTCGGTGTTTCCCACAAGTTTGTCATATTTACAACTTTAAGAAACTCATTAAATTGTGTAACCCAATTAAATTCACTTGTAGAAGAATAATTTAGCCCGACCTTCCCAAGAATCTGATTTAAATTTACTTATGGTTTGTACTGCCGTACCGAGCGCCATTTTCCCTTTTCTTATGGCAGTTTCTGCTACACATTTGCCTAATGTGGAGCTTGAGAAATTCACCCCTAAATATGTGTAGGACATCACGACAGAAATTTTTTGACATTTGTAAAAGAAATTTTTTGCCATTGGCCTACCCCCTCTTCTAAAGTGGACAATTTGGGTTTTTTCCGTGTTTACAAGTTTGTTTTTTTCGCAGTAACTTTCAAGTGCTAATAGATTTTTTCGTAAAATAATAGGGGACCTGGCTAGAACAACGGCGTCATCTGCAAAAAGCAGCATCAAAATATCATGTAGACCATTAATATTGATCCCTTCAATATTTGCATTCGTTAATTCTTTCTCAAGATCAGCAATAAACAATATGAAAAGGAGAGGGCTGAAAATTTTCCCTTGGAGAACGCCTTCGGTAACAGAGATAGGATCGGAGTCTTTTTGTTGAAGTTTGATCACGAAGAAAGCCTTGTCGTAAATAGACTGGAGAATTTTAATTAAGCGCGAACTTATACCTTGCGAATGAAGTTTTTGCCATAGCAGCATCTGGTCAATAGAATCAAATGCCCTTTTGAAATCAATAAAAAGTCCGTAAGCAGAGTTGTTTTTTAGACGTAGATGTATTTGAATTGCTGTTTGAAGAGTAAAAATATTATCAGTACATGATGTTTTTTTTCTAAACCCATTTTGAGACTCAAGAATTTTATTGTGTTGTTCCGCCCATGGCAAGAGGCGATCATACAGAATATGGGTAAAAATTTTTAAGATAATATTGCATAGAGCAATGCCTCTATAATTTTCGGGTGAGTTTATATCACCTTTTTTGTGTAACATAATAAGTACGGACTGTGACTAAGAAGCTGGTGTGCTTCCAGTTAAGAGAATATTATTGAATACAGACTGTAGGATATAAATCCATTGACTAGATAAATTCTTAAAGAACTCTGCCGTAATCGCATCTTCGCCTGGAGCCTTATTGATTTTGATTTTATTTATTGCTGATTTTATTTCAATTATTGTTATTTCCGAATCCAGCGCTTCGATGTTTTCAGTCAGTATAAGTTCAATGGTAGGACGAGGTGGATAAATTTGCTCGTAGAAGCTTTGCCAAACAGAATTTGGTATGGGGTTGTTGACAAAAGGTTTTCGATTGTACGATTTAATAAAATTCCAAAAGTCTTTCGAACTTTTTACGTTAAAGAACTTGTTTTTGACCTTAATTTCATATTCCGTTCTTTTTTCAGACAGCATTTTTTTG
>NC_051846.1:109536077-109553674 GCF_002237135.1 Teleopsis dalmanni | reverse complement strand
AAAATCTTTATTTATAATAAATCGATGTATATATGAACATAAATGTTCATCCTATTCCAAAACCCTTTAGTACCTAATTTCAAAATCTTTAATTACCTTGTTTCATTTTATAACTTCTAAAAATAAATAAATCTAACCAAACTAGAATATGTATGTGCATTTTTATTTTTATACGGAATCTTATATTAAGCGAATGTTTTGACTTCTACACATGGTTGCAAGAACGGTCGGGTCTACGTTCCGGAGCCACTCGTCACCTACGACGACCAAGTACCACCAAGGGACTCCACAAGCAGGTCCAGACGGGGGGTACAACAACTCGTACACATCATAAATTAAATTCCAGTATAACTATATAAGGTTTTTTAATTATTTTATAAAATAATTATATAAATCTAAGGCCGTGGCAACTTTTCCACTTTCTCTATATAGTAGAAGAACCCACAATTTCAACCTTTTCGACTCACCGCTTAGATGTTGCAACCACCAAAAGGCAATCTTGAATGGATGCTCATTTTGCCTAGCGAGAATAGTGGCGTTAATTATGGGATATCACTTGAGACATTATTGAGTTTGTGACACACTGCATATCCTGGAAACAAAACAGTTCAATTTTGATATAGCACAAACTAGTAAAACTGCCATTTACAAGAATTTAATAATTTCCTCGTATACGCAGTACTTTCGCTTTTCTGGAAAAATTTGGTAAATATTTTTAAAGTTTATATAAGACATTAACCACTACATTATATATATAATACATAAATATACTTAGCAACTACAAAAAAAAAACAAGCACTTAGTTATTTGCGATTTTATTAAGTATAAAAATGAAAAAATTTATGCGTTTTACAAATATTCATCCTTTTATGGATTTATAATATATTAGGAATGAGCACACGCAATTTCACTTCGAAAAGAAAAACGCCTTTATGCTTTCTTTTCTTCTTCAATTGCTTCCTTACTTGGTAATTGATTTTTCTCACACGTTTCAGTATGTTTCAATTTAGATGGATCAAAATTTTCAATTCCAGTTATGAAATTAATCTTCTCCTTTTCTTGTGCAATAACTGGAAAAAATACAATTTATATACACAACACAAAATTTATATTATATATGTTTAATAATCAATTACAAATGCAGATCACATATATATAAAGATAGATACACCGCATTTGCAAATACTTCAGTAGTAGCTTACCTTCACTATTTGGCAACGGATTTTTTTCATTGGTTTCAGTGTGTTTCAATTTAGACTGATTAAATGATGCAATACCAGCACACAAGGATTGTTGGGTTTTTTCTGCGGCGACATCTAATCATATTCATTTTTATCAAACTTTCTTCATTATTCAATATTTAGTTTTCTTACCTTGAGCCGAAGGCAATATAATTTTTTCCTGAGTACTTGCATTTTTTAATTTTTCCGTGTTAAAACCCTCGAGTTGACTTTTTAGATTTTCAGCTACTTTAGGAAGATCTTTTAGTGCAGGAGATGCCATTGTTGCTGTATATATATATTTTATACTTTTTCCCCCAAGGACTACAAATAAACAGCATTTACTTAAATGAATATTGAAACGGGATTATAATATAACACAAATAAATATTAAGAAAATACATTTAAATTTAGGTTATCTGGTTTAATTTTGCAATTTGCATTAGCTCAGACAAAATACTTCTACAAAATAGTATGAATCACAGTTGAATCATCAGTTAATAAAGGCCTATACCGGTAGAATTACCAATTCAATTTAATCAAAATATGCAAACTCTTGTTAGAAACGTAATACAAAATGTCGTTTAATTCCCCTTATGCTGCAGAAAATGCAATTCCACTGAATGTGCAGATATGCTTAGTAGAATGGAGAAAATTGTTAACGTCGAAATCAGTGAACTGCTGAAGAACTAATTTATGTATGTACTTACATATTTGTTTTCAGACTATATTACTTTGCATATTAATTATAATATATGCACCTCTTGTTGTTCCCCCCTTTTACATTTCCAAATTGGAAAATAAAATTAACTTATTACAACTTACAAAAAAAACTTGCAATGAAACAATATGTACTCTCACCATATATCAATTACAAACGCCGACCACTCCTATCAAAGGACTACTCAGAATTAAAGAATGTATAACTTGGATACCAACTCAAGCTATCAACACAGATATGTTGACCAAAGAACACAATAGAAAAGGAAAACTCTATTGTAAGCTTTAAAATGAATTTTGATGACAATTGGTTTAAGATTTAACCTGGCAGCTACATGTGCAAGTAGTTCGAGACAGTTGCATAGTGGTTTTGTTATGAAAAATACGTGAAAAAGTATATAATATAATTGGTGATGTAACTTAATTGAAACTTAATAAGTCGAACTGGTGTTAATTAGCTCATTCAATTGCACAAAACATTTGTTTGATAAAAAAAATACATTAAATAATTTTTATTAAAGCATACATAAACATTTTAAAATAACAAAATAGGCTAATATTAATAAAATTATATTAAATAATTTTCAATAACACTGGTATTAATTAATTAAAAAAAAATCAGAAGCTATTAACGAAATAAATTTATTGAAATAAAATAACTAAAAAATTAAAATCAAATAGAAATACTCATATGGACTTAATATATAACTAATACGTATATATTGTTATTACTTGAAAATGTACTGTTTATTTTAATTACATTGGCAACCCCTCTTTTATATCCAACCACTGTTATTTTTTTTCGTTCTTCTTTAATTAATGTTTGTGAAGGTAAGACGTGTTTTTATTTCACCTGCGCTAACATTGATTATGGGCCCGGGCAACGTGAACGAAATTAAAATTAAAATATGGCACGAATTATTTTTTTTTGTTGTTGTCTGCAATGTAGCCTCAGTTGTCAAGAAACCCACTACAACACCGGCGAGCATACCGGGCTAGCCACCGTGCCATGAGCGGCTTCTGAGGACACTAAATTTGTAACAACAGGTGGACACAACAGACTGAAGCAAGCATCAAGATGCTGGAATATGAAATTTACAACAATTCTTCAAAGTTTTGGGTTGCAGGTGTCGGAGCACGATACAGTGATACTGACTTGAAGATCTAAGTCAGGTTTTATTCTTATGATAGATAAAGTTATAATAAGCTGGTATTCTGAGCGTTAGAAGTGCGTTTCGTTATCAACAACTGAAACAGACTATATTGCAGCAGCTAGCGCAGTAAAGGAATTAATATGGCTTAAGCGTTTTGGTCTGATTTTGGGAATCCAAAGAGGGTGGAGTTCTGCATTGATGATCAAAGTGCAATTCGACTTGTAAAGAATCCTGAATTTCATAAAAGGAGAAAACACATTAACGTACGTTATCATTTTATAAGGAATGCATACAATAAACGTTCGTACATGTACGACGTTTTTTTATTTCACCCGCGCTAACATTGCTAATATAATACTAACATATAAAGTGTTGTTACCACTTTCATAAATTACTTCGGCTTTAATTAATGAATTTTTTTAGATCCTTCATTAAATTTAATGAATAAGTACAGTTAAAATTTTTACCTGAAAAAAATATCATTATACTTAAGTTTGGACTACAAACTTGTTATCCTCACTATATCAAATGTTTGAAAAACATCTAAAAAACAAATTATTCCTTCTGTTACGTTGCAAAGTACTGACAGTATTAATAAATAAACACAATCCATTATTGTTTACGCAAAAAAAATTTTGATATTTAAGATATTGTAATAAACTTTTGTAACAAATTTGGCAGATTACGAGTTGAATACCTGGTGCTTGTAGTCTTAAAAAATTATTTACGAATAATTAAATACAAGAAATATTTCCAAGACCACTGATGATGAAAAATTCAATTAACTAAAATAATTTTAGTTAATATAACAAAGTTTATTTAAAAAATAAAATATCAAAGATATGTAATATGATATAGAGATACTGTAACAAAGTTTATTTAAAAAATAAAATATCAGAGATATGGTGAAAGCGGACAGACGAAGATATAGCGGCTTTCATGTCAAGTCATGTCAAGACTAGCTTATCGAATTTGCGAAGCCAGTGACTACCAGCAATTAAACTACTGTGAATTGAATCACTAACAACAGTCATGTAGATTTTCAACATAATTTCAGCAAAAAACTAGACGCTCTTTAGACAAGGGCGTGCCGCAACGAAGGCAGCAACTATAAGCTCGACTTGCAATTAAAGACCTAGGTACGTCCGCCATTTTTTAATAAATACTGGTACCACTAGGTGATGACATCCAAAAAGCGTCCAAAGATTGTTTTTATTGAAATTGCACATAGTCTACTTAAGCTAATTAGTAATATTAATACGGCGGGAACTTATTATAGTCGACATTAATCTTAATACTTACAATAAAATATTTCCCCTATAATGATTAATGCAAATCAAAAGGCTTAGTTCATTTAAGCCGATATATTAGTCCTTCTGTATGAAGAAGGGATGATGCTTTTGCATTAAATTGGTATTAAAGTCTTTATTTATGTGCTTCAGCATGGATACCTTTCGGGTTTACCAAGAAGCATTAGTAATGACTATTAGTATCTTGTTTTGAAAGCGTTGGATTATATATAGTTGGAATCCATATATTCAAATAGGTTTCAATACCTGCTTGTAAATCATAATGTTGTATATCTACTAAATAACCACTTTAACGAGTTGAATTTTAAATTCAGTTGCTTCCGTTAAATTTCAACGTACTCACACCATCGGAGCTTCGCATCCACAATCATGCCTAAATATTTGGCTGAATTACAATATTGTATTTGTTGATCATCAATAAGAAGCGAAGTTGAAAAATTTTTTTTTGTACGAAACATCCAGATGTGCGGTTTTTGAATGTAAAGTTTTATCTTCCATTTTTTTGACACTGTAATTAACGCTATATCATGTGCGAAAGTAGCTACAGTTGTATTATTTGTACTTGGATAATCACTATTACATAAAAGATACAATAACGGACCAAATATGCTGCCTTGATGGACGCCAGTATTTATAGGACATATATCCGAGAAAGCATGAAAGATACGGCTCAAAAAGAATTTCGTATTCCATTGGGAGGAAAAGCTTAATTTTGTGGAGCAAACCTTTGTGCCACACCTTATCAAAGGCCATCGACACATCGAGAAATACAATTGAGCACACATTCATGCTTTCGAATGTATTTTCTATGGGTCTCAATTCGATGGATTTGATCTATAGTCGAGTGTTGTTTTCTGAATTTAAGCTGGTGATCAGGTATTACATGATTTCCAGATATAATCGGATCAAGTCTTTTTAATATAGATTTTTCAAGCAACTTGGAAGTAAAGATATAGGTCGAAATGACGTGACTTCATTAGCACGCTCATCTGGTTTAAGTACCATTATCACTTTTGACATTTTCCACATTATCAGAATGTATTTAAGTCGTAGTAAAGCATTGAACATTTCCGTTAGTTAAAGATAGTTTTGATGGATAGCTGCCTCAGTATTTCAGAAGTAATCAGGTCAAATCCAGATAATTTCCTTAGTTTGAGTTCAGTATTAATAATTTGAATGACTACTATTTCCGATATGTTGGATAAGTCATTAGATGTTAATGAGAACTGTATGTTATCCAAGTACAATTCGTTGCTATCGCTATTTCCCAAAGTAAAAACGTTGGACAAGTGATCGCAGAAAGCATTCGCGTTTCTTGATTATTTTTCAGCAATTTACCAGCAGTTCTTTTAATAGGCAAGTTTAAAACAACAGGCATTTTTAAATTCTTCGTGCATGTCCATTGTGAGTAGCAGAAAAATTTTGTGTTCACCCACAAAATTTTTCTTAAATTTTGCATAAATTCGTTAAATTTTACTCAAATTGATTTTTGTTTTCTGAATTATTTTAATCAAAGAAACAACAATAAAATTCAAAAACAAAAAATTTATAGTTATTCTTTGAAAAAAAATTAAACACAGTTAAATGCAAAAGCAAAACTTTTTTTTTAAATGCTTATACATTTATTTATTGTATCTTCTCTTACGCCGCGACTAACAATAAGTTGTAAAATCTTGTCACTAATCACATAATATTACGAATTTTCATTTTAACTATACATTGTATAAAATAAAATAAAATAAGTAAACCTTATATCACGAACCTCACTTAGGTTAGGTGTTAGGTGGTTTTTTAAGAAAGCGGTTCAACTTTATCAGATTACTTAAAAAAAAGGTGCGGTTTTTACTTCAAGCTATTGAATATTAATTAATGGCTGGACGGTCAGCTCTTTTTAGGCGGGAAGTAGTGGATAGATGTTCGCGATTTCTTGCTAGGAGATTAACATGCTCTGTCAGCCTTTTATTGTATTTTTTTCTTATATGGTATTGTCAAAACGTGTCTACATTTTAGTTCATTAATTTTAATTCGCCATTTTGATATCCATTTCTCCACGCGAAATAAGTGAGATTGAAGTTGGTTTGAAGCTAACACAACGTTTTTGTTTCGATATAAAATTACCAAAAAATCGTTTGTATTATTAGCAAACGTTGTGGTGACGACTGAGCTACTTATTGTGTCAAGAACACTTCCTTGTGGAACACCAGCTTCTATTGGGAAATTATTAGAAATATATGATTTACATTTAACTTTAAAACTTCTGTTATGCTGATACGATTCTAAACCTGAATAGATATTTGAATGTAAAGAACAGCGTTTCTTATAGGTATAGGAGCCCATTATACCATACTTCGTCAAAGGCTTGTTTAACATCGAGAAATACCGCGGAACAATATTCTCTGACCTCAAATGCGTGTCTTATTTCGTTCGTTATATGATTCACTTGCTTAATAGTTTTATGTTTTTCCCCAAAAACCAAACTGGTGAGAGGGTATTAGGTTTTGACCGTGAAGGAATGGTTTCAGCTTTAAAAGCAGTGCTCTTTCAAAGAGTTTAGAAAGGCATGATAGTAAGCTTATTGGCCTGTATGAAGAGGCAAGCGTGGGATCTTTGCCCGATTTATGAATCATAATAATCATGGATGTTTTCCACTCTGTTGGGTAAAAGCCAAATTTATTAATGGCATTAAAAAGTCTTGTGATAAAATTTATTGCCAAAAAGGGTAAGTTTTTTATCATAATGGGTGAGATATTATCATATCCCGGTGCCGTTTTGCAATCTAACTTATTTGTGATTATTTGAACAAGATCATTGGCCGTGATATACATGTCAGTAGATGGTGCATGTAGATGCTGAGTGGGAAAGTCATAATGTTCTGTTGCAGGATTTTGTTGGAACACCTCTTTTGGGTAATCAGCAAAAACGTTAGATTTTTCTTCATCACTTCGCGCCCAGTTTCCGAGAGAGTTTCTTATTGAAGAATCGGATTCTATGGGGGAACTTATATTTTTGCTAGCATTCTAATTAATTATCTTGCCTGACTTTAGTTTCCTTGCATAATGCAGATCTAAGTCTCCTTTGGGCTTCCTCAAATAAGTTTTTCGATAAAGGGGACCTAGATTTTTGCCATTCACGCCTTAATCTACGTTTTTGTAAAATTAAAATCTCTATGTCACTATTTGTAAGTACTTTATTGAATCTGTAAATTTTATTGTCCACCCCTAAGGTGGAGTTTTCTGCTGCTGAAATCAGAATTGAGTTTAAAATCGAGATTGTCTCTTCAAAATGAAATTCACATTTTATCTTGTAATTTTTGTGTATGTGTGAACTAATGTACTTTTTATATTTGAGCCAGTTTGTTCTAGGACTTGTGAGGCTATTGGAACAGTCTCGTAACTGACGAGCATCAAGTAAACAAAATGTAACTGGAGAATGGTTAGAAGACAAATCGCAGCTTGTGTATGTTGAGAAAAAATTTCTGCACATGTCGTTGGTTACGGCGAAGTCTATTAGGTCTGTTATTTTATTGTTATCGGCAGCACAATATGTTGGCTGCCCAGGAGAGATTACGTCTAATGCGTTTTTTCTATTTAGAATGGAATTGTGTAGCTGTTTACCTTTTGCATTACAGAACCGTGAACCCCAATACATGTGCTTGTCGTTGTAGTCTTCTGCTGCAAGGAATCTATAAACTAAAGTTAAGAAGCAATCCGTAAATTGGGGCTCAGTAATAATGAAGCGAGGGGGGCAGTAAACTGCCGATAAAGTTAAATTTTTTCCTTTGTGTCTAAGGCATATTGATGTAGCTCGCATATAATTATTAGCATATGTACCTAGTAAACTGTGTTTAAGATGCAGATGATGCAGATGTGCTTTGACATCTGGGTGATTATTTCGTTAAGAGTAGTTTGCATAATTGACATAAACTGAGTTAAGCTCTGAGTGAGAGTGGAGATCATAATTTCCAAACTATTACTTTGATTGGATTACGCAACGTATCTTTCTGTAGTGCTGACCTGTGATTCAGTTCTTAATAAATAGGACAGCCTCTGTAGTTTGCGGTGTGATTTCCACTGCACTTGGTACATTTTTTGGAGTTGGAATCCTTTAATGCTTTATCATCGCATTGGAACTACGGTGAAGCTCACCACATGCTACGCACCCTGTACAAAGAGTGGAATATGACTTAGTGTGGCCATACTCTTGGCAGTTTGTGCATTGCACTGGACCATTTCGCTTGTGGAGCTCCTCAACGCTAATTTGTTTGTTGTAGATGTAGATGGGATGACTTTCATTTCTTTTTAGGCTTAGAAGCTTCCGGGTGTTTTGATATTATATTTGTTACTAAATCATATTCACAAATAAAACAATTTTTCATTCTGCTGACTGCTTTATTGCTTTTCATTTCTTACATCTAACATACCATAGTTTCTTACATCTAATTTTCAATAGAATCCAATAGAATTATGTATCCATTTTATTTGTTGATACTTAAATTATTGCGTCTATTTGGTTAATCCAAATTAGACGTATATAAATATACGTATATATTAATATACAAAAAATAGCTTATATATTTATTAGTCATTTTAGTTTATGGTAATTTAATTTACAGTGGCATACATCTGGTTATTAACTGTATGCACTATTGCTTGCAATATGATCCCGTGAAACACTTAATACAAATTCATGACTTGAGCATACCGCAATCCAAATTGCCAAATGCATATTGAAACAATTAAATATGCATACAAATTATTTCAAGATTTCACGCAAGTAAGTGGTTTTGATTTAATGAGCTTTAACATTTCAGCGTAAGACTTGTCTGCCGTCTTGCTAATAAGAATAGCTTCAGGTCTCACTCTTGGCGCTTTAACGAGGTCCAGTTTTGTCACAGTTTTCCTCTTTTTATTTTCCACTAGTTGGCATTTATTGCAAGGCATTTCATGCTCCTTGCTTCCAATTTCTCGAATCTCAACTTTGGGTGGTGGACCGTTCAGTTTCTCATTTGCAGAACGCTTTAGTGCTCTCTGAGTTTGTACGCCAATGGAAGTCACACTCTTAGCTGTTACCGGTACTAGTGACCCTCTTTCTTGTTCCGACCTATACATCTTAACTATCTGCGCTAGCAGGTCCCGCATATCAATATTGATATGTCTTTGAGATTCCATCATCGCAGATAGTTGTAACATAATAGCTTATCTTCAACGCTATCGTCTGGCTCCAATGTTTTTTGAGATGCGTTTTGTTTCCGCATAGGTGATGACCTTTGCCCACTCATACCTTATTAATACGTTTATGAATTATTTAGAAAATTAAAAAGAATTAAGTACCTGTAAATTTCAAATGTACAAATTCAGAATTTACGTTTAACATTAAAATTTTGCTAGTAAATTTGAAATTTGCTAAATAAATTTACAATTTGCTAATTAAATTTATTTTAAAAATAATTATTTCACGGGCTAATTGGTCAGTTATTAAATAAATTTTATTATTTAGTTTTATAAGATTTTTATTGTCCAATATTTCGACTATAATCTATAGTTATCATCGGGGAACTATACATATAAATACATTGTAATTAATATTAAGGTATACATTACATAGAAACAAGAATAAATCACATTTACATTGAAACATGAAACATACATATGTATTTGGAAAATATACAATACTTTGACTATAAGAATCATAAAAATGACATATATATACGAAAAATATATTTATCCTCTTCCGGATTTGTCGAAGGTGTTTTTATACACCTGAGCACAGTGTTCTATGTCACTTTTGAAATTTAGTCTGGTGTCACTTGAAGTTTGAAGGATGTATAACATCTCTAAGAAAAAGCGTTTTTGTTGATGATTTTCTTGGTGTAACACCTTTATGTTATCAAGGTGTGGCTCATGTTTTGATGTAATGCAGTGTGATGCCAGTGACGTTTTTGTGTCAATATTATTTTTATATTTGACATTGTGTTTATGTCCGGCTATACGCGTCTTTAACTTGTTTTTTGTTGTATCAACATATACTTGGTGGCATATGTTGGATCCATCACCTTTACATTTAATTTGATAAATCACATTGTGTCTATCCAAAGTATCTATTTTAGATTTGGTGTTCGAAAACAGCGTCTTCATCGTGTTATGCGTCTTATATGTAATTTTATATTTTTGTTTGTCATATATTGTGAAAGTTGTAATTTGATTGGAGAGTTTTGGAACATATGCCATACTTTTATAAATTTGAGTATTATGGTTTACTTTTTGATTTCTTTTTTCTTTTAAAATTTTTTGAATTACTGGGTTGGGGAAATCATTTTTGTTCAAAACCATTTTGATATTATTTCTTACCTCCTTGTGCAAAATTGTGTCACTTAACTCTAATGCTCTTATAGCCATATTTTTGGATGTGTTACTTATTACATGGTGTGGGTGTTTTCAATTGAAGTTTATAATTCGTCCAGAGGCTGTTGGTTTTTGATACCATTTTGTCATTATACGATTATTATATCGAAATAAAATTTTGTTTTGAAAGTTTTGAATGATTTGTATAGAGAATTTTGGTGCACATCCCCATAACTGAATTCCATACGTCCACACCGGAGCTAAGATTTGCTTGTATATCATTAATTTATTGTTTAGAGAGACGGGTGATTTATTCCCAAGAAGCCAATATAAATTTTTGTATTTGGATTCTAGTTCAACTCGTTTTTTCTTTATATATTCTTTCCATTTCAACTTTGCATCTAAGTTCATGGCAAGGTATTTAGCTGTGTTTGAGTATGGTATTCGAGCACTGCACATAGTTATCGGCAAATAGTCAATTTTTTTGTTTGTGAAATTTACATGGATGGATTTCGCTTGATTGAGCTCAATTTTCCATTTTTTAGTCCAACTAATAATTTGATCAATGGAATGTTGCGTTGCTTCTGTTGATTCGTTTATGGTGTTTCCAGTGATAAGGATCGCTGTATCATCTGCAAACGTGGCAATAACACTTTCTGGTGGGACTTGCAAGTGGGCTGTGTAAATTAGGTACAGAATTGGGCCAAGTATACTTCCCTGCGGTACTCCGGCTTCAGTTGGTTCAAGTGTTGAGTACGCACCTTTATATTTCACTCTGAAGAATCGGCAAGATAAGTACGACCACATAATTTCGGATATTTGTCTCGAAAACCACAGTTCAATCTTATGCACAAGTCCTTTGTGCCAAACTTTATCAAAGGCTTTCGATACGTCTAGGAAAACTGCAGTGCAAATTTTTTGTTCTTCAAGTGCTCTTTCGATTTTGTCGCATATTCTGTGTATTTGTTCTACAGTAGAATGCTTTTTTCGGAACCCAAGCTGATGACTCGGAACTATTTGATTTTCTGTGAGAACAATCTGTATTCTATTAAGGAGAATTCGTTCAAAGATTTTTGATAAAACGGGTAATAAAGAAATTGGACGATACGACGAAACTTCATTAGCAGGTTTTCCTTGTTTGTGTACCATAAGTACTTCCACCACTTTCCAATAAATTGGAAAGTGTCTTAAGCGCAGAGCTGCATTAATTATTTTGCATAGTTTGATTATACCTTTATTAGGGAATTGGTTTAAGATCTCAGCGGTTATCTGATCCCAACCAGGAGCCTTTTTTAGTTTCATATTTCTTATTTCATTTTTTATTTCTCTTAGCGAAGTTGGTTTTATTGCTTGGTTTAATGGATTTAAATTAGACGTAGGAAGATTATTTCCATCGTCATTTAGTGTAAATGTTGCCTTAAGAAATTTTGCGAATAAATCTGCTTTTTCTTCGTCACTTTTGGCCCATGATGTGCCATCTGCTTTAATAGGAGGATTATGTTTTATAGGATGTTTTACTGCTTTCACGGCTTTCCATAGCGAGTAATCTGTGCGTTTCTCATAGGAAAGGCTTCTAAGATTCTGTTGTATCTTATCGTTTTTAATATTATTGATAAGTTTTCGTAGTTGTGCAGTTTTGCTATTTAATTCCGTTTTATCAGTTGGTGATCGTGTTCGTTGCCATTTTTTACGCAATTTCCTTTTTTCCCATATTAGTTTATTTATTTCTTTTGGAAGAGTTGGTCTAATCTGGTGTTTAGAGAACTGAGAAGTACTCATCCATGCTGATTTTTGAATCTGCTGTGTAAATAGAAGAACTTCGTTATCCACTTCAGTCGCTGAGTTTAGATCAGAGTTAATATTAAGAGTGTTTTCAAGGTGCAGCCTAAAGTAATCCCAGTTAGTAGATCTATTTATTAGATAAGGCTGCGGTTCATTTATGACTACACTTTTATTAATAGAGAGGTGCACAGGTGAATGATCAAAAGAGAGATCGTATCCATTTTCTATTTGTAAGAGTTCTTTTGGTATTTTTTTAGTTATAAAAAAGTTAATCAGATCCGGTATTTTTGCTGGGTCAGTTGGCCAATATGTTGGGCTTCCAGTTGATAAGACATCACATCGTGTAGCTTGTATGGGTTTTAATAGTTCTCGGCCCTTAGTTGTAGTTAATCGCGAACCCCAATGGACATGTTTAGCGTTGAAATCGCCGCCAATAATGAATTTATTTTTAAATTTAGAAAAGAAGTTTATATATTGATCTGTACTAATAGAATGTCTTGGAGGACTGTAGACCGAAATAATTGATAATTTTTGATTTTGTACTTTTATTGTAACAGTTGTGGCTTGAAACTCGTTACAGCTGATATTTTCCTCTTCATAGTGACTGATGGTTTCCTTTATTATAATAGCACTTCCCCCTCGTGCATTGTTATTCGGGTGAGTAGTGTGGTAAGTTTCATAACCTCTAAATTTTATATGTGATTCCCTCGTAAAGTGCGTTTCTGCTATTAGACATATATCGATGGACTTTTTGTAAAGAATAGTCTGTAGTTCGTTTTGTTGATGTAGCAGCCCATTTGCGTTCCAGAGCATAACTTTTATTGAAGACTGCATTACATACGGTGTTTGGGAAGGATCTGTTCTAGTTTACTTATCCGTTCATCTAAAACTTTATTAAATTTTTCCTGGTTTTGTAGCGGTTGAAGTACCAACTGCAAGGTTGAAGAAATTTCTCCAGGGTTTTGAGAGTTATTATTTGATTTTAGTGCTTGGGCATATGAAGGTGTTTCATAATTTTGTGTTAGTTTAGAAACTGGCAAATTTTTTATATATTCAGTGGCAGCAGAGTTGGATTTATCTGGCTTACTACTTTGGTTATCTTTCTGAACGGTTTTGTTTCGCATCTTTTGTAGCTCTTTGGCTACAATACATTCGCGATAGTTAGCTGGATGAGATTCGCCACAATTGCAGCATTTTGGTAAAGTTTCTGCTGGTTTTGTATAGCTTGTTGTTGGATGCTTTTCCGTACATTTAACACATCTTGCCAGTTTTAAACAGTAGTTCCTTGTGTGACCAAGAGTTTGACAATTTTTACACTGAGGTATTTGGTTTGGTCTTTTTACTGCTTCAATGGAGACAATAGTAGCTAATATATTATTTATTCCGTAAACCTTTTTAATGTCTTTAATAGACTCAAAGGTGAGCAGAAACATATCTAATGGCTTCTTTGTTTTCCATTTAAATTTCCGATCTGCTCTTATGGCTTTGAGTCCTTGTCTCTGTAAGTCCTCGACAATAAGTTTAGGTTCACAGGAGTGATGCAGGTTTTTAACAATAACACGAATAGGTCTTGTTTGTTTATCTTCATATGAGTACCAATCTATTTTAGCATTAGACAGCAGTATTGTTTTGCTTCTGTAGTCATCTGCTTCTCTGGTATTGAGCTTATACTTCCCATTATTTATAAGCTGGAATGAAAAATCAGTTTTTGCTGTATTTTTAATGTCTTCGTAAATCTTTATGCAATCAGTAACTCCTGATATCATTATTGGAGGGGGAGAATGCACTTTGGGGCCTTTAGTATTTAATAGAATTTTCGGTTTCGGATTGGCATTTGTATTTTTATCATATGAAACATGAAGCTCTAGAGAAGATTCAGCTTTTCGTTTTTTATTCGGACGTTTTTGATTCAATATCCTGTCAGTTTCTAACGTCAATTCCTCTTCATCAGTGTGATACTGAACACTCGTGCTATCTGATTTTGCATGAACAGCATTTTTATCAGCTTCTTTTTTTTGTGATAGTGTACTATTCATTTCTGCCTTTAGTTTTTGATTTTCTTTTTAAAGGCTTTCACAACTGATTTCTAATAGATTTATTTTTTCTGTTAAAAATTTAATGTTACGTTTTAACTCATTTAGCATGTTATCTTGAGTCTGATCCAAAGGTCTTTCATTTTTATATGAAGGGGAGGGAATATTCCTCATGGCATCTTGCATCCTTTTAGGCTGAGTTATTCATCATAGTTTAAAGCCTAAAATAAGGTTTATGTCGATGACCGATTTGAAAAATGTCTAGTTGTTTAAGTGTTGTAGTTATCCTGTAGCGCACAGTTTTCACGAAATAAACCAAAATTACGAAAACAAATATGTATAATTGAAAGAATTGAACAAAATATAAGAGTCACAATATATTTACAGTTTAGTTATTTAAAATTTTTAGGTTCATAAATAAATAAAAAATTTATTTTTATTTAAGTTTTTGAAGGTACTTATAACTTACACTGTGGCAACGACACATTTGCAATTTTTTACTTTCGTTAAGAAAAGCATATGCTGTCTCTATCAGCTGTTGAGCAAATAAATTTTATTTTTATTTTTTTTGCGTTTGTTTAATTTGCAAATTAAAGTTTAATTTTTTAGAATAAAAAATTTTTAAATTCACAAAACTGAACTTCACCTTTTAAAATCGGGCACCGTTTTGATAAATTGTTTTTTATTTATGATCAATGGATCAAGTGTTTATAACTTTGAAATATGAAATTTAACTTTTCAGATTAAAAACAATAGAAGTTGCGGAGCGATCACTTTTCGCGCGTGTTTTTATTCACTTTGTAATATTTCTGTGTTAATAATTTAATTGCTGCCTCTATCAGCTGATTTTGTATGTGTGCAATTATTTTGCAAAAAAAAGAACACCAAAAATTCAATAAAATAAAAAACGATAAATGAAAATTCAAAAACTAAAGAATTTAAAAAGAAATTTATGAAAAAATAACACTTATCGGCTGCAGTTTTTCATCGCTCCAAGTGAGTATATTATATTCCACCGCATTTAAGAACTTTCTATCGTACATACAGTTCAATTACAGGAGTTATATACCGAACCAGCGGACCACACTCGAAACGCGTGCAATCACGGCAAAAAACACGGACATTATGGTTGTTGTGATGACCAAATTGTGTTGTGCAATGTTGTGTTATGTTCTGTTCTGACGTGATGTGTTGTGTTGTAGGCTTAGCTTTGTGCTTTTGTGGAACTCGTTTTTAATAGAATATTAGCTGTGTCTATCAATACTTTTTTGCTTTAAATGTTGATCTGCTGTCTCTGTCAACTATTTAAGCATTTAATTTTAAGTAATGCAAAAAGAAAATAAACAAAAATCCGAAAAAGCTATTTTTAAATTAATATTTTATGCACTTTTTACTTTTGGAATTGTTTTTTTACTGATAATTTTATTCTTTTTGTGTTTTTATATAAATTACAAAAGTGGTTTTTACAAAAATATTTGGTTTAAATAGTTTTAAGACTGTGAATTTTAAATTTTTCGGAGACCGACTTGAAAACACGTCCGCTCACTAGAAATGTTGTTATGTTAATCACAAATTAATTTTTGAGTTGGAAATTCTACTCCTTTATTTTGTCATTACTTTATGACAAACGTTAGTATAATTACTTCAGCATGTGTTTGGCAATTTGGATATCGGAATCTAGAACATATGAAAATGTGTCATGTATTATGTACGATCATATTGCAAGCAATAGTGCATGCAATATGATTTGCCCTATTTTACAATTAGTCACCATATGTATTTCAACTGTTAAGAAAATTATATTGTTGACCAATGACGTAAGTATATAGAAATCAGAAATACTGTAACCAATAGCATTTGAGTAAATAATTAAATGTAAAATATGGTACCGAACTGTTTTCAGTATTATTTGTTATATTTTGTTTTATTTAAAAAATGCTTTAAGAGTAAAAAAACCCTTTTATTGCATCATATTAGAACTAATAAAAAAAATAACAAAAAAGAGAAAAAAAAAGAGAGATAATATATTCACAATATATAACAATTTACAAATTATTTAATAATAAAGCAAAAAAAGAAGAAATTGAATTAAAAATTAAACTTAAAAATTAAATTAATTTAAAATTAAAAAAAAAAATGACAATTAAAAAAAAATAACAATTAAAAAGAATAGAAAATAGAAATAACTGTCAGAACGGGTGGTATCAGGATAATTCATTAATCAGCAGTTTTTTAAAAGTTCCTGCTTTTGTTGTGTTTCTGGTTTCACATGAAAGCGAATTCAATACTCTGATAGAAGTTTAATCTTGGAATAATAAATAAAAGAGATCTATTGGATCGTGTTTGTTGCAGACATTCAAAAAGGTATTCAGGTGATTTAGTATTTATCAATTTAAATAGGAATAGACAGACACGAATCTTAATAAACTGTTCAATGTCATAAGATTGCATTTCTGAATTTACCCAGATATTCAAATCTTCTGAGACCGTAAACATATCGTGTCATGGAATTGGTTAAACTTCTTAACTTAGTTAGAAGTTTAAAAGGTAAACATAAACATAACATTGCAAATGTATGCGTGTCAAACTGAAGAAACACAGCAAATTTCATTGCGTAAACTCTATGAACTCACATCACACTTTCTTCCCTCTCTCATATATAAGTAACCGGTTTTCAAGTTCATGTTCATGTTACGTTCATGATAGTGTAAATCGGCCCAATGATTATAAAAATAAAAATAAATCTGAATACAATATAAAAATCTGTGTTTGAAATTTAGTTGGTGAACATATCTCCACAATTGTAATCACAGAGTTATGCTGAACGCAACGATTCCACAACGTGATCAGTGAAATGCGCTGACACGGCACAACGTGCACGGATAACATAGCTTGTCAAGCATACAAGAAGCGGGTGAAAATCAACTCAGAGCAGAACTGAAGTCTGTAATGACTTCAATGCTATACATTAAAGTAATTAATAAATAGCAATACCTACATATAAATGTATTCATAAATTGTGTTATTTATTATATTA
>NC_051846.1:109499442-109535977 GCF_002237135.1 Teleopsis dalmanni | reverse complement strand
ACACGTTTTTTTTTAAAAACTAAAAGTAACAAAACGTGCAGCGAGGGACCAACACATTAAGGACAAAAAAAAACACAACAAGAAGAAAAATGGGAGAAAAAATTGTAAGTCATTAATAAGAAATATTTATAGTTAAGTTTTTAAAATAGAAAGACATTGCATTTTTTAAGAAAGACAAAGCAAATCAAATGTGTTTTATTACAACACATAAAAATAATATTGTAATGATATAATATATATTTTTTTTAAAAATCAAATTTTATATGTAAATTTTCTGAATGTAAGTTTTATGTATGTAAATTTATTTCTGTATGTAAGTTTTTTTTTTTTGAGTTCTGTTGTTCTACGTTGTTATGTGAAATTTCTTAATTTTCAAGTTTGTTCAAATATGGGGAAAGTTGTTTTGTTTGCGATAAGCAATTCGAGGAAAAAGATTTAGAAAACCATCTAGATTCGCATAAATGGTTGTTTGAGGAAGCACATCGTATTGTTAGTAAAATAGACAATACAAAAGATAAGGGAATATCTTACGAAAACATAAGCATAAAACCCAATAAAAACTGCATAAAACGACCAGTACCAAAAACAGATAAAGAGTGGGCCCGACAATATAGGCAAGAATTTAGAGAATTGTGGAATTAAACATTGTTTTTTTTTTTCTAAGTAATAAGTGTAATGCAGAGATATGGTTTGGTATTTTCTCTTTTGATTAATTAATTATTGTTATTGGTTGAGTGGGGTCAGGTAATTGTTTTGTTTTTATTTCTCATAAATGGAAAAGGAAATCGAACATTTACAACAGGAGCTTAGAGTATTTAAAAGATATTTAGAATCGGCAAGAGTACACGCTTGGGAAAAATTAATTGAACTTAATCCAGATAAGGAATTTGTTCAATTAACAAAAGATCATATTAGACATAACAGGTTAACGAGGGTTGAAGAACTTGAATACATAAAGGAAAATATAGAGAGCGTGGAAGGGATAAGGTCTAAAGAATTGGCGAACGTTATTGAAGATTTGTCAGATGCTAAAAAGGGTTTGGAACATAAGTGTAAGCAACTAAGTTCACGCACGGAAGAACTAACATCTTTATTGCAAGACGCGGAAGATCAGACGGCAATTTTGGAGAACGTTTTAAAAAACCAGGGAAAAACGGAACAGGACATCAGTATAATCTTGGACTAAGAAGGTACAGATCACATTAGGGAAAACGAAATTAAAAAGCTAACAGCATAAATTGATGATTTAAAGAAAGAACTAGCGAAGTGCGGACAAACAAAACAGTTACTGAGAACAATGGTGGAAACAAACAATAACGAAAAAAAAGTTATGGCATCGATTACGGCAATCATGGAAATAGTAACCAAGGTGGTACCGTATTTCACGGGCACAGAAGGACCCGATCTACGGAGTGAAGTACACAAGTTTATTGCGGGTTGTGAACTGGTACAACAAGCACTACCGCAAGAGGGAGCACAGTATGTCGTAAGTTGCATAAAACAAAGATTGGTGAGTGTAGCTTACGAGAATATCGCGGGTAGACCATTCAACACAGTAAATGAATTGTGTGAGGCGGTTAAACGTACATACCTCAGGAAACGTACATTGGAACACATAAGGAATGATCTAACTTGTACCAAACAAAGACAGAATGAGTCGGCGAGTTCATTTGGAGGTAAACTAGAGGCGTTACTACATGAAGCCGAACAACTAATAAGAAATCAAGAAGGTGAGAGTGAAATTCTGTCACAGTTAGGAGAATACAGGCGACTAACAGTACGTTGTTTTATTAAGGGTTTGAAAGACAATAGTTTAAAGCATAGGTTTATTGGGTTAGAGAATGATCCTATCCAGAAACTAATTTTTATTGCAGAATCAGCCGAAGAATTATTGGGTGAATCACGTTCAAATATAAACATGTCCACCACAGAGAATCGAACAGAAATGAAATGTACGTTTTGTAAACAAGACGGACATGGATGGGCATACTGCCCAGAAAGACAAAATACGCCATACTGTACAAATTGTGGAGTATATGGGCATGAAAATGGACCCAAATGTAGAGAACATCCTATGGAGACAGTAAAACAAGAAAAAACGGCCTGCAATTTCTGCAAGAAGACGGGACACGATACAAAGGATTGTTTCAGTAGACTAAACAAATTGTATTGTACTTTTTGTGGAGTGAGAGGACATGAACAGAATAAATTTTGTAAATTGGGACATACAGGATGTGGGAACCAAAATAACTACAGTAACGTGAGACAAGAGAGGGAATGGCAAAACCATTCAGTACCTTTAAAGCACAGTAATCCAAACTTTAGCAGACCAAGTGGAAGACCTTTGAGTGCAAATCTTAGATGTTTTAGGTGCGGCAAAGAAGGACATTTTGCAAAAACTTGCAGAATAACAGTACCAAATCCGTCGGGAAACTTCAACCGGCCCAGTCTAAGACATTAGACTGGACTGCCGTAAATTCAAAAAGTAAATGTCAATTTAAGCTAGGACCTGCACGAATAACTAAAAGTAACAGCAACAACAATGTTCAGAACCGATCGAATACAAATAATAAGATGAAGAATTTAGGAGCCAAAACGGTTAATTCAAGGAATCATGGTATAATCACGATAAAACATAAGGAAGTGCAAGAAAATTTGCCCAACCAAATAGGGTTTAAAAATTCAGAGGAAAAAATTAGTTATTTGAAAAAGCCGAAATTGAATAATATAGTGTTGAGGGTGAACAAATATATGTTCAGTATTTGGACATGTATAGTTACATTACTAATTTCATATTGTTCAATACTATCGGATTACTGGAAAGAAAAATCAGAGTGGGTGTTTGAACAAATAGGAATTCTACGGGCAAAAGGAGCGAGTTACAATGCCAAAGGCAGCAGTAGTCAATCGTTTGATGATGCCTATGTAGAAGTACCTTGCGAACGTGCAGTGGGGAATAAACTTCGACTTTTAGTTGACTCGGGAGCAGACACCAGCCTTATAAAAACAGAGGCGTTAATCAATTTAAAAGATATAAACACCAAAGACACAAAGGGTCTTACAGGAGCTTTTGGAGGAAATATAAGTACATTGGGTACGGTCAAGATTGAACACCGAAAATTTCCAGCTCTACAATTCAAAATGCATGTAGTGCCAGTAGGTAGCCAGTTACCAGCAGACGGACTTCTAGGTCGAGATGAACTGTGGAACCGGTCTACTACAGACACAATTAAAAAGGTTTTAAAATTTTTTAAGAATAAAGAGGAATTAGCTACTTTACCACTGGTAAGCATTGTAGATCATGGTCGGATTTGTATAGCAGAAAGTATGACAATCCCAGGTAGATCAACAATGATTATTCCAGTAAAAGTAGTGCCTAAAGAAGGAACACTCGTAATACATAAAAAGGAAATATTTACAAATGTCTATTCAGGTGAATGTTTAACAGAAGTAAAAAACGGAATAGGTTTTGTAAGAATTTTGAATGCAAACAACTATGCAGTTGAAATGAATAGTGAAATTGAATTAAAGGGCAGTGATATGAATGAGTACTATGAGTACAATGTCCCTAATGTTAATTTGAACAAAGAAGTAAACTTACAGGAAAGGTACGGAAAATTACTGAAATTAATAAGATTGCATGAGCGTTTAAACAATGAAGAAAGACGGTTAATTACGCAGACAATTAAGGAATATAACGATGTATTTCACTTACCAGGAGATAAACTGTCCTATACATCAGTATTGGCACACGAAATTCCAACAAGTCATGATCAAATACCGGTAAATCAACGACAATATAGATTACCAGAAGCACATAAGGAAGAAATTAATAAGCAAGTTAGTGAAATGCTAGATGAAGGAATAATAACAAGGAGTAAATCACCATGGAACTCTCCTATCATCCTTGTACCAAAAAGGTCAGGTATAGATGGGGAAAAGAAATGGCGTCTCGTGGTTGATTTTAGAAAAATAAATGAAAAAGCAATTAAACACGTGTTTCCAATTCCTAGAATTGATGAAATTTTAGACCAACTAGGATGCAGTAGATATTTCTCAACGCTGGATTTGGCTAGTGGCTATCACCAGGTGATGGTAGACAGTAAAGACAGGGAGAAAACGGCATTTAGCACAGGTCTAGGACATTTTGAATTTCTTAGAATGCCATTTGGTTTAACAGGAGCACCCGCAACTTTTCAGCGAATTATGAATAGTATTTTAACAGGATTACAAGGGATAGATTGCTTCGTCTATCTCGACGATATTGTTATCTACGGAAGGAATTTAAATGAACACGACCAAAGGTTAAGGAGAGTATTACAAGCACTAAAAGAAAATAATTTAAAATTACAAACGGAGAAATGTCAGTTTTTAAGACGAGAAGTCGTTTACCTTGGGCATAAATGTTCAGACAAAGGAGTAATTCCAGATCCAGACAAAACCAAGTGTGTTAAGTCTATCCCAGCACCTCGAAATGTTAAGGAACTGCAATCATTTTTGGGACTTGTGAATTATTATAGGAAATTTATCCCACAAGCAGCGAGTGTGTGTTTACCACTTAATAAATTACTAAGGAAAGGAGAAAAGTTCGAATGGAACGACAGTTGTCAAGAAGCAATGATTAGACTGAAGGCGGCAATAACGAAGCCTCCTATACTTCAATATACAGATTTCTCAAAACCTTTTGTTTTAACAACTGACGCTAGTAATGAAGCGTTAGGTGCAGTATTGTCTCAGGGAGAAGTAGGTTCTGATTTACCACTTTATTTCGCAAGTCGTGCTCTGAGTAATACAGAGAAAAGATATTCAACTATAGAAAAGGAATTTCTTGCGATAGTTTGGGCAACTAGGAATTTTAGGTCTTACTTATTGGGAAGACATTTTAAAATATTTACTGACCATAAGCCATTAAGAGGTATAGCAAATCTTAAAGACCAAGACACACGTTTGGGAAGATTCCGATTGAAATTGTTGGAATACGATTTTGAAATTTTGTACAAACCAGGAAAAACCAATAAAAACGCGGATGCTCTGAGTCGGCTACCAATATCAGTAGTTACGAGAGGAAATAAAAGAGCAACAAATCTGAAGGAAAACAAAAATAAAATGGAACAAAATGAAATAGAAGAAGTGGAAGATACAAAGGACCAGACGAAAGAAGATTACGCGGTATTTCTAACCAATAAAAAAGATGTCCAAGAAGTGTTAAAGAAATTCCACGACTCACCTATCGGAGGACATCAAGGGGCTGTTAAAACATATTTTCGAATACGAAAACAGTTTAAATGGGCAGGCATGCAAAGACAGATAAAAGACTACGTCGGAACATGTTAACAATGCCAGAAAAACAAGAGCTCTAGGGTAGAGAAAATGCCAATGGTTTTGACGGATACCCCTCAAAGACCATTCGACAAAGTGTTTATGGATATTGTAGGCCCACTACCTACTACAGAGAGTGGGAATAAACTAATTTTAACATTTCAGGATGATTTTTCTAAGTATTTGGTATGTACAGCATTACAGGATGGGGAAGCTACGACAGTAGCAAGGAAATTCTTTAACGAAATAATTTCAAAATTCAATATACCAAAAGTGCTAGTGACAGACAATGGGACTAACTTCACATCAAAATTATTCAAAGAAATCTGCAAAATTCTTGGTGTTAAAAAGATACAAACTACTCCATATCATCCACAGGCAAATGGCTTTTTGGAAAGAAGTCATCGTCCTTTAGCGGAATTTTTAAGAAGTTTCGTTAAATTGGATGGATCCAACTGGGATGAGTGGTTGCATCATGCGATGCATGTTCATAATAACACTGTGCAGTCTGCAACAAAGCAGACACCATCGAAAACACTATTTGGGTTCGAATTCGAGATTCCTGTAACATTAAAAAGAAAACCAACACCACTATACAACCACGACGATTTTTCAAAAATTCTGAAATATCAAATTCAACGCTCATACGACGTGGTTCGAAAAAATCAGGAGTTAAACTATGATAAGAATTCTAAAAGTAGAATGTTCAAAGTAGGAGATAGGGTATGGTTGAAGAATACAAGTAGAAGAAATAAGTTTTCACCTATTTGGGTGGGACCTTTCCCAGTAACAGAAATTACTAGTCCAGTAAATACTAAGGTAATAATTTCAGGAAGGGAAAGAATATTCCACAATAATTTACTTAAATTACATAAAAAATAGACAAAATTATAACTATTAACAAGTTTTTTTTTAAATTTAGTCTTTAGTTTTAATTTTTAGGAGTTGTAGGTTTACAATTAGGAGATGAAGGTTCCTGTTTTTCCGGGGGGGAAAAGTAAAAAAAAAATGAAACTAGAAAACTGAAATAAATATTTTTTGTTTGACTCAACATTTTCATTATTATAATCTAAATAAATTTTTGACTAATAAGTAGTTTATAATAAGGAGCATAATAAATTTACAAAGTAAATATTTCTTAAAATATATTAATAAGAATAAATTTTTAACTAATAAGTAGTTTATAATAACAATCATAATAAACAACAGAACACAATAATAAAGAAATTTACAAATTTCAATTATCAAGAGTAAACATTTCTTAAAGTATTTAAATAAGAATAAACTTTTTGACTAATAAGTAGTTTATAATAAGAATCATAATAAAGAAATTTACAAATTTCAAGAGTAAACATTTACTAAAATATTTTAATAAGAACAAATTTTTAACTAATAAGTAGTTTATGAAGAGTAAACATGTATGGAAATATTTTTGACGCATATAAAGTGTTATTTTTTTTTAAGAATAATGTTATGAAAAAATTAAAATGTAATATAGATTTAAGATTTTAAAATTTAAATGAATAATTTAAAATGTAAACCTAAATTTGATGCAAGTTTAATATAGACCGTTAGATATATAACATTGTGTGCCACAATGTTCTTCATAGGGGGAAGGAATGTTGTGAGTTAAATATTTATTTTATTTAATTTCACGGGTTTTTTGCAGTTTTTCTGTATGGTAGTGTGTACGATCTTAGGTGATCGTACATTTCCCTAAAAATAGGCAAGGTTATTTGCATCTGGGCTGTTGTTGACCAGAACCAAAGCAGCAGACCGTCAGTTCGACGATAAGAAATGCTGAGTTTTGGTATTTGGTTAATAATTGGTGTCACGATGTAAGTGACTTTGAAATTGTAAATACGGAAGAATTGCAAAAATATGTAGAGCATTCTTATTAATAATAAAAACTTTGCAAATTTAGCAAAGTAAATTATGAAACTATGAAAAACCCAATTAGGTAACTAGGGTAATTTGAAGGTCATATATTGGATTTTTGCATCAAGTTTGGGTATATAAGATGGATTTAAAACCACAAAAGTGGTAGTTATAGTGAGAGTTGTAGCTGAAGTTGAAGTTAGAGTCTAAGTTAGAGTCTAAGTTGGAGTAAAAATTAAGAGTCAAAGAGGAGTCAAAGTCGGGAGTTTAAAGTTGTGTAGAAATAGAAAAATAAAAAAAGGTGGTTAAACGAAGTAGTGGTTAAAAATTATATACTGTACACTTAGCCAAATATAAAAAATGATCAAGCGTAGTAGCGCTGACAACAAATTTTAAAACAAATAAGTCGTGTGTGACTAAAATGAAAAGAAACCCAAAGAATATAAATTATAACATAAATAAAATTAATAAAATTAAATTGTGAAATTAAACTCAAGTGTTTTCATAATAGCTAAGGACATTTTAAGAATTAGCTATAAACAAATGCAACTGAAACATTTCGTCCAAAACTTGAAATAAAGGATTCAACATTTGGCACACTCGCGTTTTTCCATGAAAATACACAACACCAGCTTATAAATAATGGGAAGTATAAGCTCAATACCAAAGAAGCAGATGACTACAGAAGCAAAACAATACTGCTGTCTAATGCTAAAATAGATTGGTACTCATATGAAGATAAACAAACAAGACCTATTCGTGTTATTGTTAAAAACCTGCATCACTCCTGTGAACCTAAACTTATTGTCGAGGACTTACAGAGACAAGGGCTCAAAGCCATAAGAGCAGATCGGAAATTTAAATGGAAAACAAGGAAGCCATTAGATATGTTTCTGCTCACCTTTGAGTCTATTAAAGACATTAAAAAGGTTTACGGAATAAATAATATATTAGCTACTATTGTCTAAATTGAAGCAGTAAAAAGACCAAACCAAATACCTCAGTGTAAAAATTGTCAAACTCTTGGTCACACAAGGAACTACTGTTTAAAACTGACAAGATGTGTTAAATGTACGGGAAAGCATCCAACAACAAGCTATACAAAACCAGCAGAAACTTTACCAAAATGCTGCAATTGTGGCGAATCTCATCCAGCTAACTATCGCGGATGTGTTGTAGCCAAAGAGCTACAAAAGATGCGAAACAAAACCGTTCAGAAAGAAAACCAAAGTAGTAAGCCAGATAAACCCAATTCTGCTGCCACTGAATATATAAAAAAAATTTGCCAGTTTCTAAACTAACACAAAATTATGAAACACCTTCATATGCCCAAGCGCTAAAATCAAATAATAACTCTCAAAACCCTGGAGAAATTTCTTCAACCTTGCAGTTGGTACTTCAACTGCAACAAAAACAGGAAATATTTAATAAAGTTTTAGATGAACGGATACGTAAACTAGAACAGATCCTTCCCAAACACCGTATGTAATGCAGTCTTCAATAAAAGTTATGCTCTGGAACGCAAATGGGCTGCTACATCAACAAAACGAACTACAGACTATTCTTTACAAAAAGTCCATCGATATATGTCTAATAGCAGAAACGCACTTTACGAGGGAATCACATATAAAATTTAGAGGTTATGAAACTTACCACACTACTCACCCGAATAACAATGCACGAGGGGGAAGTGCTATTATAATAAAGGAAACCATCAGTCACTATGAAGAGGAAAATATCAGCTGTAGCGAGTTTCAAGCCACAACTGTTACAATAAAAGTACAAAATCAAAAATTATCAATTATTTCGGTCTACAGTCCTCCAAGACATTCTATTAGTACAGATCAATATATAAACTTCTTTTCTAAATTTAAAAATAAATTCATTATTGGCGGCGATTTCAACGCTAAACATGTCCATTGGGGTTCGCGATTAACTACAACTAAGGGCCGAGAACTATTAAAAGCCATACAAGCTACAGGATGTGATGTCTTATCAACTGGAAGCCCAACATATTGGCCAACTGACCCAGCGAAAATACCGGATCTGATTAACTCTTTTATAACTAAAAAAATACCAAAAGAACTCTTACAAATAGAAAATGGATATGATCTCTCTTTTGATCATTCACCTGTGCACCTCTCTATTAATAAAAGTGTAGTCATAAATGAACCGCAGCCTTATCTAATAAATAGATCTACTGACTGGGATTATTTTAGGCTGCACCTTGAAAACACTCTTAATATTAACTCTGATCCAAACTCAGCGACTGAAATGGATAACGAAGTTCTTCTATTTACACAGCAGATTCAAAAATCAGCATGGATGAGTACTTATCAGTTCTCTAAACACCAGATTAGACCAACTCTTCCAAAAGAAATAAATAAACTAATATGGGAAAAAAGGAAATTGCGTAAAAAATGGCAACGAACATGATTACCAACTGATAAAACGGAATTAAATAGCAAAACTGCACAACTACGAAAACTTATCAATAATGTTAAAAACGATAAGATACAACAGAATCTTAGAAGCCTTTCCTATGAGAAACGCACAGATTACTCGCTATGGAAAGCCGTGAAAGCAGTAAAACATCCTATAAATCATAATCCTCCTATTAAAGCAGATGGCACATCATGGGCCAAAAGTGACGAAGAAAAAGCAGATTTATTCGCAAAATTTCTTAAGGCAACATTTACACTAAATGACGATGGAAATAATCTTCCTACGTCTAATTTAAATCCATTAAACCAAGCAATAGAACCAACTTCGCTAAGAGAAATAAAAAATGAAATAAGAAATATGAAACTAAAAAAGGCTCCTGGTTGGGATCAGATAACCGCTGAGATCCTAAACCAATTCCCTAATGAAGGTATAATCAAACTATGCAAAATAATTAATGCAGCTCTGCGCTTAAGACACTTCCCAATTTATTGGAAAGTGGCGGAAGTACTTATGGTACACAAACAAGGAAAACCTGCTAATGAAGTTTCGTCGTATCGTCCAATTTCTTTATTACCCGTTTTATCAAAAATCTTTGAACGAATTCTCCTTAATAGAATACAGATTGTTCTCACAGAAAATCAAATAGTTCCGAGTCATCAGTTTGGGTTCCGAAAAAAGCATTCTACTGTAGAACAAATACACAGAAAATGCGACAAAATCGAAAGAGCACTTGAAGAACAAAAAATTTGCACTGCAGTTTTCCTAGACGTATCGAAAGCCTTTGATAAAGTTTGGCACAAAGGACTTGTGCATAAGATTGAACTGTGGTTTTCGAGACAAATATCCGAAATTATGTGGTCGTACTTATCTTGCCGATTCTTCAGAGTGAAATATAAAGGTGCGTACTCAACACTTGAACCAACTGAAGCCGGAGTACCGCAGGGAAGTATACTTGGCCCAATTCTGTACCTAATTTACACAGCCGACTTGCAAGTCCCACCAGAAAGTGTTATTGCCACGTTTGCAGATGATACAGCGATCCTTACCACTGGAAACACAATAAACGAATCAACAGAAGCAACGCATCATTCCATTGATCAAACTATTAGTTGGACTAAAAAATGGAAAATTGAGCTCAACCAAACGAAATCGGTCCATGTAAACTTCACAAACAAAAAAATTGACTATTTGCCGATAATTATGTGCAGTGCTCGAATACCATACTCAAACACAGTTAAATACCTTGCCATGCAAAGTTGAAATGGAAAGAACATATAAAGAAAAAACGAGTTGAACTAGAATCCAAATACAAAAATTTATATTGGCTTCTTGGGAAAAAATCACCCGTCTCTCTAAACAATAAATTAATGATATACAAGCAAATCTTAGCTCCGGTGTGGACGTATGGAATCCAGTTATGGGGATGTGCACCAAAATTCTCTATTCAAATCATTCAAAACTTTCAAAACAAAATTTTATTTCGATATAATAATCGTATAATGACAAAATGGTATCAAAAACCAACAGCCTCTGGACGAATTATAAACTTCAATTCAAAACACCCACACCATGTAATAAGTAACACATCCAAAAATATGGCTATAAGAGCATTAGAGTTAAGTGACACAATTTTGCACAAGGAGGTAAGAAATAATATCAAAATGGTTTTGAACAAAAATGATTTCCCCAACCCAGTAATTCAAAAAATTTTAAAAGAAAAAAGAAATCAAAAAGTAAACCATAATACTCAAATTTATAAAAGTATGGCATATGTTCCAAAACTCTCCAATCAAATTACAACTTTCACAATATATGACAAACAAAAATATAAAATTACATATAAGACGCATAACACGATGAAGACGCTGTTTTCGAACACCAAATCTAAAATAGATACTTTGGATAGACACAATGTGATTTATCAAATTAAATGTAAAGGTGATGGATCCAACATATGCCACCAAGTATATGTTGATACAACAAAAAACAAGTTAAAGACGCGTATAGCCGGACATAAACACAATGTCAAATATAAAAATAATATTGACACAAAAACGTCACTGGCATCACACTGCATTACATCAAAACATGAGCCACACCTTGATAACATAAAGGTGTTACACCAAGAAAATCATCAACAAAAACGCTTTTTCTTAGAGATGTTATACATCCTTCAAACTTCAAGTGACACCAGACTAAATTTCAAAAGTGACATAGAACACTGTGCTCAGGTGTATAAAAACACCTTCGACAAATCCGGAAGAGGATAAATATATTTTTCGTATATATATGTCATTTTTATGATTCTTATAGTCAAAGTATTGTATATTTTCCAAATACATATGTATGTTTCATGTTTCAATGTAAATGTGATTTATTCTTGTTTCTATGTAATGTATACCTTAACATTAATTACAATGTATTTATATGTATAGTTCCCCGATGATGACTATAGTTATAGTCGAAATATTGGAAAATAAAAAAAATCTTATAAAACTAAATAATAAAATTTATTTAATAACTGACCAATTAGCCCGTGAAATAATTATTTTTAAAATAAATTTAATTAGCAAATTGTAAATTTATTTAGCAAATTTCAAATTTACTAGCAAAATTTTAATGTTAAACGTAAATTCTGAATTTGTACATTTGAAATTTACAGGTACTTAATTCTTTTTAATTTTCTAAATAATTCATAAACGTATTAATAAGGTATGAGTGGGCAAAGGTCATCACCTATGCGGAAACAAAACGCATCTCAAAAAACATTGGAGCCAGACGATAGCGTTGAAGATAAGCTATTATGTTACAACTATCTGCGATGATGGAATCTCAAAGACATATCAATATTGATATGCGGGACCTGCTAGCGCAGATAGTTAAGATGTATAGGTCGGAACAAGAAAGAGGGTCACTAGTACCGGTAACAGCTAAGAGTGTGACTTCCATTGGCGTACAAACTCAGAGAGCACTAAAGCGTTCTGCAAATGAGAAACTGAACGGTCCACCACCCAAAGTTGAGATTCGAGAAATTGGAAGCAAGGAGCATGAAATGCCTTGCAATAAATGCCAACTAGTGGAAAATAAAAAGAGGAAAACTGTGACAAAACTGGACCTCGTTAAAGCGCCAAGAGTGAGACCTGAAGCTATTCTTATTAGCAAGACGGCAGACAAGTCTTACGCTGAAATGTTAAAGCTCATTAAATCAAAACCAGAGCTTCAAGAATTCGAAAAAAATGTGAACAGAATCCGAAAAACAACGAAGGCGGATATATTGCTTCAGCTTACCAAAGAAGCTAAAACTTTAGCTAAGGACTTATGCACTGAAATGAAGAACACACTTCAGGATTATGCTAGTGTAAAATCTTTAACACAACGCACCCTAATAGAATGCAGGGATCTGGACGAGGTAAAGTCCACCGAAGAGGTGTGCACAGCGATTGCTGACCAATTTCCACCAATAAACGTAAGCGACATCAACGTAAAGTTTCGGCGTTACGCAAGGGACAATACACGAACAGTGATTATCAATCACCCTACTATAGACAGTTCCAACGCCACAGATCTGGAGTAGATGCGGAAAGGCTTCCACAAAAATACCGAGAAAGCAGATCTAAGCTCTAAGCAGATCGTGCCCTAAACTAATGGCGAATATCGTTAAACACTTGTTCCCAAAAAAGGGAGAACTTAGAATCTTAATACCGATAGTCACAGATTTAAATCAAATCCCCCCGGTTACAGATTCTGAAGTCATAGCCGCTTCTCCCAGAGTTAAACCCAATAAATCTCCTGGATTGGATGGAATTCCCAATACCGTATTGAAGAAGGAAATTACAAAAACAAAGTTATATATTTAGGGATGTATTCAACAGCTGCCTACAGGAAGGAATTTTTCCTTCGTGTTGGAAAAAGCAGATTGGTGCTTATTCCTAAAGGTAATAAGCCCTCAGAACTACCATCGTCTTACACACCTTTATGCGTACTGGACACTGCAGGTAAGGTCCTTGAAAGAATTATGTGTTCTAGATCAGAAAATTTCACGGAGGCAAGGCAGGGTCTGTCAAATAACCAATTTGGCTTTAGACCTAAACGTTGTACTGTTGATGCTATACTACATGTATGCAATATTGCAAAGGAAGCTACTAAGGGCTTAAGGTGGCTAGTGGTACCAAAAAATACTGCGCAGTGGTGACCTTAGATGTTGAAAATGCTTTCAACATCGCTGAGTGGAGTAGCATCTTAAATTCGCTGTTGAAAATAAGAATCCCAGAATATCATTTAAAAATAATTACATCATATCTTAAGGACAGAATACTCTTACATGATACAGTCTCCGGACCCAAAACATATAAGATTACGGGAGGGGTTCCCAGGGATCAGTTCTAGCGCCAATTCTTTGGAATATCATGCACAATGGTATCCTTCGAATTGAAAAGCCGGACGGAGTAAACGTAATTGGGTATGCAGATGATATTGCAATAGTAGTGGTTGCAAAAACTCTAGATGAAGTGGCTAGGAATTGCAACGCTACTATTGCAGTAGCTAAATCGTGATTGCAATACAGCGGATTAGAGCTCGCTGAGCTCAAAACTAAGGTGCTGTTAATCAGCAGTAGGAAAAAGATTGAACAACTCTCAATTAAAGTGGGTGGCGTAGATATACAATCTAGCCCCCAACTTACGTATCTTGGTGTTATCCTAGATAGTAGGTTCAATTTCAAAACTCACCTAAAGCAATCGGAAGACAAAGCCTCACATGTTTGCAACACATTATCCCGGTTAATGCCAAATATAGGAGGCCCCAAGGACACCGCTTAAGTTCTTTAAGCATCAGTTTCCAAGTCTGTGAAGCTATATGCTGCTCCTGTGTTGGCACATGCTACAACCATAAAGTCGTAGTCACGCGTAATGAAAAGCGAAAATAGATTGTCAAATTTACGCATCTGGCGTGCTTACCGTACAGTATTGGAGAAAGTATTGGCTGGACGTATGCCAATCGCTGTTGGGCAGAGACAGTTTTTTCCTGCGTTCTCGTCTAACAATGACTGAAACTGTGCAATCTCTGTCAGATTCTTATCTAGAAATAAGAGACAAATACCTTAATAAGTGGCGACATAGATGCGACCATTCCCAAAAATCAAGATGAACGAAATATAAAAGTTTGGATTAACAGAGGATCTGGAGACCTGGGATTTCAATTAACGCAGTTTCTTACGGGGCATGCTGCTTCCGTGAATACTTATACCGATTCAGGCTTGCAAGTAATCCGTACTGCCAGTTTTGTCTAGATAAAATTGAGAGCCCCGTCAATATAATTAGAGATTGTATAAGATTCGTAGATACTAGACAAAATCTAGAAACTATAATTGGGGAGGCCAGCCCTCTTACTGTAGTAATGCAGATGTTGGCATGCATTGAAGAATGGAGCTTCAACAAGAGCACAATATCTAGAAGAATAAACACTGTTAGAGTGGAGGAAATACTTAGTACACAATCGGAGTGAAAGCACGCTAAGTTCTCTTCTAACCTGCTCTGTGAAGTTATACCTTAATTGGTCGACTGCAGGGATTTCCAGGAGTTTAAGCTGAGAATGTAGGGAACTTATTAGTCCGTAGGCATGTATGAGTCAATTAAGTCATGCATGAATCGGGCATGCAAATGGTACGGGCCAATTACAATATAAAATATAATATACATATTTAACTTTTTTTTATTTTTGCTTTATGTTGTTTTTTGTATCAATGTAATATAATTTTTACTTATATTTTTATTAAATTAAGCTTTATTTCATCTTAATAAAGTAGAAAAACAAGTAAATCTTATAGCAAATCTGCTATTTGCATACAAAATCACGTATGCATATGAGTAATTCAAATCCTCCCCCAGAGAGAAGACATACAATAAGCATTCCAAACAAACGTAATGCTTATCTATGGTAGTAATAGACGCATCAAACAAGTTGAACCAGAAAATTACACAAACCAATTAAAGCTTACCACACATTGAATCTTCAGCAGCATCGCCTGCATATCCCGACTAAGCGAGTCCAAAAAATAAAACAAAAATCCAAACAGGCATGAAACGCTAAGTTAATATCAAACGAAAACTTAGTCCACAAAAAGGTAACTTAAGAGGTGCTATAATAAACAAAATTAACAAAGATAGTGCACCCACAAATATACTTTCTGGCAATAGATTTGCTGAACTAGCTGAATCTACAGAGGAAGCTAATCAGCCTACAACCAAAAAGTGTAAGCCCCCTCCAATTTACTTGCTTGCGTGAAATCTTGAAATACTTTGTATGCATATTTAATTGTTTCAATATGCATTTGGCAATTTGGATTGCGGTATGCTCAAGTCATGAATTTGTATTAAGTGTTTCACGGGATCATATTGCAAGCAATAGTGCATACAGTTAATAACCAGATGTATGCCACTGTAAATTAAATTACCATAAACTAAAATGACTAATAAATATATAAGCTATTTTTTGTATATTAATATATACGTATATTTATATACGTCTAATTTGGATTAACCAAATAGACGCAAGTAATTTAAGTATCAACGAATAAAATGGATACATAATTCTATTGGATTCTATTGAAAATTAGATGTAAGAAACTATGGTATGTTAGATGTAAGAAATGAAAAGCAATAAAGCAGTCAGCAGAATGAAAAATTGTTTTATTTGTGAATATGATTTAGTAACAAATATAATATCAAAACACCCGGAAGCTTCTAAGCCTAAAAAGAAATGAAAGTCATCCCATCTACATCTACAACAAACAAATTAGCGTTGAGGAGCTCCACAAGCGAAATGGTCCAGTGCAATGCACAAACTGCCAAGAGTATGGCCACACTAAGTCATATTTCACTCTTTGTACAGGGTGCGTAGCATGTGGTGAGCTTCACCGTAGTTCCAATGCGATGATAAAGCATTAAAGGATTCCAACTCCAAAAAATGTACCAAGTGCAGTGGAAATCACACCGCAAACTACAGAGGCTGTCCTATTTATTAAGAACTGAATCACAGGTCAGCACTACAGAAAGATACGTTGCGTAATCCAATCAAAGTAATAGTTTGGAAATTATGATCTCCACTCTCACTCAGAGCTTAACTCAGTTTATGTCAATTATGCAAACTACTCTTAACGAAATAATCACGCAGATGTCAAAGCACATCCGCATCATCTGCATCTTAAACACAGTTTACTAGGTACATATGCTAATAATTATATGCGAGCTACATCAATATGGCTTAGACACAAAGGAAAAAATTTAACTTTATCGGCAGTTTACTGCCCCCCTCGCTTCATTATTACTGAGCCCCAATTTACGGATTGCTTCTTAACTTTAGTTTATAGATTTTTTGCAGCAGAAGACTATAACGACAAGCACATGTATTGGGGTTCACGGTTCTGTAATGCAAAAGGTAAACAGCTACACAATTCCATTCTAAATAGAAAAAACGCACTAGACGTAATCTCTCCTGGGCAGCCAACATATTGTGCTGCCGATAACAATAAAATAACAGACCTAATAGACTTCGCCGTAACCAACGACATGTGCAGAAATTTTTTCTCAACATACACAAGCTGCGATTTGTCTTCTGACCATTCTCCAGTTACATTTTGTTTACTTGATGCTCGTCAGTTACGAGACTGTACCAATAGCCTCACAAGTCCTAGAACAAACTGGCTCAAATATAAAAAGTACATTAGTTCACACATACACAAAAATTACAAGATAAAATGTGAATTTCATTTTGAAGAGACAATCTCGATTTTAAACTCAATTCTGATTTCAGCAGCAGAAAACTCTACCTTAGGGGTGGACAATAAAATTTACAGATTCAATAAAGTACTTACAAATAGTGACATAGAGAATATAGTTTTACAAAAACGTAGATTAAGGCGTGAATGGCAAAAATCTAGGTCCCCTTTATCGAAAAACTTATTTGAGGAAGCCCAAAGGAGACTTAGATCTGCATTATGCAAGGAAACTAAAGTCAGGCAAGATAATTAATTAGAATGCTAGCAAAAATATAAGTTCCCCCATAGAATCCGATTCTTCAATAAGAAACTCTCTCGGAAACTGGGCGCGAAGTGATGAAGAAAAATCTAACGTTTTTGCTGATTACCCAAAAGAGGTGTTCCAACAAAATCCTGCAACAGAACATTATGACTTTCCCACTCAGCATCTACATGCACCATCTACTGACATGTATATCACGGCCAATGATCTTGTTCAAATAATCACAAATAAGTTAGATTGCAAAACGGCACCGGGATATGATAATATCTCACCCATTATGATAAAAAACTTACCCTTTTTGGCAATAAATTTTATCACAAGACTTTTTAATGCCATTAATAAATTTGGCTTTTACCCAACAGAGTGGAAAACATCCATGATTATTATGATTCATAAATCGGGCAAAGATCCCACGCTTGCCTCTTCATACAGGCCAATAAGCTTACTATCATGCCTTTCTAAACTCTTTGAAAGAGCACTGCTTTTAAAGCTGAAACCATTCCTTCACGGTCAAAACCTAATACCCTCTCACCGGTTTGGTTTTTGGGGAAAAACATAGAACTATTAAGCAAGTGAATCATATAACGAACGAAATAAGACACGCATTTGAGGTCAGAGAATATTGTTCCGCGGTATTTCTCGATGTTAAACAAGCCTTTGACGAAGTATGGTATAATGGGCTCCTATACCTATAAGAAACGCTGTTCTTTACATTCAAATATCTATTCAGGTTTAGAATCGTATCAGCATAACAGAAGTTTTAAAGTTAAATGTAAATCATATATTTCTAATAATTTCCCAATAGAAGCTGGTGTTCCACAAGGAAGTGTTCTTGACACAATAAGTAGCTCAGTCGTCACCACAACGTTTGCTAATAATACAAACGATTTTTTGGTAATTTTATATCGAAACAAAAACGTTGTGTTAGCTTCAAACCAACTTCAATCTCACTTATTTCGCGTGGAGAAATGGATATCAAAATGGCGAATTAAAATTAATGAACTAAAATGTAGACACGTTTTGACAATACCATATAAGAAAAAAATACAATAAAAGGCTGACAGAGCATGTTAATCTCCTAGCAAGAAATCGCGAACATCTATCCACTACTTCCCGCCTAAAAAGAGCTGACCGTCCAGCCATTAATTAATATTCAATAGCTTGAAGTAAAAACCGCACCTTTTTTTTAAGTAATCTGATAAAGTTGAACCGCTTTCTTAAAAAACCACCTAACACCTAACCTAAGTGAGGTTCGTGATATAAGGTTTACTTATTTTATTTTATTTTATACAATGTATAGTTAAAATGAAAATTCGTAATATTATGTGATTAGTGACAAGATTTTACAACTTATTGTTAGTCGCGGCGTAAGAGAAGATACAATAAATAAATGTATAAGCATTTAAAAAAAAAGTTTTGCTTTTGCATTTAACTGTGTTTAATTTTTTTTCAAAGAATAACTATAAATTTTTTGTTTTTGAATTTTATTGTTGTTTCTTTGATTAAAATAATTCAGAAAACAAAAATCAATTTGAGTAAAATTTAACGAATTTATGCAAAATTTAAGAAAAATTTTGTGGGTGAACACAAAATTTTTCTGCTACTCACAATGGACATGCACGAAGAATTTAAAAATGCCTGTTGTTTTAAACTTGCCTATTAAAAGAACTGCTGGTAAATTGCTGAAAAATAATCAAGAAACGCGAATGCTTTCTGCGATCACTTGTCCAACGTTTTTACTTTGGGAAATAGCGATAGCAACGAATTGTACTTGGATAACATACAGTTCTCATTAACATCTAATGACTTATCCAACATATCGGAAATAGTAGTCATTCAAATTATTAATACTGAACTCAAACTAAGGAAATTATCTGGATTTGACCTGATTACTTCTGAAATACTGAGGCAGCTATCCATCAAAACTATCTTTAACTAACGGAAATGTTCAATGCTTTACTACGACTTAAATACATTCTGATAATGTGGAAAATGTCAAAAGTGATAATGGTACTTAAACCAGATGAGCGTGCTAATGAAGTCACGTCATTTCGACCTATATCTTTACTTCCAAGTTGCTTGAAAAATCTATATTAAAAAGACTTGATCCGATTATATCTGGAAATCATGTAATACCTGATCACCAGCTTAAATTCAGAAAACAACACTCGACTATAGATCAAATCCATCGAATTGAGACCCATAGAAAATACATTCGAAAGCATGAATGTGTGCTCAATTGTATTTCTCGATGTGTCGATGGCCTTTGATAAGGTGTGGCACAAAGGTTTGCTCCACAAAATTAAGCTTTTCCTCCCAATGGAATACGAAATTCTTTTTGAGCCGTATCTTTCATGCTTTCTCGGATATATGTCCTATAAATACTGGCGTCCATCAAGGCAGCATATTTGGTCCGTTATTGTATCTTTTATGTAATAGTGATTATCCAAGTACAAATAATACAACTGTAGCTACTTTCGCACATGATATAGCGTTAATTACAGTGTCAAAAAAATGGAAGATAAAACTTTACATTCAAAAACCGCACATCTGGATGTTTCGTACAAAAAAAAATTTTTCAACTTCGCTTCTTATTGATGATCAACAAATACAATATTGTAATTCAGCCAAATATTTAGGCATGATTGTGGATGCGAAGCTCCGATGGTGTGAGTACGTTGAAATTTAACGGAAGCAACTGAATTTAAAATTCAACTCGTTAAAGTGGTTATTTAGTAGATATACAACATTATGATTTACAAGCAGGTATTGAAACCTATTTGAATATATGGATTCCAACTATATATAATCCAACGCTTTCAAAACAAGATACTAATAGTCATTACTAATGCTTCTTGGTAAACCCGAAAGGTATCCATGCTGAAGCACATAAATAAAGACTTCAATACCAATTTAATGCAAAAGCATCATCCCTTCTTCATACAGAAGGACTAATATATCGGCTTAAATGAACTAAGCCTTTTGATTTGCATTAATCATTATAAGGGAAATATTTTATTGTAAGTATTAAGATTAATGTCGACTATAATAAGTTCCCGCCGTATTAATATTACTAATTAGCTTAAGTAGACTATGTGCAATTTCAATAAAAACAATCTTTGGACGCTTTTTGGATGTCATCACCTAGTGGTACCAGTATTTAATAAAAATGGGGGACGTACCTAGGTCTTTAATTGCAAGTCAAGCTTATAGTTGCTGCCTTCGTTGCGGCACGCCCTTGTCTAAAGAGCGTCTAGTTTTTTGCTGAAATTATGTTGAAAATCTACATGACTGTTGTTAGTGATTCAATTCACAGTAGTTTAATTGCTGGTAGTCACTGGCTTCGCAAATTCGATAAGCTAGTCTTGACATGACTTGACATGAAAGCCGCTATATCTTCGTCTGTCCGCTTTCACCATATCTCTGATATTTTATTTTTTAAATAAACTTTGTTACAGTATCTCTATATCATATTACATATCTTTGATATTTTATTTTTTAAATAAACTTTGTTATATTAACTTTTTTTTTTTTTTTTTTGAAATCCATTTATTTATTACAATCTGTCAGGAATGAATGACAATAAGTAATATATATAAATTTAAATCGTAATAATGATTATTACGATATAAAAAGAAAGGCACGTATGGACTATGCCCAGTGACATATCCATATATATTTAAAATAAAAGTGTATTGTCTACATATACATATTTAAAATGTCTCGCGATGTTTTTCTTCTCAGCCTTGTAAAGGTATTGGAAGCGGACATCAGTTGAGTAACCAGAGGGTTAGGGTGCATATATAAGCGTTGAGCGTAATTCTTTAAAATACTTGCTATTTCTTCCTTGATTGTTCGAACATGTAATTGTTTATGTAGCTGTTCATTCGTTATATACCAAGGTGCGTTTGTGATCATTCGTAGTGTTTTAGATTGGAAGCGCTGTATAATTGCCAGGTTTGAGTCTGCTGTAGTACCCCATAATTGGGCCCCATAACTCCATATAGGTTTAAGTACAGATTTGTATATAAGCAGCTTATTGTCGAGTGACAGTTTGGAATTTCGGCTGAGGAACCAAAATAAGTTTCGTAATTTAAGACCCAAGGCTTTATGCTTTTTGAATATGTGCGATTTCCAGGTTAGCTTACTATCCAGATGTATGCCCAAGTATTTTGTTTCTACAGCTTGTGGTAATTGAGTATTGTTTATTAAGACCGGCGGGCACGTAGAACGTTTTGTAGTGAATGTTACCTGGACAGATTTTGATTCATTCGGTTGAATACGCCAGTTTATCATCCAGAGAGCAACATTATCAAGGCAGGTTTGAAGTTTGGTGGAAGCACGGATTGGGTCACTGTCAACTGATAAAATAGCTGTGTCGTCTGCAAATGTACCGATAACACTCTCATCGGTAAGGGGAAGATCCGCAGTAAATAAAAGATAAAGCATTGGTCCCATTATGCTACCTTGAGGTACTCCTGCTTCTATATCATGAAATACTGTAGTTTCGTTTCCATGCTTAACGAAAAAGTGCCTAGCCGAGAGGTATGATTTTATAAATATGAAAAAATTTAGAGGTAGATACAGTTTTAGTTTGAACAGGAGGCCCTCATGCCATACTCGATCAAACGCTTGTGAAATATCTATAAATGCCGCAGTGCAATATTTTTTACCATCTATCGCACTATGGATATGTCTGACAAGTCTGTGAATTTGTTCTATTGTGCTATGTTTTTGGCGAAAGCCGAATTGATGGTCAGGTATGAGTCTGTTTTGTTGGATAAACGGAGTAAGGCGCTTTAGAAACAGGATTTCCATAACTTTTGACAGGATCGGAAGTAGACTTATTGGCCGATATGATTTGACGTCTTCTGGGCTTTTCCCTGGTTTCGGTATCATGGAGATTTGTGCTATCTTCCACTGTGGCGGAATAAACCCCCTTATTATCACAGCGTTAAATAGATGAGTGAGAAATACAAATCCTTTTGGTGGGAGCTGCTGCAAGGCCATGCCTGTGATTAAATCGTATCCTGGAGCTTTTTTTACTTTTAACTTTGTTATTACATCTCTAACTTCATTAATAGTATATCTTTTAATTGGAGGTTCCAATTGATAAGGCTCTTGTAGAAAATTAATCCTTTGATTCATGACATCAGGCATATTTTGGTTATCATTTGATTTAAAGACCTGGTCCAAATGTAACGCAAATGTTTCTGCTTTTTCAATATCGCTTTTTGCCCATGAGTTGTCGATTTTGCGTATAGGTGGTTGATAGACAATCGGTCTGTTGTTCTTTTTTATGGCTTTCCAAAGGGAATATTTTGTATCACATGAAGCACTTAGTTTTTGAAGGTATAGCGACGTGCGAATATTGTTATACTTTAAAAGAAGGGCTTTAACGAGTTTACACAGTTTGTTTAAGCGAGTTTTATCCGCAGGGAATCTCGACTGTTGCCAATGTTTTCTCATCCTACGCTTTTCTTTAATCAGGTATCTAATGTTAAATGGATAATCTAGCTTAACACTTTTAGAAATTGGTGGAGTTGATTCCCATGCAGACATTTGGACACAAGAGTTGAAATGCTCTACTGCTTCAGTTACGTCAGATTCAGTTTTTAACCTGACTTCGGTATTTAGACCAATTGAAATTAGTTGACGGTAACTATTCCAGTCAGTGTTTTTATTATGAAGAATACATTTTTCCATAATTTCACAGCAGTCATTGAGAGTGATTATTATTGGCGAGTGGTCAGATGACAAGTCGAAATTGGACTTACAGGTAGTTGTTTCAATACGTACCCCCTTTGATACCGCAAAATCAATTAAGTCAGGTATTTTTCTTCTATCTGTTGGCCAATATGTGGGTTCACCTGTTGAGATTGTGTGGAGGTTGAGTACAATTATTGCTTCGAAGAGTTGACGTCCTTTTGGAGATATTAGGCGGGAACCCCATTTTAAGTGTTTAGCATTAAAATCTCCGCCTACTAGGAACCTAGGTCCAAGCAGCTGAAAAAATGATATGTACATATCTTTCGTGATACTGTGGCGCGGTGGGCTGTAGAGTGATGAGAAAGTCATGTCGCCTTCTTTAGTTTGTACTACAATGTTTGTTGCCTGGATTTCATTCTTGCAATATGGTTTTGCTTCATAATGTTTTATCGAGTTCCTTATGAGGACCGCAGAGCCACCATTTCCTTTACCACTGGGATGCATTGTGTGATAAAGTTCGTAGTTTGGAATTTTAAAGAAACTACGCGTCGTGAAATGGGTTTCTGATACTAGCATTATGTCGACCTGGTTTAATTTTAAAAATGCTTTTATTTCGATAGCATGTTTTGATAGACCATTAGCGTTCCATATGACTACTACTAAATCAAGAATTTTGTTTAGTCGTCAAGTTGATCAGTAAATTTGTCATTACTACGATTTGTTGCATCATTTGCTTCAACAGTGATGTCATCTCACAGAATTCTTCCACAAAATTATTTGGAATTGGTGAAAGCTTCTCCTCTGTTTCGCTACTGGTGTTTGACTTCACTATTTGTGCGAATGTTTCAGGTGAATGAGAAGTCGTGATGTGTTTTTTGTTTAGCGAAGGAAGAGGATTTTCTTGAATTTGTACTTCCGGCGCCCTAGGTCTTAGTTGGGGATACATTTTTTTTTGCAGGTTTTTGTATATTTGACATCCTTTGTAGTTGGCCGGATGATTTCCTTCACATAGAACACATTTGACATCATTGGATCTGCTTTTCCTTTCGCAATTTACAGAAGCATGATTTCCAGCGCACTTGATGCATTTAGGTTTGCGGTGACAGTATCCTTTTGTGTGCCCATACTGTTGGCAGTTTGCACATTGAGGGATTTCCCGTTTCGGGTGAGGTGGTTCAAATGTAACTGTAGTATACAAGAGTTTCTTAACCAAATAAATATCCTTATTATTTAGGTTTGGTGCAAGTTCAATAATAAACATGGGGAGAGGTTCACCTGACCCTCTACGTTTAATGTTCCAAACGTTTACAGCCGTATGTTCATGCTCCAGAAGTGCATTTTTGATTTCATCAATATCGGTTGAATGATGCAAATTTTTCAATATAACCCTAAAGCTTCTCTCTGTTTTTGGTTTGTAAGTGTAGAATTCAGTGTTTTTTAACTCCAACTGCTTTACAATGCTTACGTAAGAGTCAGATGTAGAAGGTTGAACTCTTACTTGACTTGGATTTAGCACTTTTAAGTCGAATTGATTTGCCGCATGTTCGTTTAACACATCTATTAGAGGCTTGATACAATGTACCTTATCAATAAATATAGGTGGAGGTTTCATTAATTTTGGATCCGTATCATTATTTTTTAACGATTCTTCAGTTTCTTCAGAGTCATCTTCCTGGAGATCTGCGTATCGGTTTGGTTTGACGGGTTCATTTAGCCAGTATGAGTCTAGCTTGGTTTGTTTTTGGCTTACTTGATGATTTTTACTTGGACTATCGCGTTGACGTTTTCGGTTATTAACTACTGTCCAAGTGTCGTTAACAGAGGTTTCGTTTCTGGTGGTTGCAGCTTGATTCGATCCTTTATTTTGGAGGAGGTTATTTTTTTCTTCATTATACAATTTTTGAAGCTGTTGTTGAAGTAGTTGAATTTGTTGTTGTATATTTTTCACCTGAACTGATTTAGCCTTTTTCTCTTTTAGATGACCCGAAGTCGCATTGTTTGACGCCTGCCGCGTGTTCATATTAGTTTCTTTGCGTGTATTGGATAGTATTGTTTCGTGTTGATTTGGTGAACTAAGTTTTATATTATCGTTTTTATTATTTATTAATTTAATTTTGTTAGCGATGGCGATTTCACTAGCTATTTTTGTTATGCTTGATTCGATTTTTGAATTTTCTAAAAGTTTGTTTGGGGAATTATTTATTATTTTAGAGTCATCAGTGTTTAGTGTTATATAGCCATTTAGGCCATTTTCACTAATTAGAGAGTGCCGGCGTACAACTTTTTCGTAATCGCTCATACAATAAATTTACAATATTTTTACAGTAAGTTTATTTAATTTTATTTTAATTATTTAAAAATTTAAATTTATAAATAAGTAAATTTATTTATTTTTATTTATTTATTTTTATTTATTTTTATATAAGTTTGTTTTATTTTACTTTTAGTAAAATAATTGAAAAAAAATAAATATGTAATATTTGTTTATGTATTTAAATTTAATTCTTGAAAGTTACACTGTGGCAACACTACAAATATAATTTCTTACTTTCGATCATATGCTGTCTCTATCAGCTGTTTGAGCAAAACTTAATTTTGATTTATTTTGTGTTGGCTTTGTTATTTCTTTGCAAACTTAAAATTTAATTTGATTAACAAAAAATTTTTTATATTACAGAAAAACTGATTAACACCGTCCACTGGCACTGTTTTTTCACAGATTCCTTCATTTAAGGTCTATTGTTCAAATTATCATAACTTTGAAATTTAAATTTAACTATTTCTAATCAAAAAAGACAAAAGTTACGGAGTGAACACTTTTTGCGCTTTTTGCGTTATATTAACTAAAATTATTTTAGTTAATTGAATTTTTCATCATCAGTGGTCTTGGAAATATTTGTTGTATTTAATTATTCGTAAATAATTTTTTAAGACTACAAGCACCAGATATTCAACTCGTAATCTGCCAAATTTGTTACAAAAGTTTATTACAATATCTTAAATATCAAAATTTTTTTTGCGTAAACAATAATGGATTGTGTTTATTAATTAATACTGTCAGTACTTTGCAACGTAACAGAAGGAATAATTTGTTTTTTAGATGTTTTTCAAACATTTGATATAGTGAGGCTAACAAGTTTTTAGTCCAAACTTAAGTATAATGATATTTTTTTCAGGTAAAAATTTTAACTGTACTTATTCATTAAATTTAATGAAGGATCTAAAAAAATTCATTAATTAAAGCCGAAGTAATTTATGAAAGTGGTAACAACACTTTATATGTTAGTATTATATTAGCAATGTTAGCGCGGGTGAAATAAAAAAACGTCGTACATTTACGACCGTTTATTGTACGCATTCCTTATAAAATGATAACGTACGTCAATGTGTTTTCTCCTTTTATGAAATTCAGGATTCTTTACAAGTCGAATTGCACTTTGATCATCAATGCAGAACTCCACCCTCTCTGGATTCCCAAAATCAGACCAAAACGCTTAAGCCAGATTAATTCCTTTGCTGCGCTAGCTGCTGCAATATAGTCTGTTTCAGTTGTTGATAACGAAACGCACTTCTGACGCTCAGAAAACCAGCTTATTATAACTTTATCTATCATAAGAATAAAACCTGACTTAGATCTTCAAGTCAGTATCACTGTATCATGCTCCGACACCTGAAACCCAAAACTTTGAAGAATTGTTGTAAATTTCATATTCCAGCATCTTGATGCTTGCTTCAGTCTGTTGTGTCCACCTGTTGTTACAAATTTAGTGTCCTCAGAAGCCGCTCATGGCACGGTGCCTAGCCCGGTATGCTCGCCGGTGTTGTAGTGGGTTTCCTGACAACTGAGGCTACACTGCAGACAACAACAAAAAAAAATAATTCGTGCCATATTTTAAAAGAAAACAATCTCCCACAACTGCTGCAGTGATCATCAAGGTTGGGCATCGAGCGCTCCCCATCTTGTATGATGAAAGTTTTTTCCAATTCAAAAAAAAGAAAATTGAACAACGAGATAAAGAAATGAGATTACTTTGTTCTAATTAATTCTTGATAGCATATATAATTTTTTTTTTGTTTTTTTATATTTAAATATTATATTTTAAAAGTTAAATGAATAAGATAATTATCAGTATAGAAATAGGAGTTGAATTACTAATAGAAGTATAAATATAGAAATAGAAGTTGAATTCATAATAGAACTATAAGTATAGAAATAAGAGCAAATATTAAGCTGAAATAAATAGTTTTTAATCAGAAAAGAAAATAATTAACAATAATTAGAAGTGATGTCTAGGTTATAGGGTAAAGTATATTGATGATCAAAATAAATAAATAGATCATGAAGTTTAACTGAAGTTAGAAGTAGATTGTTTTCTTTTGAAATATGACACGAATTATTTTTTTTTGTTGTTGTCTGCAGTGTAGCCTCAGTTAACAAGAACCCCACCCTAACACCGGCGAGCATACCGGGCTAGCCACCGTGCCATGAGCGGCTTCTGAGGACACTAAATTTGTAACAACAGGTGGACACAATAAGTCCATATAAACTTTTCACCAGCTTGCATACACATCCACTGCCGTCATCGTAACCCATTGGTTGCTGCACGTAAATGTTTCTTCTAAACTGCTATTTAAGAATGCTGTCTTAACATCGAATTGTATAAAAGCCATCTAATGTATTGCTGCCGTAGCTTCTTCAAAAGATTTAGACTCCTCGCTTATCATAAGGGCTGCAATATGTTCCGAATTAGTTTTACAGCTCTTATTGTGGTTGTTCTTGTCATCATTGTTATTGCCTTCAGAATCGTCACCGCCTGCATTTTCAAACAAGTTGTTTTCATAAATAATGTCTCTAAATTTAGTTTCATCATCTATCATCACTTTTTCACGTTTAGCGACCAATTGATCACATTTATTATTTTTTTGAACTGTTTTGTCCAGTAATTCAAACAATTCTTCCTTGTCACTGTTTTCTTCGCTAAACACGGCGTTTAATTTTTGGTTTTCAAAAAATATTGTATCCTGAGCGTTTATTAATTTTCGATTTTTAGGATTATATAATTTATGTCCTTTTGAATTTGACGCGTAACCGATGAATATCATTTCTTCACCTTTAGACTCGACTTAGACTCTCTCTGACGTTTATAAGGTACGACAGCTTTGCAACCGAAAATTTTAAAATATTTTACGTTTGGTTTTCTGTCGAACCAACATTCGTACAGAGTTTTATTATTTAACACTTTTGTCACGGACCGATTTCTAATATAAGCAACAGTATTAACAGCCTCTGCCCACAAATTTTTTGGTAAGACAGTTGAATTCAAAAGACACCTTGCCATTTCCATCAATGTTCTATTGACACGTTTCGCAACACCATTTTGTTGAGAAGTATTACTTATTGTAGTTTCGTGCCCAATACCATGTTTATTAAGCAATTCATTAAAATCTTTATTAACAAATTCTAAACCATTATCGGTGCGTAAACATTTTATTTAAGTGGTGGAACCGCATTTAAGTGAATTCGCAATATTACAAAATTCGGATTCAAATTCGAGCTGCTGAAGTTAAATTTGATTAGTTTTTTTAATAATGAGAACTTTCTTGCGGGTCCACTTGGATTATACATGTTTCGTAAGGCATTACATGCCTCAAATGCCGTTTTAAAGTTTTTAATGTGTAATAGTTCTGAACTTTGTATGCTTAAATTGATATAAGCAAGAGCTTTAGTGTACTTGTTACATTCCATAAGTCCTGCCTTATTAATAAGCTCCTCATTTGAATGGACAATGGACCATAATTGTCCCGTTTAAGCTTCTATACTGCCACGTGATTCATCACTGATTTTAATTTTATCAATTCACTTTACCAATTACCTTTCTAATGCTGTCGACAAACCACTTTAGGTTTAATATTTTCCTTTGTAATAATTTTAAATTCAATTTTAATTTCGTTCACGTTGCCCGAGCCCATAATCAATGTTAGCGCAGGTGAAATAAAAACACGTCTTACCTTCACAAACATTAATTAAAGAAGAACGAAAAAAAATAACAGTGGTTGGATATAAAAGAGGGGTTGCCAATGTAATTAAAATAAACAGTACATTTTCAAGTAATAACAATATATACGTATTAGTTATATATTAAGTCCATATGAGTATTTCTATTTCATTTTAATTTTTTAGTTATTTTATTTCAATAAATTTATTTCGTTAATAGCTTCTGATTTTTTTTTAATTAATTAATACCAGTGTTATGGAAAATTATTTAATATAATTTTATTAATATTAGCCTATTTTGTTATTTTAAATTGTTTATGTATGCTTTAATAAAAATTATTTAATGTATTTTTTTTATCAAACAAATGTTTTGTGCAATTGAATGAGCTAATTAACACCAGTTCGACTTATTAAGTTTCAATTAAGTTACATCACCAATTATATTATGTGGCAGCACCAAAAAATATAAATAAAAGAACTGTCAACAAGGCACAAAGGAGACAACAATAGCCGCAGTTCCCGACAGTAGTAGTTTGGAAAAAGACAAAGCAGCACGTGAATAAAACGTAAAAACACAAATCTTAACTTTAAGAATATTTTATAATAACTAAGTATAAGAAATAAATAAACTTATCCATTACCAATACGGAGTGTTAAATTAACTTATCCATTACCAATACGGAGTGTTAAATTCGAAATAAACCCCAACATAACAAACCACTACATTGGTGACCAAGCCGACGTCGAATATAAAAAATGGCTACTCAAGAGCAAAAGATAACCGAAGACACTAACCCAATCAATGAAAACGCAACAATCACTGCAATAAAGCTGCCGATGCCAACATTAATAAAAAACAACATTGACCTTTGGTTTATTCAGTTGGACTACTGGTTCCAAGTCAACAACATAAAGGGCGATACTCAAAAGTTTGGCACAGTTATCGCAGCATTGGATGCATCGCTGTTAGAACAAATTTATAACACAATACAGAATCCACCAGCAACTCAGAAGTACGAAGCTATCAAGCAAGCAATAATAAAAAACTTTGCGGATAGTGAACAAAAACGCATACAAAAATTAGTTAGTGGTTTACAGCTTGGGGATAAAAAGCCATCCCATCTTTTAAGCGAATTGCAACGTATTAGTGGAAGCAAACAAGACGAACAATTACTGAAAGGGTTATGGTTACAACGTCTTCCTGTAGAAGTACAGACATGTCTAGCCACAATTCAAGTGGAACTACCTAAGATGGCGGAATTGGCAGACAACATAACCGAAACAATAAGTATAAACTCAACAATGCAAGGAACTTACGTCAATGCAGCTAACGTCCCTGCAGCAGCTCATATTCAACGTGATGCACAAATCGAACAACTTCAACGAGAAGTGACCAGACTGACGAAAATGGTCTCGAAATTATCAACCGAACACCGCTCAAGAACAAATCAACGTTCACGTTCAACATCCAGAAACCGGCAATGTCATGATGATAGTGAAAAAAAGACCAGTACAAATTGTTGGTATCATAGAACATATGGGTCAAATGCAAAAAATTGCAAGCAGCCATGCACATATGGCACAAAAAACTAAAACCGACTTCGTCTACGGCGGCAGAGGAAGTTGTAAACGAAACATCTACAAGACTGTTCGTCTATGACAATAAGACAAAAAAATCATTCCTAATAGACACGGGTGCAGATGTTTCACTTATTGCCGCCAAACAAAAAAATTCAAATACAAACAATAAGAACGAAAGAATACTCTACGCAGCAAATGGTTCTATGATCAAAACATTTGGAGAAATAGAGATAACTCTAGCTCTTGGCTTACGAAGAAATTTCACATGGCCATTTATTATCGCAGATGTAAACACTTCAATCATCGGTGCAGATTTTTTAAATCATTTCGGATTAATAGTAGACATAAAAATGAAACGATTGATCGACACATCAACAAAGATTTTCTCAGCCGCAAGTGAACGTAAGGTAAATGCGCAAAAAATATCAACTGTGAACACATCTTGCAAAATTGCAGATCTACTAAAAGAATACATCGACATCACTAAACCAACACCGACAAATCGCCAGGTGACCAAAGTCACTCACCACATATTAACAAAAGGTCCACCAATATGTGAGAGACCACGTAGGTTACCTCCAGACAAGCTAGCAGCAGCAAAAGAAGAATTCCAAAACTTGGTCACAGCCGGAATATGCCGTCCATCAAGCAGCAATTGGGCTAGCCCCTTACATATGGTAAAAAAACCAGACGGTAGTTGGAGACCTTGCGGAGATTACCGTCGCTTAAATGCAATCACCATCCCAGATCGTTACCCAGTTCCTCACATACATGATTTTGCACACATGTTATACATATAACCAAAAAGTTTTTTCAACCATCGACCTGATTAAGGCATATCACCAGATACCAGTTGAACCGGGGGATATTCCAAAAACGGCGATCATAACTCCATTTGGATTATTTGAATTTACTAACATGACATTCGGACTTTGCAATGCAGGTCAAACATTTCAACGCTTCATTCACGAAGCATTACGAGATCTCGAATTCGCCTTTGCCTATATTGACGACGTCATTATTGCATCAGCAAACGAGGAAGAGCACAGGCAACACTTGCAACAAGTATTCGAACGATTCAGAAAACATGGTTTAATAATAAACGTATCAAAATGCGTTTTTGCTCAAAACACAGTAAAATTTCTTGGTTATCTCATCAGTGAAAAGGGCATTCAACCTCTACCAGATCGAGTGAAGAGCATCAGCGAGTACTCGCTTCCAACAAAAACAAAAGAATTAAGAAGATTTCTAGCATTACTTAACTTTTATCGCAGGTTCGTACCAAACGCTGTAGATTCTCAAACTGCACTTCAACAAATGATAAAAGGAAACAGGAAGAACGACAACACACCGTTATGCTGGACCGAAGTGAACAAAACAATCTTCCAAAAATGTAAAGATGAACTAACAAACTCGACACTACTTGTTCATCCGTCAAAAACTGCTACGCTTGCATTACAAGTAGACGCCTCGGATAAAGCTCTCGGCGCAGTTCTTCATCAAGTGACAGACAGCACGTTCCAACCACTCGGTTTTTTCTCTAAACGATTAACAGATACACAAAAACGATACAGCACATACGATCGTGAGTTGTTAGCCGCATATCAGGGCATAAAACATTTTCGACATATGTTAGAAGGTCGTGAATTCGTATTAATAACTGACCACAAGCCAATCACGTTCGCATTCCAGCAAAAGTCCGACAAGGCTTCACCACGTCAAGTCCGTCAGCTTGATTATATAGGTCAATTTACAACGAATATCGTTCATGTCAGCGGAAAAGACAACATCCCAGCAGATTTTCTCTCGCGGATAGATAGTATTAGCATCCCAAAAATCGACTACGATTGTATAATTGGATTACAACGATGTTGCCCACAACTACAAGATATCAAAAACAACAATTCCATCGAAATCAAACTTTTATCTTTACCAACAATATCGGATAAAATTTATTGCGAAGTTTCAACTGGGCGAATTCGTCCTTACATTCCGGAGAAATACCGGCTACATATCTTTAAAGCTACGCATGGGTTGTCTCATCCCAGCATTCGGGGCACAACAAAAATGATAGCTGAAAAATTTTTCTGGCCTTCTATAAATGCTGATATCAGAAACTGGACCCGACAATGTATCCCATGCCAACGTTCTAAAGTGCAACGTCACAACCGTTCACCTATTTGTCAATATGAACTCGCTGAACACAGATTTGAACATATAAACATAGACATCGTCGGCCCGCTACCACCATCAAACAACTGCACATATATATTAACCATCATCGACCGTTTCAGCCGATGGCCAGAAGCAATTCCGATCCCAGATCAAACAACGGAAACCATCGCAAACGCACTGATTACTCAATGGATCGCACGTTTTGGCGTACCCTTACGTATCACAACAGACCAAGGAAGACAATTTGAATCTTCATTGTTCAACCAACTAGCTGAAGTTATCGGTTGCAAACACTTACGAACTACGAGTTACCATCCTCAAAGTAACGGAATGGTGGAACGATTTCACCGCACATTAAAAGCAGCCTTAATGTGCCACCAAACAACTTCTTGGACAGAAGTTTTACCAATAGTATTGTTAGGTCTACGCACGACTTTTAAACCAGACATTGGAGCTTCTGCTGCTGAAATGCTATATGGCCAAACTCTACGTTTACCGGGCGAAATAGTAAGCAACCCTAGCCACAGAAATATAAATCAACACGATTTCATAACCAAGCTAAGAGAACAAATGCAGAGCGTCAAGGCAACGTTGGTATCGCATCATATAGACCGAGGCTACCACATCCAACCGGATCTAAGCTCAGCCACGCATGTATTTATACGAAATGACAAGGTAAAACCACCATTGACGCAACCTTACGATGGTCCTTACCAAATACTAGAGCGAAATGACAAGACGTTTAGAATACTGATCGAAAACAAAGAACAAACAGTTAGCATAGATCGTCTTAAAGCTGCTTTCATATGTCCCGATACAGACATTGACATCCACAACAAATCAATGGTATACCACATTCCAAACAACGTTAATGGCGACCAGTCTGTGCGACCAAATACAACAGCTAACCTGACAAAATCAGGACGCAACGTTCGCTTTCCAACCAAATTCAGTGACTCCATCACTTAGGGGGGAGTACTGTGGCAGCACCAAAAAATATAAATAAAAGAACTGTCAACAAGGCACAAAGGAGACAACAATAGCCGCAGTTCCCGACAGTAGTAGTTTGGAAAAAGACAAAGCAGCACGTGAATAAAACGTAAAAACACAAATCTTAACTTTAAGAATATTTTATAATAACTAAGTATAAGAAATAAATAAACTTATCCATTACCAATACGGAGTGTTAAATTAACTTATCCATTACCAATACGGAGTGTTAAATTCGAAATAAAACCCAACATAACAAACCACTACAATTATATACTTTTTCACGCATTTTTCATAACAAAACCACTATGCAACTGTCTCCAACTACTTGCACATGTAGCTGCCAGGTTAAATCTTAAACCAATTGTCATCAAAATTCATTTTAAAGCTTATAATAGAGTTTTCCTTTTCTATTGTGTTCTTTGGTCAACATATCTGTGTTGATAGCTTGAGTTGGTATCCAAGTTATACATTCTTTAATTCTGAGTAGTCCTTTGATAGGAGTGGTCGGCGTTTGTAATTGATATATGGTGAGAGTACATATTGTTTCATTGCAAGTTTTTTTTTGTAAGTTGTAATAAGTTAATTTTATTTTCCAATTTGGAAATGTAAAAGGGGGGAACAACAAGAGGTGCATATATTATAATTAATATGCAAAGTAATATAGTCTGAAAACAAATATGTAAGTACATACATAAATTAGTTCTTCAGCAGTTCACTGATTTCGACGTTAACAATTTTTTCCATTCTACTAAGCATATCTGCACATTCAGTGGAATTGCATTTTCTGCAGCATAAGGGGAATTAAACGACATTTTGTTTTACGTTTCTAACAAGAGTTTGCATATTTTGATTGAATTGAATTGGTAATTCTACCGGTATAGGCCTTTAACTGATGATTCAACTGTGATTCATACTATTTTGTAGAAGTATTTTGTCTGAGCTAATGCAAATAGCAAAATTAAACCAGATAACCTAAATTTAAATGTATTTTCTTAATATTTATTTGTGTTATATTATAATCCCGTTTCAATATTCATTTAAGTAAATGCTGTTTATTTGTAGTCCTTTGGGGAAAAAGTATAAAATATATATACAGAAACAATGGCATCTCCTGCACTAAAAGATCTTCCTAAAGTAGCTGAAAATCTAAAAAGTCAACTCGAGGGTTTTAACACGGAAAAATTAAAAAATGCAAGTACTCAGGAAAAAATTATATTGCCTTCGGCTCAAGGTAAGAAAACTAAATATTGAATAATGAAGAAAGTTTGATAAAAATGAATATGATTAGATGTCGCCGCAGAAAAAACCCAACAATCCTTGTGTGCTGGTATTGCATCCTTTAATCAGTCTAAATTGAAACACACTGAAACCAATGAAAAAAATCCGTTGCCAAATAGTGAAGGTAAAACTACTACTGAAGTATTTGCAAATGCGGTGTATCTATCTTTATATATATGTGATCTGCATTTGTAATTGATTATTAAACATATATAATATAAATTTTGTGTTGTGTATATAAATTGTATTTTTTCCAGTTATTGCACAAGAAAAGGAGAAGATTAATTTCATAACTGGAATTGAAAATTTTGATCCATCTAAATTGAAACATACTGAAACGTGTGAGAAAAATCAATTACCAAGTAAGGAAGCAATTGAAGAAGAAAAGAAAGCATAAAGGCGTTTTTCTTTTCGAAGTGAAATTGCGTGTGCTCATTCCTAATATATTATAAATCCATAAAAGGATGAATATTTGTAAAACGCATAAATTTTTTCATTTTTATACTTAATAAAATCGCAAATAACTAAGTGCTTGTTTTTTTTTGTAGTTGCTAAGTATATTTATGTATTATATATATAATGTAGTGGTTAATGTCTTATATAAACTTTAAAAATATTTACTCCAGAAAAGCGAAAGTACTGCGTATACGAGGAAATTATTAAATTCTTGTAAATGGCAGTTTTACTAGTTTGTGCTATGATATCAAAATTGAACTGTTTTGTTTCCAAGATATGCAGTGTGTCACAAACTCAATAATGTCTCAAGTGATATCCCATAATTAACGCCACTATTCTCGCTAGTCAAAATGAGCATCCATTCAAGATTGCCTTTTGGTGGTTGCAACATCTAAGCGGTGAGTCGAAAAGGTTGAAATTGTGGGTTCTGTTACTATATAGAGAAAGTGGAAAAGTTGCCACGGCCTTAGATTTATATAATTATTTTATAAAATAATTAAAAAACCTTATATAGTTATACTGGAATTTAATTTATGATGTGTACGAGTTGTTGTACCCCCCGTCTGGACCTGCTTGTGGAGTCCCTTTGGAAGGTGGTACTTGGTCATCGTAGGTGACGAGTGGCTCCGGAACGTAGACCCGACCGTTCTTGCAACCATGTGTAGAAGTC
>NC_051846.1:109459831-109499342 GCF_002237135.1 Teleopsis dalmanni | reverse complement strand
ACTGTTAAGTATTACATTTATTTTGTCTTTTGCTGACCCATGATAAAATGCATTTAACGTAATCGTAAAATATTAATAGGTTATATTTTTGCTGATTAAATAATTTATTGTTCATTGTTTTGGTAAATATGTTATGTGATTTGCTTGCTATTAATTACTCATTGTTTTGGTAAATATTTTATGTAATTTGCTTGCTATTAATTATTTATTGTTTTGCTGAATATTTTATGTGTCATTATAAGTAATATTTTTTGCTTGATATTAATTGGGTCAGTAAATTATTGTACGTAATAAGTTTTAGTAAGTAATTATTATAAGAAAAAATGTATATAAACAAATCAATTCTTTTAATAAAGAGTATTCGATGATACAAATTTGAATAGAACTTATCTTCTTTTCATAAAATTACCAACGGGTTTATGTGCTCGGTGGTATCTTCAAGAATATAAAAAGTATACAAATATACCGTCCAACAAGTCACATGTGCTTGGTGGAATTCCGGTATACAAATACAAATTGATAGAAACTTGAGAATAAAAGCATTCTCAACATATTTTTGGTGACCCCGACGTGATATTCCTATAAGGACAATAAATAGGAACGGTATTATCATGGAGCATTTCAACACACTTATTGATCAACAACAAGCTATAGGAGCTGAGATCGAGAGGATAATCAGCAACTTCAAGAAGGATCCAGCCTCAAGGAAGACGAATCGCTATTATCAGGATAGAATTCTACGGTTAACTGAACAATGGTCAAGGTTAGAGAAGAACCACAACACGTTATTATCTTGTAAAGCTATGGCTGAAGATACAGAAGACGAGTATTTCACCACGGGCTACTATGAAAGAATGACTGAATTGACAAACAAATACTTGGGTATTTTTAACAAGGCATTAATCGAAATGCAAGAGGTAGAAAATGCTCAGGAAAAGCCGCCAAGGCAACACAATCAAAATCCAATGCAGCTTCAACAAAATGAAGAATTATCAAGAGTGTTGCGTAATCAACGAGCACTCATAAATGTCATTGACAGATCCAGTCAAGAAATTGAAATGGCAAGCCAAGAATCTCAAAATGAAGTTTTTTATTCTTGCAAGCTTGCTTTGATAGAAGGTTATCACAAAGCATTCGATAACAACAATGAAAAAATATGGAATTCTACATTAGAAGAATTCATTGAAGGGTACTCCTGGGAATTGTATTATGAAATTAGTCAAAAACTCCAAGACATGGAGATTTGTTTGAAACTCAAGCTAAAATCATTCAATTCTCACTACCAGCACGATTCAACAATTCAGGCAGTAAAATTACCACAGTTAACAATTCCAATATTTGACGGAAACCAGCTGAAGTGGGTAGAGTTTCGAGACCTGTTTACACAACTTATAGACGAACAACCATTCAAACCTATCCAAAAGATGTTCTACTTAACAACTAACTTGATTGGTGAGCCCAAAAACCTGATAAAGCATTTGCCAGCATCAGCTGAGAACTACATTACCGCATGGGAGATTCTGAAGGCTAGATACAATAATGGTAGATTATTAGTTACCGCATTGTTAAACAAATTATTCGCATTACCAGCAATGACAACTGAAACTGCTTCTGGCCTTAAAACATTGCATGACATTTCACAAGAGTGTTTATTGGGACTTAAGGCGCAGAACATTCCAGTCGAACATTGGGACGTCATAATTGTTCATATGACGTTGAAGAAATTAGACAAGATCACACAAACAGCATTTGAGCAGTCATTATCAAACAATCGAGAGCTGATCACTATGAAGGAACTATTTCAATTTATTGAACAAAGGTTCCAATCACTAGAAACAATAAATAATAGCGCATCAATCAAAAAATGGGTTAAGACAGTGGCTACAACTAACACTGCACCAGTTAAATGTCCAATATGCAAGAGAGATAATCATCCAATTCATCTATGCAAGCAGTTCCTGGATGACACCCCAGCTAAGAGGCTACATCTCATAAAATCATTGCAACGATGTTTCAATTGTCTAAAAAATGGTCACTTCACAAAAGACTGCACATCAGGCAGTTGCTTAAAATGCAGCAAGAAACACAACACCTTGCTGCATTTAGAAGGCACACTTGAAGCATCCATGATTAAGAAGGCATCATTATCAAAAAATCCTGCTTCTCTGTTCTCCAACAATCTCAACATCCAAAAAAATTATGTGGTATTAGGAACTGCACGTGTTGTCGTTAAAGGCAACAATGGAAGAGAAATTGAGTGCAGAGCATTATTGGATTCCGGCTCCCAAGTCAACCTGATAACCGATCAAATAATTAAGAAGTTAGGTGAAAACCCGAAAAAGACCTCAGCATGTATAGAAGGTGTGGGGCAAAAAAAACAAGATGCGCAACAACGAATCAATTTAGCTTTCTCGTCCAGAATTAACGGATTTAGCAGCCGAATAGAGGCTTATGTATTACCTAAGATTGTGTGTGACCAGCCGAGCATTCATATTGAAAGCTCAAGCTGGAAAATACCACAGAACATCAATCTGGCAGATCCGTCGTTCAGTACCCCAAACAAAATCGATCTCCTACTTGGAGCTGAGTTTTCTCATCAACTATTGTCCATCGGCCAAATAAACCTTGGCAGAGGTCTCCCCATCCTACAGAACACATTGCTTGGGTGGCTTGTGGTGGGAAAAATATCTAACCAAAATTCAATTATTTCACCACAAGTTTGTGGAATATGCTCTGAAGATGAGCAAGATACGATGAAGGTTATCGAGCGGTTCTGGCAACTAGATGAACCAGAAAAGGCAAACAAAAATCTGTCTCCTTCCGAAGAGTTGTGCGAGTCTCATTTTGCAACTTATATGAAAAGGAATCAAGACGGTCAATTCAGTGTCAGATTACCCTTCAAGCAAGATCCATCGTTGCTTGGTGAGTCAAAACACATTGCCATTAACAGGTTTTTAGCGTTGGAAAGAAGACTCGATAAGGATGTAATACTCAAAACACAGTATGTACAGTTCATGAATGAATATGCTGATCTCGGACACATGGAAAGGGTTGACATCAACCAAGTCAATCCTCATTATGTCATCCCACATCATGGCGTTTTACGGCCCGATAGCAGCACCACGAAATTAAGAGTGGTATTTGATGCATCGTGCAAGACGAGTAGTGGACTATCGTTAAATGATACAATGTTTACTGGCCCTACAATTCAAGAGGAATTGTTTGCGATTTTACTTCGATTCAGGTGCCCAAGATTTGTCTTTTGTTCTGACATTCAAAAAATGTACAGACAAATTATTATTCAGCCCGAAGATCAAAGATATCAATTAATAGTCTGGAGAAGCAATAATAACGAACCCTTACAATTTTATCGATTAAAAACAGTCACCTATGGAACACGATCAGCCCCATATCTGGCTACTAAATGCTTACAACAGTTGGCGAAATCTGAGTTGCAAAAATATCCACTAGGTGCAGCAGCACTAAGTAATGACTTCTACGTAGATGATTGCCTAAGTGGATCAAATAGTCTCCAAACTGCCAAAGATATACAAACTCAGTTAAAAGGTTTGTTGGAATCAGCAGGATTCAAGCTAAGTAAATGGTGTGCCAACCATCCGTCACTTCTTCAAAATATTGCAAAAGAAGATCAAGAAGTTGATTTGGACTTTCAAAGTGACGACGCAACATCAATCAAAACATTAGGATTGACTTGGCAACCAAAAGAAGATCAATTTCGCATAAAATTAAAACTGGATCCACTAAAAATCATTACTAAAAGAACCATTACTTCGAACCTAGCCAAAATTTTCGACCCATTAGGACTACTAGGTCCAGTACTCGTAACAGCAAAAATACTAATTCAGGACCTATGGCAACTACAATTAACATGGGACGAAGCAGTACCAACCGAAATATACACTAGGTGGACTACCTTTTATGACGATCTACAAGTACTAGATCAATTTAAAATAGATCGTCATATATTCGGAAAACAGATGCCAGCACTTGAATCAATACAATTGCACGTATTTTGTGATGCTTCACAAAAGGCATACGGAGCCGCAGTCTACGTTCGAGCGAAACTAATGGATGGTCGACTAATAAATAGATTGTTGTGTTCCAAGTCTCGTGTTGCTCCACTCAAAAAACAAACGATTCCAAGGTTAGAACTGTGTTCAGCTCTATTAGGAGCGACATTGATGAAAAAGGTTAAGAACAATATAAATCATGATGTAGCAACATATTATTGGACTGATTCAGAAATCGTTCTATTCTGGATCAATTCTTCATCAGCAAGGCATCAACAATTCATAGCAAATAGAATCAATGCAATTCAGGAAATTAGCTTGCCTAATCAATGGCGTCACGTAAGATCTAAGGACAACCCAGCTGACTCATTATCACGGGGTATCAAGCCAGCTCAATTACTCGAAAATAACTTGTGGTTATACGGTCCACTCTTTCTTCATGGTTCCGAAAGCAACTGGCCTGGCGAATTCAATAAAACTCTCTGTATTGATCCGGTGAATCCTGAATGGAAACAAACGACAAGGGAAGTGGCCTTAATCTCAACTGATTACGATATCCATTGGATCGATAGAATCAATCACAGGAATTCATTTAGAACTCTACTACATACGGTGGGATATATGCTGCGATTTGTAAATCGGGCAAGGCGAACCAATTTAAGCAATATCACTATGGCTCTAAGCCCTATGGAACTGGAGCTGTCACTCAGGCATATAGTGAAGTACATACAACAGTCAGAACTAAAAGAAGAATTAAATCAGTTAGAACGCAACCAAACAGTAAAACCTGCAAGTACACTTGCTGGACTGATGCCATTTTTAGATGAACACAAGATAATTCGCGTGGGGGGAAGGTCAGAAGCATCATCACTGACATATGATGAAAGCACCAGATAGTCCTTCCATACAATAACCCTATTGTAAAACTGTAAATGAAAAACATACATGAACGAAATATGCACTGCGGCGGTCAAGCACTGCTGGCAGCAGCGAGACAAAAATTTTGGCCGATCAAGGGTAAAATTATGGCAAGATCAACTATTCACCATTGTGTTCGTTGTACTAGATGTAAACCAGTTACTTTTGAACAAGTCATGGGAAGTTTACCAAGGCATCGAGTACAGCCAAACAGGCCATTTTTTAATACCGGAGTTGACTTCTGCGGGCCTTTTTGGGTGCATTATAAGGTGAGAGGAAAACGTCCGCATAAGGCATACCTAGCAGTTTATTGTTGTTTTGCGACAAAGGCAGTACACTTGGAACTGGTAAGCGACTTGACAACAGAAGCATTTATCGGATCATTAAAACGTTTTATCGCACGACGCGGATGCTGCCAAAATATATACTGTGACAATGCAACGAATTTTGTCGGTGCCTCTAACAAGTTGCAGGAATTAACAACAACAATCCATTCCAATGTAGCTCAGGAACAAATAACAAAAACTTGCAGCAACAAGGGAATAGCATTTCACTTCATCCCTCCTCGTGCACCTCATTTTGATGGACTATGGGAAGCAGCGGTTAAATCAGCAAAGTACCTATTGGTCCGAAGCGTTTCAACTGAAACGTTAACGTACGAGGAACTCGAAACCGTCATTATAGAAATAGAAGCTATTTTAAACTCACGACCTTTAACACCAATGTCGTCTAATCCAAATGATTTGCAGGCTCTCACACCAGGTCATTTCTTAGTTGGTGATGCACTAACAGCACCCGTAGACGCAACATGTGAAAAGGTAAAATCATCTCTTTTGAATAGATGGAATCTGGTTGCACACTTAAAACAAGAGTTTTGGAAAAGATGGCGGGCAGAGTACCTAATGGAACTACAGGTTCGAAACAAGTGGCGTGAAGAATGCAAAAACATTGAAGAAAATACACTGGTGATCCTTAAAGAAGATAATGTACAACCTTTGCAATGGCCTTTAGGGCGAATAATGAAGACATATAAGGGTAATGATGGATTTATACGAGTCGTAGATGTCAAAACCGCAACAGGCATGTTAAAGCGACCAATTCACAAACTAGCACCCTTATTTCCTGAAAACAAACCTATTAAAACACAGGAGAATCGCCATAACAAAGAAGAACGAATGGACAATGAGATAGTCCCACGAAAACAAAGACGTGTGTCCTCCAATATAAAATTAACTACAGTACTGATATCTCTACTTTTACTCCCGATTGTTCTTTGTTCACCAGTAAACGTAACTGAACTTCGCTCCGCTCCTGGCATACATTTTGAACAAGTAGGAACAACAAAATTGATAACATCCCACTGGAAAATGATAATCTATTACGATTTAGCTCCATTTAATACAGAGCTGGACATACTAAAGGATTCAACGTTGAATCTTTTGAAGCTATGTGATCAAAGCAACTTAAATTCAACATGCAAGTTTGTGGTTCATCATTTCCAGCAAGCAGAAAGTGAATTGAGAACAGCATTTGAATTTATGTCAAGCGCCCGAAATAAGAGAGGGGCAATCGATTTAGTTGGGAATATAGCAAGTTCCCTGTTTGGAGTACTCGATTCCAATTATGCAAGTGACATGTCGAAGACGATCAAAACCCTAGAAGATCATGATGACAAACTCAAACATCTGCTCAAAAATCAAATATCAATAATTGACTCCACAATTAACGTTATAAAAAAAACCAGATAAGTCTCAAAAATAATTTCCAGGGTATAGAGACTCAATTAAACGCGATCTCCAAAAGGTTAGTTAAGGACGAACATGACCAATTATATGGCAATATTATTAACATGCTGAGCATCCAAATGACAATCGCCACGATAAATTTGCAACGTACGCAATCCACAATCATGGATGTTCTCATTGATAGTCATCACGAAAAAATTAACCCGCTTCTAATTACGCCGCAACAGTTAATAACGGAAGGAGAAAAAATCCGAGCACATTTACCGTCTCATTTACAATTTCCAGTAGAACAAGATGATATATTAACTCTTTATAAGCTGATGCAAGTAACTGGGCAGGTATCAAGTGACCATGTAATATTCAATATTATGATACCACTCGTTGAACGAAAAACCTTTGAAATATTTCATGTAGTACCTGTGATCTCTAGCGCGACCAAGGTATTAACGTCAATAAAGCCATCAACAGAATATCTGGCTATCAATTCTCACAAGGATGAATACTTCCCCATAACAAAATTAGCACTGCAATCGTGTATTACAACTGAAGAGGACTCATACCTTTGCTCAAATGTTCAATCTATTTATCGTCGTGGAGCAAATGTGTGCAAGTGTGAAATCAATTTGTACAATAATGGAACAGGTGACGAATGCAAAATAGTTGAATTAAAGGAAACTACCATTTGGACTCAGCTGAAACACAAAAATCACTGGATATACGCTACCAAATATCCGATGCAACTCAATGCAGTATGCGGTTCGAATGCATTTCCAGTGATACTGAATAGTACCGGCATGGTAAAAATTGCATCAAATTGTGTCATCAGAGACAACACGGTTCTTATTCAAGGACACCAAGTCATAACAAGTCTGCTCAAATCAGCATATACGAGCATAGGAATTTCAACACCTGAAATTAAGCCATCTAAGCGGATAAACAATTCTGAAATTGAATATCTTCCACAATTAAGAGAACTAACAATTCTGCAAAAACAACTAACGAAGGATACATTACCTGAACTATCATCAAAGGTACAGCAAACTGAAAAGCATAGCTTGTCAGTGGGGTACGCAGCCTTGTTTTTGATTATTGGAATCATCATCTTAAAAATAACTAAACTAATACGAAACAATCAGACGCCAGGTCAACCGAATGTTCAGACACCTCAGCCGCTTCCAAGATCAAGGTCAACATTTGATATCACAACAACATAAAGATGACATCACTCTAGTTGAATTAAAATTCAACGCGGGGGAGGATATGTTAAGTATTACATTTATTTTGTCTTTTGCTGACCCATGATAAAATGCATTTAACGTAATCGTAAAATATTAATAGGTTATATTTTTGCTGATTAGTGTTTATTTTATAACTAGGGCAAGAACACATTTTAAATAATTTATTGTTCATTGTTTTGGTAAATATGTTATGTGATTTGCTTGCTATTAATTACTCATTGTTTTGGTAAATATTTTATGTAATTTGCTTGCTATTAATTATTTATTGTTTTGCTGAATATTTTATGTGTCATTATAAGTAATATTTTTTGCTTGATATTAATTGGGTCAGTAAATTATTGTACGTAATAAGTTTTAGTAAGTAATTATTATAAGAAAAAATGTATATAAACAAATCAATTCTTTTAATAAAGCGTATTCGATGATACAAATTTGAATAGAACTTATCTTCTTTTCATAAAATTACCAACGGGTTTATGTGCTCGGTGGTATCTTCAAGAATATAAAAAGTATACAAATATACCGTCCAACAAGTCACATGTGCTTGGTGGAATTCCGGTATACAAATACAAATTGATAGAAACTTGAGAATAAAAGCATTCTCAACAGTAACTATGCAGTATTATTTTATTTCATAAATTATTAAAAAATAGAAACAAAAAATATTTACTTAATTGCAGACATAAAGGTTAATTTTACAAAAACGATAAAAATGATGCGGACAAAAGTTTAAATACATATGCAAAAATTCAACTAGCGATTAATTTTCGGCTATTTTATCAGAAAAGAAATACTGTTTTTTTTTTCTTATTTTTATAAACAACGTATACTTAATTAACTATTCGTTCATATAAACATGAAAAAACCCATTCTTCACATCTAAATTTGTAAATTTGTAATTTTTTATTTGCTAGCCTGTCTAACAAATCGTCAATTAAAGGAATTGGGTAATTAAGTTTTAAAGTTATTTTATTTAGATGTCTGTAATCTACGCACATTCGGATTTCACCAGACTTTTTCCGCACAAGTACAATTGGGGAGAAAAATTCTGATTCACTTGGGCGTATATACCCTTTCGCCAAGTAGTCGTCTATTGTTTTTTGCAATTCTATTTTTTCTGCATAGGACAATCTACGTGGGGGGCAACCAAATGGTTTAGGATCATCTAATAATAGCCTCATCTCACTACGAACATTTGGTTCGTTAGGTCGCACTGAATGCAAGTAACACTTTTCGAAAATTTCATGAAGTGACATTTTATCTTATATATAAAATTAAGATTGTCAAAATGTTAGTTACCGTACTCCTCCGAAACGGCTTTACCGATTTTTACCAAATTTTATATGCGTATTCAGTAGGTCTGGGAATCGGCTACTATCTATTTTTCATACTGCTATAGTGATTAGGGTGTCCCTATCCAGCAAAAATATCTTTATTGCTTTAACAAAAATTTTTTTATTTTTTTGACATAAATTTTTTCATATTTTTGAAAAAGAAAACTTGCTATGATATGAAAAGTTGTTGTCTATGAAAATACTGAATTCATAAAACTGCCATCTAATTTCTGCACTATCGTTGATTCCCAAAATGCTCTCATTGACCGCGTATTTCCAGATGTACACATACAATACATAAATCATGGGTGGCTGGCAGAAAGAGCCATTAGCAGCAAAAAAACATGGACGTTGATGAATTAAATTTCAAGATAAAACAGACATTGCCGGGCGACTTAATATCATACAAATCGATCAATACAGTTTGTGATACCAACGAAGTTGTAAACTATCCAGCAGAGTTTTTAAACTCACTGGATTTGCCAGGCATGCCACCACACATTTTACGACTGAAAGTTGGATCACCGATTATTTTATTATATGCAATAGTACGCGATTGGTAATTAAAAAATTGATGAAAAACATTATCGAAGCCACCATTTTGAATGGCAAGTTCCGAAACGAAAAAGTTTTATTTTAATTTAATTCAATTTAATTCAAATGTGTTCAATTTTCCATTAGATTGGCATTTGCAAAGATCATCAATAAGTCACAAGGCCAAACGATGTCTGTTTGCGGTCTTATATATAAAATTTCCATGTCACAATGTTAGTTACCGAACTCCTCCGAAACGGCTTTACCGATTTTTACCAAATTTTATTTGCGTATTCAGTAGGTCTGAGAATCGGCTACTATCTATTTTTCATACCACTAAAGTGATTAGGGAGTCCCTACCCAGCAAAAATATCCTTATTGCTTTAACAAAAAATTTTTTATTTTTTTGATATAAATTTACATCCACTTCGTTTCTTCGTCTTCGTCTTCGTCTTCGCCTTGCATGGTAGATGGAAAATGTACTAAAAATTTTTTTAAAGATTTCACTAATGATACTGTAACAAATACCGACGGATATCCAATATATCGTCGAAGAAATCCCGATAATGGGGGACAATGGCGGGTGGTGCCGTATTCGCCTCTGCTAAGCAAGACATACAATGCTCATATTAATGTTGAGTTTTGCAGTTCTGTGAAGAGCATCAAATATATAAGTATGTCCATAAAGGCAGTGATATGGCTGTGTTTAGAGTAGAAAATACATATGTAAATGCTCCTCCAATGAACAAAAACGGTGAAATTACGCTCTACCAAATTGGTCGGTACATCAGCTCCAATGAAGCTGCTTGGCGTGTCTTCGGTTTTCTAATTCATGAACGGAATCCAGCAGCTGTTCAGTTAGCCGTCCATCTTGAAAACGGTCAGCGTGTATTTTTCACGAACGAGATAGTGATTGATCGTGGTCCAAATCCACCTAAATCTACACTCACTGCATTTTTTGAATTGTGTAATAGTACGGATGATTTTGGTGCCTTTGCAAGAACAATGCTCTATTCACAAGTACCACGCTATTTCACATGGGCTCAAACAATAAAATGGATGCCCCTCAAGCAAGTTTCACCAGTTGATGCATGTCTCAATTTATTTAAATCGAACGCTTATTTACAGTTAATCCAAGACACACTGAGTGCTGACCCATTATCATTATTATTATTTACAGTCAATCCAAGACAATTTAAATTTGAAGATACAACAGTTGTTGCCAGGGAACTTGGTATCATACAAATCTATTGATTTTAAATTAATAGTTTAATAAATAAACTATAATAACTTAAAAATAATATTGTTTGGCGTTTGTTATTTTTATTTTCCTTTTCGTTCATAGCGCTCCATGCCTATTTCATGCATATACCACAGACTTACTTTTTGTCTACACTAGAATTTATCTAGAAACTAGAAATAATTTATAAGGCAAAACAACGTTTGTCGGGTTATCTAGTCTTTATATAAAATCTTATTATTTTATTAAATGATGACGAAATTATTTTGCAGGTCAATTGGTCAATTCTACACCTGCTAGTGCTTCGAGTAATTCGGCTTTACATTTAAAACGGTGCATTTTTGCATATACTCGTATTTGAGCGTCTGGAATTCCATCCACCACATAGTTAATCAACTCGTCATTATCCATGGAAATTTTATTTGCAAGCATAATTTTATCGTTGAAATATTTACAAAATTCTTCATTATAGTGCCACTTACGCAACTCGAACTTTTTGCGAAGTTTCAATTTATTATCCCGCACTCCGAACATTATTGATAGTTGTTTCAGCAACTCGTCGACACTCTCAGTCATCAAATTTTGCACATGCTTCAATGTATGTGCATTAACATCTCTTAAATTACTAAATGCATCATTGTCGTCCGTTACCTGCATTTGTACAGTGCCGCTGTAGCTTGTTGGTGCCTTTTTATCACCCTGAACCACATTTTGGTCAATCGTTTTGTCTACATGAATACCGCCAACGACTGCCTCTCCATCAGATCGACGCAGTTCTGCCACGGACCCTTGATCACTTTCACCACCATTATCTCCAACAATTTCAACATGCAGTTCTTTTCGACAGTGCTCAAAATTTGGCGAGTTTTTAACCGAGCCACCAGCGTGGCTTTGTCGCCATGTGCAGACAAACCAATTGTCTTACACATGTTTTTTAATTCTGACACAGTCTTTTTCGCTGTGTCACTCATTTTTAAAGTTTCTTTTTTAAAGTTACTAAAGAGATAATAATTACATCAATATTATATATTTTATATTTTTGAAATAAATCCACAAATTCTTATATATATTTATTAATTTATTAAGAACAAAAAAAAACATGCCGAATCCCACTTCTGAAATTGTAGGAAGTAATTACAAACTTCTTCGCGTTATTTATCACCATTTATTACTGACTTGTTCAACTTCTTTGTACTTGCTTGCAGCTATATTTGCTGCTTACAAAATAGCAAATACAAATACACTCTCTTAAATCTAATTCCAATCTTTTAAGTCTAGTATCTCTTAAATCTAATTACAATAATACTTATATAAATCTAGTTACAATAATACTTATATTACTAAAATAGCAAAGAGAGATGTTCTCGTCGAGATGTTAACTACTATATATCCTGAAGAAAGTGCATAATAACCCAAAAGTTGATGCCCCAGAACTGTGACGTTATAATACTTTGAGCAAACATGATCATTCAATGATCGGCCAAAGGTTTTGCGAAAGAATGGGTACATAAGCAGAGTTACATGAAGGAAGCCTCTAATAAATGAAAAATATAAGCTGCTTAGATTGAAATATGCAAATAAATACCAAAAAAAGATCTGGAATTTTGGAAAACCGTTATGTTGTGAAATACGGTGGTGGTAGTACGATGGTGTGGGGGAATTTGCAACATTTATAGCCTGTGACCAAATTAGGTCTTGGAGATCACTGGTTTTTCCAACAGTGAAAGAATGGCTACTTTATTATGCTTCACGGCAACTTTACAGTTCTCCTCGATCACCAGACCTGAATCCTATTGAGTAGTTTAAGAGGTAGTACAGCACAAACCGAAAAATGTAGCGATAAGTAGCAAGGGTTCACTAAAAGGAGCTCTCACGAAAATCTGGTTTAAAATAAAGGCGTCAGAAACGGAAAATTTAGTCCTTTACATGCCACGTCGTCTGCAAGCAGTAATAGAAACCCATAATAGTCCAACAAAATATTAAAGTATTATATTTTGCTGAAAATTTTGTCAATTTCTTTGCATTACACATAATTTTTGCATGTGTATTTGCTTTAACGGCAGAATTATTTAATATATTAAGTCTGCAAGGCTCTTTACATGCTGTTGCAATCGCATCACAGTTGTGTGATTTTTCTTTGTTTTATTTTGCAGACTTTTTTTTCGTAAGTAAATGTGTAATTGTTTTTTTGACAGATTTTACACAAGTTATGGGAAAAACTAGCTGAAAAGAAACTTGATGTTTTAGAAGTAACCCAATCTGAAGAAGGACAACTCCAAAAATTAAATATTGTACTTAATGCAGTTAACCATGTAAGATATTTAAATTTATTATGCATACGGAATAATAAGAAAAGTTGTTATTCAGACATTAGGCTTTCACCAAAAAATACCCAAATGGTCTGTTGAAAGTATACATTCTAAAAATATGGTAGCCATACTTCATCTTCTCGTAGCATTAGTGAGACATTTTCGTGCTCCTGTTCGTTTACCAGAAAATGTGTTTGTTACCGTTGTTATTGCACAAAAAAATGGAGGACTTCTTAATGCGCAGTAAGTTTTTCGTATAGACGAGAGTATATGTAAAAAATAAGCATGTTAAACAAAAGAAACTGTAAAAAATTATTAAATTTAGAAAATATCAAGAGCAAATAACATCGGAATATGATGAAGTTGGAATGCGCTGTGAAAAGGACGCCTTTGATACACTTTTTGATTGTGCTCCAGAGAAATTAGCTGTAGTTAAAAAATCTTTAATAACATTTGTTAACAAACATTTGTCAAAATTGAATTTTGAAATAACTGATTTAAGTAGTGACTTTAGGGATGGAGTTTACCTTTGTTTATTAATGGGTTTACTTGGCGGTTTTTTTGTTCCACTCCATGAATTTCATCTAACACCACAAGATGTCGATCACATGACAAGCAACGTTGCATTTGCTTTTGATTTAATGCAAGATGTTGGCTTACCAAAGCCAAAAGCCAGACCTGAAGGTAATAATGAATATATATATTTTATTAACTTTCATCATTTTATGTCTTTTTAGATATCGTAAATATGGATTTGAAATCGACGTTAAGGGTACTTTATAGTCTTTTTACTACTTTTAGAAGTTGCGCTTAAAAAATGTTGAGCGATGCGATTTTTATAATTAACTGAATAGTACTTTAACTAATGCTTTATAATTATATAAATGAACCTCCAGGAAGGGACATATTGAGTTATACTAACATAACTAATAATAACTAATCACATTAAAAATTAAAATTTAAACATAATTGTATATTAATTTTTTAACTATTGTTATAAATAAAAATGAGCAAAAAACACTAATATTATTTTACATTAATTTTTATTTTATTCTTAATAGTTCGCCTTTAATCATAAGTCATTTTCAGGAATCTGATAGTTGTATGATAGTTGTATGATTTGATTTAGATCAAATATGTGCCGTTTTGTTCGTTAATTTGCTGCTATTTTAAAGTTAATTTCATTATGCCTTTCTCATAAAAAACTTCGTTCCCATTGGTAAAAAATTAACATAGTCTATTTTCACAAACCTCTCTTGAAGCTTTGGAAGATGAATGCATAAGAACTTCCCAACAAAGCCCTTAGAACTTTTAGCAAGACATTATTGATGTGTGTGGCCTGTCGTTGTCCTGATAGAACACAATTTTTCTCCTATTGTCCAAAGCTGACTGTTTCTAAGCGTTTGCTTTCTTCAGAAAATTGTACCAATTGTTGACAGTATGTACCGAGTTAGGAGTTTTGCCGCAGGGAAGCGGTTCATAGTAGATGAGCAAATTTCATCAAACATACAGCAAAGACTTCCTGGCCGTCAATCCTGATTTAGCCACCTTGACAACACTGACTGTTGTCAAGTGTCATTTCCTTTCGTGTCAGGTGACGCTTTTATACAAAAGTTTGACATTATTAAACATAACCTACTTTAAACTTTTTGTCTAAAGGGTGATTTGTAAAATGAGAGTTTGCGAAAAAATTCAATCTTGATGGCCCAGATGGTTTGAATTATTATTGGCGGGATTTAAGAAAGGAGCCTCAATATTTTTCAAAAAGAAATTTTGGTGGTGGTTCGTTGATGGTGTGGGGAGCATTCAGCTCTATTGGAACATTGCCTCTCGCATTTTCGTCAACACGCATGAACAGTGCTGAATACCAGGAAGTACTCTCCACATGTTTGCTGCCTTTTCTTGCTGAAAATCGAGAGTCGCCGCTTGTTTTTCAGCAAGATAATGCAGCGATCCATGTGAGTCGGTCAACAAAGGAGTGGTTTGTAGGCAATTCAGTGGAAGTCATGGACTGGCCCGCGCGCTCACCTGACCTGAATCCCATGGAGAACATGTGGGGAATTCTTGTACGTGAAGTTTATGCCGATAACAGGCAATTCAGCACTGTTGCTGAGCTGAAAGTGGCCATATTGAATGCCTGGAGAGAAATTCGGCAAACAACGCTCGCGAGCCTGGTAGGATCGATGCCGGGCGTATTTTTAAAACAATCCAAAAAATTGGAAGCCAAATTAATTAAAAAAATTTATTCTGTTCATTAATAAACTTGTTTTCGTGAAAAATTGCAACTGACCTCATCATTTTGTCGCAGCAATATTTAGCTTTTTTTCTTTTTTGATATATTTAAAACTAACGGGACTTTGTTTACTCATTATATTAGAATTTATTTGTTGCATTCTCTCTATCGAACAATAAAATCCACAAGATCCAAAGAGTAATCACTCAAATTGAGTTCCACAAAGAAAAAACAAACTGACCTTATCTTTTTGTCGCATACCTTATATAGTGTTTCAAGATGAAGCAAATCCAACAAAATTTGTTCGCGCGCAAAGCACTTCGAAACAAATGGTCGCTTGTAAAAACGAAATATGGTTAGTATACCATTGCAGAAACTAAAAAGCCCAATTTCAAATGGTATACAATCATTTGTTTACTGAAAGTCATCTGTGAAATACGGAACACAAACAAGCACCGTCGGATCATTCTTTATCAAGACAATGCGAGTGTTCGCACATCTCACCTAATTACCACTATTTGAACATTCAAACAATCGAATTGATCAGTCATTCGCCATACAGTCCTGATTTGGCACCAAATGTCTTCTTCTTGTTTACGAACGTCAGGAATAAATTGCGTGCACAACTATTTTTTCGGCGGAAGCTACAACGAAGCCGTTGTATTTAAAAATTATATTTTGGAGGTAATTAAAGAAGATTCGAAAAATGCTTTAATAAATGGTTCGAACGCAGGCAAAAGTGAATTACTCATAAAGGAGAATATTTCAAAAACAATAAAGCAATTTTCAATGACAAGTTGTTATTTTTTCGTTTTTACGCTCAAAGTGACCCTGATAATACTGAAATATGAAATCCTTGGTCTGTTTATTGATACATTAATATATCAGGGCGCAGTTGTCAATATTAGTTTTAAAATTGAGCCCGGTGTGCTAGGTGGGACTTTTAAAATTATGAGCATTTTCAAGAAATAACGTTTGCGTTGATTGTTTTCTTGGTGTAGAATGTTCACATAATAAAATCCGGCTCATGACTTTTGATGTGAAGGAAACATTGTTTTGTTTCCATACCAACCTTATTTTTTATGCTATTATTTTGTTCAACCTTTCTATTTTTAAATTTATTTTTGGTCATTCCAACATACTAGAATACCTGTTCGCATACATTGTATCCGTCACCTTTGCAGTTGATTTAATATGTGATACTCAAAGATAGAAGCTATAATTTGAGACAATATATGAGACAATATATATGATGATGAATTGATGCAAAAACAAATGGGCATAAATGGTATATTCTGCATATTGCTTTTATTAATAAAAAAGAAAGTATTACAAATTATACTGTTCGTGAACCAAATACACAGTACATTGAGATTGCACCTTTTTGAACATTTGTTTAAAAAAAAGCGAAATGCATTGAAACACCGCCCTTTTGTAGAGACACTTTTTGCTTGGTTGTTATTCGTAGTAGTTCGGTGTGAGCACAAGGCTTGTTTCATTTGTTACAATTGTGAAACTTGAAAACTAAATAAAATGTATTCTTAATCATTTAATATTAAATTGAAAATTATTGGTCCTTCGAGCCGAATTATATTTGAATCATATTTAAACCCTATTTCGTTATGGCAGAGGAAATGAAGAGGTTAATGCACGTGCGTGGACGCCTTAAGGGCTCCATTATTCGAGCACTTGCTTACGCAACCAGTCCTCCAGAAAAGGTGTCCTACGATGAAATCGTAACTAGGACTCACAAACTAGAAGATATTTGGCAGCAGTTTGTTAGGTCAACTGATAAGATGTATGCGTTTCGAAATGATTCCTGATTATGTCGACCCTGATTCCGATTTCGATTTACGTATGAGAGGAAGTACCTGTCTACTCAACGCGTCATTGCACTAAATATGCGACCTAAAGATGATGATGATATCATGAATAAGCTAGTGGAACAGAAAGCATCATTTTTAAAATAAATTTGATCCACTTCTAATGTTTCATTATTTCAGGAAAATGAGTTACCTAAAATTAACATTCCGCACTTCTCAGGAAAATATACATTTTGGCCATCATTTTGAGATTTATTCACCAGCTTTATTGACTCAAAGCAGAATCTTTCTTTTAAGCAAAAATTTCACTACTTGAAATCTCTATTGAAGGATGAAGCTGCTGCTCTTATCAAGCATATTCCAGTTACGGAAGCTGCTTACAGTACGGCGTGGACGTCTACTGGAGCGTTTTGATCGCCCTAAGCACATCGTCACGGCATTTATTGAAAACTTTATGGCGCTTCCATCAACATCGCAGGAAAATTGTGCAATTTTTAGGAGAATTTCTGATGGTGCAAACGAAACAATAAGGGGGCTCGACGCAGTAGTCCAAACTAATCGTGATTGTTGGCTTATCCATTTGTTATTATCGAGGGTTGACCCTGAATCTCGTGGGATATGGATACATGAAAATCGAGGGGATGCTTCGCCGTCAATCTCAGAATTTTTGGATTCTCGATGTGAAGAATTAGAGTTGACCCAGTATAAATCTAATTCAAATTTAAAACCTCAGGACAAATCAAAATCATCTCTCGTTTCTGTTGACAAACGGTTACAGAAATGCGTCAAATGTAATTCAACTGAGCACAGTATACCTAAATGTAATGCATTTCTATCGATGTCTATTGATGAGCGCCGCGATTTTGTGAAAAGTCATTCGCTATGTTTTGTAATGATCAATTTTTGAAGTAAAGATAAAATTGATCTTACAGTGATGAGGACCTAGAATAAGTAAATAATTAAAACCACTGAATGATAAATATTTCATGGACATTACCTCAAATGCTCACGACTAGTTCACAGTAATAACTTCAGTGGAGTTCTGGGTGGAATAAGATGCTGGATGTAACCTGAAACTATTAAGAAAGGATAATTATATAAAATAAGGAATACTATATCAATAAAATAGTAATATTAACATACCTTCTCTGTGTGTCCGTCCAACTTTATTTTAAATAATTTTTTTAAAAATAATTAAAAAATATACAAAAGAAAAAAAATCACTGACATCCAAATACATTCATAAAAATCATAACAAAACCAGCAATGTGAGAAACGTTATTTTAATTTGTTTTGTTATAATTTTCGTTTTATCGCCAAAAGTTGCAGCGAATAATAGGAAAAGCTGAGAGTGCAGTGTTAACATTGCAAGGTAAGACAATCAATAACAATGTAATTGAAAGCTTTCGTAAGTCTAGAAGTAGAAAATCTAATTAAGTTCATTGACCGCAAAACGGCTAAGTAAAATATTTTGATTTGGCAGTTATAAAAAAATTGGAATAAAAGGAGCAGTCAGGGAAACTACTGTCTTCTTTTGGTTAGTTTGTTTGAAACGGAATGTACAAAACGAGTGACAGAGTTTTCTTTTGCTGGCTTTGATTAACTAAAAAAACTTCTGTGAACTGCAAGAAATATAAAAGCATAAATTTTCCTTTTGTGTGTTCGGTTAAATATACCCGAAATAAGTGCTGTTTACTAAAAACTGAAAAAAAAAACTTCTGTGAACTACAAGTAATATAAAAGCATAAATTGTCCTTTTTGTCTGTTCGATTAAATATACCTGAAATAAGTTCTTTTTATTTTGTGCGGTAATTTGAATATTGAACACTGAATTTCCAACACCGGGATATTCAGAAGTAATTCGAGTAAATTAAAATAGGTAACAATGCTCATAGAAAGTTGCGCAAAGTTAAGATCACATGTGAACTACAACTTAGCGTGGACTCCAATCGAACTAAACTTGCGTGTGGAATTAAAAGAAAAAAAAGGAAAAATTTGAAAAAAAAATATAAATTCATAAAATTAAATAACTAAAGCCTTAAAGGACGAAATAAACTAACCGGAAATAAAAAAAAATATAATAAAAAAAAAAACAAAAAAAAGGAAACAAGCCTCATTTTTTTTTTAAACGAAAATTCAAATCACTGGTTTAGTTGGTGACTTTAAACCGGGGTTATGTTCGTGATTCTTTTGGTTAAAACATCTAAGCAGAATTTAAAAAAAAAAAAATAGAACGCGACCGCGCTAGCAACATCATGAACAGCAACAACAATTCAGACGCTAGCAGCCGCTACCACAGCTGCAACAACGTCGCTCCTGGCACATAGCACCAGCGAACACATTTTTTTTTTTTCCTATCTCTCTTTATATATTAAATATATATTACATTATATAGTTTCTTTTGCAAAACTTATTGTATATGTTCATATGTATGAATTGTTAGTTGCTTTAATTTTAATTATATTTTTTTTCCTTTTGATGAAACAATAGTAAATTCAACATAGCAAATAATCTAAGTCCATTTGATTTTTCTTGAAATATTCTTATTTAGTATTAATAAATAGAAATATATATATGCACACATGTATGAATTGTTAGTTGCTTTATTTTTAATTATATTTTTTTTTGTTTGATGAAACAATGGTAAATTCAGCAAAGCAAATAATCTAAGTCCATTTGATTTTTTTCCTTTAAAATATTATTATTCAGTATTAATAAATAGAAATATATTATATATAAAATTTTTATGGAGTAAAAGTGAAGATAAAATGTTAGACAAGCTAGGTCTAATTGGATTTTTTTTTGAAGATATAATTAAGCTAATAATAATAATAATTAAGTAATAATTAAGCTTATATTATGTAAATTGTATGATCTATCTTATTAATTATTAGTGGACATAGTAGTTAAATCTTTTTTTACCCCGCTCCTTTTGTAAATATTTAAATCATAGGAAAGTTAACGTTAAATATTTTCTTTTTGTTGTTACAAACATAGGCAGGTACAGCAGAGGCGAGGTGACGTCATCTCAACAACTGCGGTGAGTACCACTAGTTTTTTTCTCGGTGTTTCTTTTTTTATATTAGTTTTTTTTGATATTTAAATATTTACAGAAGAAAATTTATAAAAAAAAAATCTATAGTACATTAAATGCGGTTATTTTTTGTTTTTTAAAAATATACTAACTTTTATTTCGAAAGTTTTTTTGTGTATCTCTACACGTGTTTCGGCAAATTCGCTTTTGCCTTCATCAGGAGAATTCCTAATATTAAAACATCTAGCAATCTTACAAACTATTTATACCATAAACATGTTATTTTTAATACTAAACTTAATATTAATCTTAATTTTAATAAATCTTAAGGTTATTGTCCTTGGGGGTGACAGGTAAGAAATGGTGTCGGGGGTTGGTCTGGTGTTGTTTTTATTTTACATACAGGTAGTTAGGTCAACTGGTTGTCGGTTTTTTGGGATGTATCTAAAAAGGCACGATGACACGTTGCCTTTGTCGCCGTTGAGTAAAGTTGTAGTATGGTGTTTGTGTATTTCGACGCTTTCTGCCGTTTCTAATTTCCAGCTATCCTTTACATTTTTGATTATTTGGGCGTTATCCCTGTTGATGTGGTGATTTTCCTTTACTATATGTCTGGCGACATTTGATTTTATGTGGGGGTTCATTTTCTTCGGTGCTTCTCTTGCTTCCTTCAGGTGTTCTTCAAGTCTTACTGATAAGGGTCTCTTGGTTTGTCCGATGTATATTTTGTTGCAGAAGCCACACTCTATTTTGTATACTCCGCATTTTTCGAATGGGTCAATTGGGTCTTTTGCAGATGGTAAAAGGCATTCAAGTTGGTGTGGTCTACTAGAGTGAACTAAGTCGATATTGAACTTTTTTAACTTGTATTTTAGACCTTTGGAGACGGTGTCATTGTATACTACAGCGACTCTTCTTTGTTTTGGTTTTTCTGCTGTCAATGTCGTCATGTTCCTGGAATGTAGTTGCCTTCGTTTCTTTTTTATGATTCTATCGATGGTGTTCTGAGGGTATCCGTTGATGTCCGCTATTTCTTTAATGTATGTGGTTTCTTCGTTGATGGCTGCTTGTGTAAGGGGTAGCGTGAGCATTCTATGTATCATGTGATGAAAAGCAGCCATTTTGTGTTGGAATGAATGGTTTGAATTGTTGGTTATGACACGTTTTGTGCTCGTTGGTTTCCTGTAGATGCTAAATTCGAAAATGCCGTTTTTGTGTTGTGTAAGTATGTCTAAGAATGGTAGGCAGCCGTTGTTTTCTCGTTCGTGTGTGAATTCAATGTTCCTGTGTGCACTGTTGAGATTTTCTAAAGTTTCTTGTAGCTTGTTTTTCCTTATGATTGCGAATACATCATCAACATATCTGATCCATACTCTTGGTAGGTAATTTTTTTCTTTTAAGCTGGACTCTATTCTGCTCATAAACAGTTCGCTTAAGAGGGATGATAGGGGGTTACCCATAGGGGCGCCTTTTGTTTGTTTAAAGAATCTGCCTCTGAAGGTGAAGTAATTTTCTTCCATGCAGAGTTGTGTTAGCTGGATGTAATTCATTATTTTAATTTTGTTGATTTTGTTTTTGAGGAGCTCTTCCTCAAGGATCCTTATAGCTTCTTTCACGTTAACACTTGGGTATAACGCTTTTACGTCGAATGATACGGTTTCTTCATCTCCCGTGATGTTTTCCAATTTTAGTTTTTCTGCGAATTCTTTGGAGTTCTTTACAGAAAAACTGTGAGAGCTGCCTAGGATGCAGGTTAGTTCCTTTACCAACCATTTGGCGATGCGTTGGCATGGGGATCTGTCTGCTGTTATAATCTCTCTCATTTCTTTTCCAGGTTTGTGAATCTTTGGTAAGGCTTTGAATCGTGGAAGTGAGGGTGCGGGTTCCTTCATTTGTTTCTTATCGAACTCTAAAAATTTCGAGCATTTTTCGACGAGTTTGTTGGTTCTGTTGACCATTTTCGGTAGGGGGTTGGTTCTGAATTCTCTGTAGGGGCCATTATCAATTTTTTCTTGGACTCTCTGATCGTATTCGTCTTTGTCCATTATGACTAATGCGTTTCCTTTGTCAGCTTTTATATAATATACTGGTTTCCTTTTAAGTTCTTTTAACACTTTTTGGTCTTTATTTATTCTTTTTGGTTGCGTGTTAGTAGATTCGATGACGCTTGCTGTGAGGTTTCTGATGGCTGATTGGTCTTCCAGTGATAGGGGAAACTCTTTGGTTGAGGTCCTGATTGCGGATTCTATATCGACAATTAGTTGTTCTATGTTGGGGTTCTCGTTGATTGCGTGTTTTAAGCCATTGTTGAGTAGTTTTAGTTGGTCCTCGATAAATTGTTGTGTTGACTGGTTGACGACGAAATTTTCCACTTTTTTTACTGTTGGTTTCGGAGTTGGGGTTATCTTTGTTTTTAGTGATTTCACCTTGTGGCTGTGGGTTATGGACTTCTTTTTCCTTTCGAAAGTCTCAGTGGTCTTAATTTTTTTGAGAAAATGGTCGAACTGTATTGGGTATTCTTTCGCTAGTTTTAGGTGCAAATAGTATGCTTCTCTTGTTTTTATGTCTAACTCGGCTCTCGATGATTGAATTGAATCTTGCATTAAATCTATTTCCATTTTGTGTATTTTAGTTGAGGAAATTCTCTTAGATTTGATTGATATCCTGTGGCTGACGGGGGTGATGTTTTCTTTGCTGCATTTCTTCAGGAAGGCGATGTCTTTGCTTAGTTTTGCTATTGATGTTCTTAGTTTTTGGAATTTTTTTGACTCGAGTGCCATGTTGGGCTTATATTTATTTTTTGTTTTAATTTTTGAGTCGTTACTTCGAAAATGTTTAAATGCGGTTATTTTTTGTTTTTTAAAAATATACTAACTTTTATTTCGAAAACAAAAAATAAATATAGTACATTGTTAATGAAGTCTTTCTATAGTAGTAACACTTCGTTCAATAATGTGTGTGATCAACTAATTAAAACACATTTGTTTGCCAAAATTCGTTTTTATTCATCAACATAGTCCCCTTTTAGGGAGATACAATCATTCCAACGCTTTTACAATCTTTCGATACCGCCTTTGTAAAACGATTTTTCTTTGCCTTCAAAATAGGCGTTAGTTTCGGCGATTACTTCATCATTTGAGCCAAATCTCTTACCACGGAGCATCTTTTTGAGGTCTGCTAAGAGCCAGTAGTCGCTGGGGGCCAGATCTGGAGAATACGGTGGGTGCGGCAGCAATTCGTAGCTCAATTCGTTCAATTTTGCCATCGTTTTCATCGACTTGTGACACGGTGGATTGTCTTGGTGGAACAAAACTGTTTTCTTCATCATATGAGGCCGTTTCTTTGCGATTTCGTCTTTCAAACGTTCCAATGACGTTATATAATAGTCGCTGTTGATGATCTTCCCTTTCTGGAGATAGTCGATGAATATTATTCCATGCGCATCCCAAAATACAGACGCCATAACCTTGCTATCCAACTGGTGCGTCTTTGGTCGCTTTGGGCGGCTTTCACCGGCTGCATGCCACTCAGCAGACTTCCGATTTGACTCTGGAGTGAAATGGTGGATCCATGTTTCATCTATCGTGATGTACCGATGCAAAAACTCTGACTTATTGCGCGTAAACATGTCCAAACAGCTCTTTGAATCATCGATTCGTTGTTGTTTTTGCTCCGGTGTGAGCAAACGCGGCACCCATTTGGAAAACACCTTTTTCATACCCAAATGTTCGTTTATTATAATGTGTACACTGCCTGCTGATATCTGTAGAATGTCAGCAATCTCCCTCATTTTCACTTTAGGGTCGGACATAATGATTTTCAGTGTTTTTTCAACGTTTTCCGGAATAACGGCGTCATTTGGCCGTCCAGTAGATGGAATGTCATCGGTTTGAATTCGGCATACCAATAACAAATGCTTCTTTTTGATGGAGCAGAGTCCGAATAATGTTTTTCAAGCCACTCCTGGCATTGAACAGTATTTTTTTTCATTAAAAAACAATGATAAATCAGCACACGGAATTGCTTTGAATTCATTTTTTTTTGAAAACTCAAAAGTAGCGTCACTTAAAGCACTGTAACTCGTAAACAAATGGTCGGATTAACATATGATTTTGACAGTAACCCTAAAAAGGTTGCCACTTTCGAAAAAAAATATTTATTTAGTATTAGTGCCGCCATTTATGTGTCAGTCACACACATTATTGAACGAAGTGTTAAATGGAGAAAAAAATATTTTTCCTAAATATAAATTAAGTATTTAAATCGTAATTTACTCCTAACTTCGACAATTTATATAAATGATAGTTTATTTTATTCATCATGTTATTCTTTATTTAGCAAGTTCGCTTTGTTCTGTTGAATTGTAAATAAAGGGAAAAAATACTGAACATAGAATTATTTGTAATATTTTTTTTTGTATTATCATAGTCTTGTAGGACTTTCAAATCATAAATAAGGTGAAGAGTATAATCTTAATTGTTGTGTTCAACAAATAAATCTGACACAATTTTTTTCCTAAGCAAATTTTGGAAATCTTGCATTAACACCTTGGTATACCCTGAGTGGCGCCCAAGCAGGGACTTGTGCTTAGATAAGATTTAGACTAGATTCGATTTCTTTTTGTTATTTATATAGTAAACATCCAATATGGTTAAGACAGCGTGGATTGGCGTTTGTTTGCGAAGGCGTGTGAACGTTCTTCCTTCTGCAATAATTCTGGTCATAAAGTGGTTGGGATGATGTAACATACGTTTTTTGTGTTTACTGGCTTGGCGTTTTATGACATCCTTAACTACCGGAACGTTGAGATCGCGATATATACATTCATTTGTTATATATCTAGAAGCATCTAAGATTAATCTAAGGGTTTTTGATTGAAAACGTTGGATAATCTCAATATTTGAAGATGCAGCAGTTCCCCAGAGTTCAATGTCATATGTCCAGATTGGTTTGAGTATCGCTTTGTAGATAAGAAGTTTATTTTCCACGGAAAGCTTTAAACTTTTGTTCAGTATCCAGTAGAGCTCCCGCAGTCTGATGCCAAGTGCTTTTCTTTTGGTAAAAATATGGTGCTTCCAAGTTAGTTTTGTGTCAAAGTGTATTCCTAAATATTTCACTTGGGTAGATTGAGGGATTAAAATATCGTTAAGGCGTACCGGTGGGCAATTTTTCCTTCTCATTGTAAAGGTTATTTGTGAAGACTTAGTCTCATTTGCTTTTATTCTCCAGGTTTTAAGCCACTAGGAAATGTTATCTAGCGCTCGCTGGAGTTTGTTGGATGCTAACTGGTGATTTTCGTCTGTAACAATTACCACAGTATCATCGGCAAAAGTTCCAATCTCAGTACCAACGGTGGTAGGCAAGTCGTTAGTGAAGAGTAAGTATAACACAGGTCCCAAGACACTGCCTTGTGGCACTCCACCCTGAATTGACTGCAAAGTTAATATTTCATCCCCCTGTTTTACAAAGGAAATATCGTGATTCGATGTAAGATTTTAAGAAAATATAGTAATTAGTTGGGAGCATCTTTTTAAGCTTAAACAATAGGCCGTTATGCCAAACTTTATCAAATGCCTGGGATATGTCCAGAAATGCTGCTGTGCAGTACTTCCTTTTGTCAAATGCGGTATGTATAACATTAACCACTCTGTGTACTTGCTCTATTGTACTGTGCTTTTTTCTAAAACCTAATTGATATTCCGGAATTAGTCTGTTTCTATTGACAATGGGCATTAATCTGGTAAGAAATAAATTTTCCAACAACTTTGACATAACCGGTAGAAGACTAATTGGTCTATATGACAACATCTTTTGCCATTTTCCCAGGTTTGAGTGGTAATTTGAGCCACCTTGAATTGGGGAGGGATAAAGCCTTTTGTGACAATAGAATTAAAAATGTTTCGTAGCAGTACTATTGCTTCATCCGGTAACTCCTTTAATATTTTTGAAGTAATTAGGCCATAGCCGGGTGCTTTATTTATTTTTAGTTTTTTGATTTCGAATTTTATGTCGAAAATGGAGAATTTTTGTATTGGAAGGTCCAGTTGGTGCGTTTGCTGTAATACCTCTCTAATCTCTGCAGTTATACTATTTGGAGCTTCATTAATATTTGAAATAAAAACTGAAGACAGATGGTCCGTAAATACTTTGCATTTTTCTGTATCTGTTCGGGCCCATTGCCCAAGTTCGTTTTTTACTGGTGCATTGTGCGTTGATGTCTGTTTCTTGATTGCTCGCCAGAGAGAGTAGTTGGTGGAAGTAGTTGCGTCTAGTCTTTTGAGATTTCTTTGTATTTCCAAATTTCTGATTGTTTTCAGATGTTCTTTTAGATTTTTGATCAGCATATTAAAAAGTTTTTTATCTTTCGGAGATTTGGTTTGTTGCCAACGCCTTCTCGCTGCTCTTTTGGCTCTTTAAAATTTCGTTCATCTTTCGGCTTGTAGGTATGAAATTCGGGTTTTTTCGATTCGAGTTGCTTTACTATTGTAACATAAGACTCAGTTGTTTTTGCTTGGATTTTTACTTTTTCGTTGTTTAAAACTTTTAGCTCAAAATTGTTTTCTACTTGTGAGGACAAAATATTTATGAGAGGATTTATGTTATTCACCCTATCTACGAATATTGGTGGAGGTTTGGGCTGCTTTTCGGCATGTTGTGTCACTTCTTCAACTTCTTCTTCTTCTGTTTCTAGTACTGAAAATCTATTTACGAAAATCTATTTATCTAATTTAGCTTGTTTTTTAGTTTGTTCAGCATTTTTTGAACGACAAATTTCAGGACTTGAACGAGTTCTTTTCTGACTTTCTTTTGGAAGTTTAATTTTTTGTATTGAAGAGTTGCTAAATGAGGTTTCTTTTGAGTTTCCCTTCGATTGAGTATGTACTTTGAAAGTTTTTTGGCTGTTCTGCTCTTTGTGCACAGGTGTCGAGAGCATAGCGCAATTTGATGTAGTAGGCATTTCGTTCAGTATATTGTTTGATATATTAGCGATTGGACTTACCGAAGTTGTTGGAAGTAAAGATAAGACAAGAGTAGACGAAACGGATATCTGAGTTGATGTAGAACTCAAGGTGTTAATTATCGAGTTTGCAGTGCATACTGTGACGCTATTTGTAGTACATGTTGATGTTGAGCAGGAATATGCTATTAGCCAAAATCTTTAAGCTATCACAATATAAATACGAACAATTGATTTGAACATTTATTCACTATTTCAATAGTTTTTGCATATATACTGCGTATATATGCAATATATATATGTAGTTATCGCGCTAAACACCCGCTAACTAGTAAAACTTTGTAAGAGCACTATAAAACACGCCCGTACGTGGTGAAGACTATAAGACATCAAATGTGAAGAGTAAATGTGAAGATAAAATGTTAGACAAGCTAGGTCTAATTGGATTTTTTTTTGAAGGTATAATTAAGCTAATAATAATAATAATTAAGTAATAATTAAGCTTATATTATGTAAATTGTATGATCTAATTATTAGTGGACATAGTAGTTAAATCTTTTTTTATCTTTCTATAGTAGTAAATGGAGAAAAAAATATTTTTCCTAATTATAAATTAAGTATTTAAATCGTAATTTACTCCTAACTTCGACAATTTATATAAATGATAGTTTATTTTATTCATCATGTTATTCTTTATTTAGCAAGTTCGCTTTGTTCTGTTGAATTGTAAATAAAGGGAAAAAATACTGAACATAGAATTAATTGTAATATTTTTTTTTTATTATCATAGTCTTGTAGGACTTTCAAATCATAAATAAGGTGAAGAGTATAATCTAAATTGTTGTGTTCCACAAATAAATCTGACTCAATTTTTTCCTAAGCAAATTTTGGAAATCTTGCATTAACACCCTGGTATACCCTGAGTATACCTCGGCCTTGGAAATGGCCAGAAAGGTATCCAATTCGGAAACACGCTTCAAGGGGCTACACTAAGCTTTAATGCTGTTGAACGTCGCCTACTGAGGGATAGTTACCTTCGTAAGCAATATATTGAGTTCATGCCTGAATAAAGTCGCGTGGGACACATGCGAGAACTTAAGTCTGATAAGGTTGTTGCCAGTGATAGCCACAGTTTTTATATGCCGCATCATCCAGTAATTGGACCAAAACTTCGCGTTGTTTTTGATGGCTCATTTTAAGATTCTAGCGGAGTTTCACTTAACAGTATATTGCATACAGGTGCAAGTATACAACGAAATTTATTTGATGTTTGCCTTTGCTTTCATATACAAAAATATATATTCTGCGCTGATATAGTAAAAATGTTCCGCCAGATTTGGGTAACAGAAAATCATCGAAATTATCAACGAATTATTTGGAGGGAAGATCCATCAAAAAACCTAAAACATTTCCAATTATGTTCGGTTACTTATGATACATCATGCGCACCATTTCTCTCTGTGAGGGTCCTCGAAGAGCTTGCAAAGGATCACCAAAGCAGATACTCTCTCGATGCGAAAATCATTCTTGAGGATTTTTACGTTGACTATGACATTACTGGTTCGCAGTCCGTGAGTGAACTAGAAGGAAAACGTGACGAGCTAATTCAACTTTGTGCGGCAGCAGGATTTTAACTTCTAAAATGGGTCTCTAATTGTAGTTCCATAACCTCTTATTTTTATGATCAGTCTGATCACTGTTTTTTGAAGGATGAGCTAGATGATATGACGAAGGTTTTGGGTATCTATTGGAAGCCATGCGAGGACGTAGTTAGCGTGGCTATCGCAACCACCAATCAAATTAAAAACGTTTGTCGCGAATCGCACAGCAGAAATATTAGATACTCATCACCGAAGTAGCTGGGGACATGTTAAGTCTAAAGAAAATCCAGCTGATTGCGCGTCTTGGGCATGAATGCTCACAAATTATTACACTTTGAACTACGGTGAAAGGGGCATCCCTGGCTAGCGAACGTAACTACTGGTAAGTCTTTATATAATAACGATGATAATGTCTTCGCATATTCAGAAGAAGATGTAACCGCTGAAATGAAGTGTACCAAGATAAACCTTGTCTCTCTGGAAGTAGCGACGGATAATAATTTAGAAGAGCTGGTAAAAAGGGTCTCAACATTGTAAGGATGGAAACTTACACTAAATTTCCACCTACATAAACGTGCATTAAAAACAATAACAACACGAACTAAAACACATCAATACAACACAGTTTTTTTTATAAAACGACACACTTTTTATATGTTTATATTTAAACTTGGAAAAAGGTAGACTCACTGGTAATAAATGTTGCAAATATCTGGAATTAAATAGATTAATTAATATTTAAAATATTTATGCAAAACAATTTACCAAAACCCAAACCGCTTGTAAGTCTTAATAACACCTTAAACTATCTGAAATGATATTGAAATGAAATATAAAAATATAATTAAATAAATGAATAATAAACTCACCTTATTTATTGTTAATTATATTTCTTATTTTTATTTTTTTAAATTTGATGAATATTTATCGTAACAAACAAAATAAATAAAAACCACCACCGACCGAATGTAGTTTTAAAACGCGTTTTGTAAGAATCAAAACAAAGCAGCGTTAACATAAGAAAACAAGAACTGCCAAAAATATTCGCCGTAAGAGAAGCTTAAAGAGAAGTTAAATGCACAAGCTGAGTACCGCACAAAACATGAAATAGAAAATCAGAACGGCAAAATTAAACAAAAATTACATGAGATCAGCTGTAAATAAAATGATACGCTACACAAAAGCTCGGTCGAGTGTGTATATAAGACGCGCATTTTACTTATGCGAACACTTTGGTTTATAATTTCAAAGGCACATACACCTTGGAAGACTAAGTGAACTAAGCTCTAGAGGCACAAAGGTATACATAATAACTATTAAGACACGACAGGTGGTTTCACGTCGACTGTGTCCGAAATAGTTGCCAAAATTGAAATACATAAGGATATTTTATATGAAAGAAATATCGAAATCAAGGTATAATAACTATTAAGATACGACAGGTGGTTTCACGTCGACTGTGTCCAAAATAATTTCAAAAATTTATATATTTATAAGGATATTTTATATAAAAAAATATCACGTTGACTGTGTCGAAAGTAATTCTCTGTAATATGCAAAGGAGACCGACTATAACGAAAATCTCCAAACGAAGGCATAGTTGTAGTAAAATACTTGAATACGACAGGTGGTTTCACGTCGACAGTATATAAAGTAATTCTACAAGATCCAGAATAATCCCACTAATAAATCCCGCACTTTTAGATAAAGTCAGAAGAATACAAAACCAGGGGCTTGAAGGAGGAAGATCCGTCAAGGACATTCAAGCACTGAAACTTCTCAAAAGACATCTTTATTTAATTATAAAATTTTTACCCTTTCGAAAAAAAAAATTACATGTTCAAATTTTGTTTATATATACATATATATTTATTTTATTTTCTTTGAAACAAAAGGTTAATTTGTTTTCCTATATTAAATATAAATATAAAATTTATAAATTCCGAAGTAAAGCATTACGTTAACAAAGAAATTGAAATAAAACCACAACACTTTTGAATATTTTGGTCACAATCTATAAATTTATTGTGACGACGCTGGTGAGACTGAGCATACCTCAGCACATAAGCAACGACTGCAAGAAAGGGTCGTTACAAAAACCAAAACAAAAAAAAAACTGTAACGACCCTTTCTTGCTGTCGTTGCTTATTTGCTGAGGTATGCTCAGTCTCACCAGCGTCGTGAGAGGTATGTGAGAGGATGCTGAGAATTACTTTCGACGTGATACCACCTGTCGTGTCTCAGTATTTCCTAGTAATTATTCCTTCCTAGGGATATTTTTTTATATAAAATATCCTTATAAATATATAAATTTTTGAAATTATTTTGGACACAGTCGACGTGAAACCACATGTCGTGTCTTAATAGTTATTATACCTTGATTTCGATATTTCTTTCATATAAAATATCCTTATGTATTTTAATTTTAGCAACTATTTCGGACACAGTCGACGTGAAACCACCTGTCGTGTCTTAATAGTTATTATACCTTTGTGCCTCTAGAGCTTAGTTCACTTGGTCTTCCAAGGTGTATGTGCCTTTGAAATTATAAACCAAAGTGTTCGCATAAGTAAAATGCGCGTCTTATATACACACTCGACCGAGCTTTTGTGTAGCGTATCATTTTATTTACAGCTGATCTCATGTAATTCTTGTTTAATTTTGCCGTTCTGATTTTCTATTTCATGTTTTGTGCGGTACTCAGCTTGTGCATTTAACTTCTCTTTAAGCTTCTCTTACGGCGAATATTTTTGGCAGTTCTTGTTTTCTTATGTTAACGCTGCTTTGTTTTGATTCTTACAAAACGCGTTTTAAAACTACATTCGGTCGGTGGTGGTTTTTATTTATTTTGTTTGTTACGATAAATATTCATCAAATTTAAAAAAATAAAAATAAGAAATATAATTAACAATAAATAAGGTGAGTTTATTATTCATTTATTTAATTATATTTTTATATTTCATTTCAATATCATTTCAGATAGTTTAAGGTGTTATTAAGACTTAAAAGCGGTTTGGGTTTTGGTAAATTGTTTTGCATAAATATTTTAAATATTAATTAATCTATTTAATTCCAGATATTTGCAACATTTATTACCAGTGAGTCTACCTTTTTCCAAGTTTAAATATAAACATATAAAAAGTGTGTCGTTTTATAAAAAAAACTGTGTTGTATTGATGTGTTTTAGTTCGTGTTGTTATTGTTTTTAATGCACGTTTATGTAGGTGGAAATTTAGTGTAAATTTCCATCCTTACAACATGGCAGAAATTATTGCGAGTTGTATCATACATCCTACGGTTTTGTAGGAAAACGCACCCCCGATATGTTCAGCAAGGCCGTGAACAATCTACCTTTTATGAATTAAGTGAAGCTCGACTAATTAGCTTACGACTTGCACATACCTGCTACAAGGAAGATTTGCTGCAAGTAAGAAATAACAGGGAGCTAAACAGAAGATCTACCTTACTCAAACTTGCTCTATTCATTGATGATACCGGTGTTTTACGTGTCCAGCAGTGTCTGCACTTTTCGTTCACGTCCGCCAGAACTACTGGATTTTTGGAGAACGAAATTTAAAAGATGGTTAACTCATAAATATCTCAAATGCTTTCGTCAACGCCAGCTAACAATACAACAGTTCATGGCTCATCTACCAGAAGTGCATGTTCGACAAGCACATCCCTTTGAAAATACTGGGAGCGATTACGCTCCAAGGGGTATATTTGCTTATTTGTTTGCCTCGTTACATCTGCCATACACCTCGAACTCGCTAGTGACCTAAGTATTTGTAGGCTTTGCCATACTTAATTCAATTGTTTATTTGTTTAATTGAAATAATTCAATTTCGAGTAAAATTATTATACGTGTACGGCAAATTATTTATGTCAAAAGTATCATTTTCTGACTCATAAATTACGAAAATGCAATGGTTAGCTCATTTAAATCAGAAAAGAAAAAAAAAATTTACTTTAATTTGAATATCCAATATGCTAAGAATGAAGACATATTAATGTTTATGACAATAAATTTGTATAATAAAATATAAATTTATAATAAAACGAAAACATTTGCATTATGATTATTAATTAAAAATTTTTTTTTGTTATTTTTTTTTTTGAATTTAACTTCCATTGTATATTTTCAAATTGTTCTTATGTATAGTTTTTTTTTGTTCCTATTTCTATCACTACATTACTATCTAGTATCTTTACAACTTTATAAGGACCTGAATAAGGACCGTCACCTTTTTTCTATTATTCGTCTTTAATAAAACTTTATCACCTGCTTTCAATTGTATAGGGTTACTAGTTTGTTTGCTTGCTAATTGTCTCTTTGCTTCCTCAATAGATAAATTTAACCGAGCTTTTAATTCATAATCGTCATTGTAATCGTCTATGTTATATCTACCTTTGTCAGTATAAAAATCTTCAGTTAGAAAAGATGGTAATTTACCGAAAATGAACCAACTCACGGAATTCTACTGCCGCCATCAACCGAACTTTTACAATTGGCAAATTCTGAAATCACATGAAATAAAATTTAATATTGTGTAAACTAATATATTAAAAGAATGTTATACACACCTTGGACTACCCTTTTGAATATTTACTGGATCGAACTTTATTAATTAAATTAATTTAAATTAATTTTCGCGAATCACGCGAACAGCCGCACTGAAACACATTTTATTGAAAAATCAAAACAAAAATAGCAAAAATGAGAAATGTCATTTTAATTTGTTTTGTGCATTTTTCGGTTGATCGCCAAAAGTTGCAGCGGATAATAGAAAAAGCTGCGAGTGCAGTTTAAAGCTTTCAGAAGTCTGGAAAGAAAACAACACAACAGCTAATGGGGGGTAATGTTGGGAGCATTGACCGCAAAATGGCTAGCGGAAAAGTCTGCTCGAAGCAGTTAGAAAAAAATAGAATTAAAGGGGTAGTCAGAGGAGCTTCTTTCTCTTAGCTGGTGATGTTTGGAACGCGACGTTTAGTATCCGCGACAAGAATTTTTCTCGTGTTTTCTTGAAGTTAACTTATGAAAGTTTTTTTTTCGTTTGAATTACAATTTGAGGATTGTGCTTTTATGATCTAAAGATATTTGAAGTGAATTGTAGAGAATCTGAAATGAATAAATTTTCTTATATATTATAAACTTGATAAAATGTGAATAATAAAAGAAAACGCTTAAATAACCATATCAAAAGTAAAATAATTTCAATATATAAATTTACAATATATATTAACTTCTTTTCGAAAGCGGTGCGAAGCGGTTAAAACAGTGTGCAACAGGCGGCCTTAACAGTGTGCAATTGAAAATTTATTCGGGTTATTTTATTATTAACTCAAAGAACAACAGTGCATCAGAATTTTTTTTGTTTTTTTTATTAGTAACTCAAAGAACAAGTGCAATAGAAATAATCGAAAGTTTAACAGTGGTCGGTTAGAAGGTTCTTTGAAGAAGCTGAGGCGAGAAGGTTAAAAAAAAGTGAAAGTGGTGACACCACAGACAAAGAACGCGGCACGGCTGAAATGTCCACTCGATTCGCAGATGAAGACAAGTAGGCAACTGCCCTTATAATTGCTGTTGGACTTGTTCATACTGAATTGGATATCACATTATTACGTATCCAAAATCTTAAGGTAATTTTCAATATCTTGAATAACTTTTTTGCTGAAATAATATACCTATAAAGAATTGTCGAGTAGAAAAACATACGAAAAACATTATGTACAATTAAATGTAATATAATTTTTTTTGTGAAATTATTTTAAAATTCATAATTGTTTTAAAATATAATTATTTATTTATTATTTTATACTCTGCAGTACATGATATGGTCTTGGGGATGGACTTCCTGGCTTCTGCGTCAAGTATCTTCAAAATAGGGGAAAACAGAGTCAGACTTAGTATAACTGCAAATGTGAAACTAGAGATGGTAATGCTGAATTCTACAGTAAGTGAATCGAGCTAATTCCTAGCTCGAGAATTAGCGAAGTTCGACACTCTTAAAGGACTGTCCAATATCACCACACATTCCATCACCATGAAGGATGACAGACCGATTAAGCAAAGATACTATCCTCGAAACCCGGTCATGCAACAAATACTGGACAAAGAAATCAATGAATTACTACAAAAAGGTTGTATCGAACGCTCTCACAGCCCTTATAGCTCACCGGTGGTATTAGGAATGAAAAAGGATGACAGTTGACGACTTTGCATAGATTATCGTCAGGTAAATACACACTCAATACCAGATGCCTACCCAATTCTTCGTATACAGCACATTCTAGACCAACTCAGAGACGTTGGTCAAGTATATCAGCAGCCTTGATCTCAAGAACGGGTATTGGCAAATACCAATGGCTGAATAAAGTAAAGAATATACCGCATTTACAGTACCTGGACGGGGACTATTTCAATGGCGCGTGATGCCTTTTGGACTACATTCCGCGCCAGCGACATTTCAACGAGCGTTAGACACAGTGATTGCACCAGATATGGAGCCTTTTGCTTTCGCATATCTCGATGACATTATCATCATTGGTCATACACTGGAAGAACATATGGAAAACTTGCGAAAGGTGTTCCATCGACTAAGGTGTGCGAAACTGAAAATCAACGTAAAGAAATCCCAATTTTTCATGAAGGAAATAAAGTATCTTGGGCATTTGGTGACACCACATGGAATACACACTGATCCCGAAAAGATTGCAGCCATAAAAGAGTTGCCTATACCAAAGGACCTCAAGGAACTACGTCGGTGTATTGGAATCGCCTCGTGGTATCGCCGTTTTGTACCACACTTCTCGAATACAATACAATCCCTTACGATGCTATTAAAGAAAGGTTATTTGATGGCAGTGGACGTCAGAGCAACAAGAGGCGTTCGATATGTTAAAAGAAAAATTGACGAGTGCTTCAAATCTAGCGTGCCCCAACTTCACCGAAAAATTTGTATTGCAGGCAGATGCCAGTAATTTTGGACTAGGAGCGATACTGACCCAAGAAATAGCCGGCGAAGAAAAAGTCATAGCTTATGCAAATCGCCGTTTAAATCCAACTGAGAAAAGCTACTCGACGACTGAAAAGGAGTGTCTGGCGATCGTTTGGGAAGTAAGAAAAATGAAACAATATTTAGAAGGTTATCGTTTCGTAGTCATAACCGATCATCTGGCGCTGAAATGGTTGAACAGCATTGAAAATCCAACTGGTCAAATAGCTCGCTGGGCGCTGGAGCTACAACAATTCAATTTTGAGGTACAATATAGAAAATGGTAGTATAATGTCGTCGCGGATGCACTGTCTCGTCAACCTCAAACTACACTGGCCCTCTTGAATATGCCGGATACGACAAAAGAAGATGGACAGTCTTGTATATGGTTAACGAACTTGAGAAGAACAATAACCGATAATCCAAGTAAATACCCCGAATATACTATCGAAAATGATCAGCTGTACCGTCGTATACCCAACTCTTATACCACTCTTGCTGGAAACTGTGTGTACCTCAATACATTCGGCTTCAAGTATTAAAAGAGTGTCACAATGATATCACGGCACGACACTTAGGTAATCAGAAAACGATCCTTCGAGTTACATCGAGATACTTTTGGCCAGGAATGTATCGTGACATTAAAGAATATGTGCAGAAGTGTGATACATGTCAAAAATACAAGGTCAGTCAACAATCTGCGGGAAAGGTATTAACGAGTTTACCAGAAGAGCCATGGGTAACAGTATGTGCAGATTTTATTGGGTCCTTACTACGTTCGGTTAGAGGAAACACGATGGCTCTAATATTTTTTGATAAGTTCTCTAAATGAGTGGAGATCATACCAATGAAGAACGCCACGACGGCCGGAGTTAAAAAAACCTCCAGAGAAAACATCATGGCGCGGTTTGGGATTCCGAAGATCTTGGTCACGGACAATGGAACACAATTTACGAGCAAGATATTTCAAAAATTCTTAGTCGAATTGGGCATTCAACATCAACATACAGCCCCCTACACACCTCAGGAGAATCCAACTAAACATGCAAATCGTACAATCAAACCAGTGATCGCTCAGAACTCAATACTTGACCACCGACACTGGGACAAGTGTTTACCCGAAATCACGATAGCGAGATTTCAGTCCAGCATATATTACCCAAGGTAGAGAGCTACGAATGCCGAGTACATTATAACACTTCGTTCAATAATGTGTGTGACTGACACATAGATGGCGGCACTAATACTAAATAAATATTTTTTTTCGAAAATGGCAACCTTTTTAGGGTTACTGTCAAAATCATATGTTAATTCGACCATTTGTTTACAAGTTACAGTGCTTTAGGTGATGCTACTTTTGAGTTTTCAAAAAAAAATGAATTCAAAGCAATTCCGTGTGCTGATTTATCATTGTTTTTTAATGAAAAAAAATACTGTTCAATGCCAGGAATGGCTTGAAAAACATTATTCGGACTCTGCTCCATCAAAAAGAAGCATTTGTTATTGTTATGCCGAATTCAAACGTGGTCGTACAGATACCGATGACATTCCATCTACTGGACGGCCAAATGACGCTGTTATTCCGGAAAACGTTGAAAAAACACTGAAAATCATTATGTCCGACCCTAAAGTGAAAATGAGGGAGATTGCTGACATTCTACAGATATCAGCAGGCAGTGTACACACCATAATACACGAACATTTGGTGTTTTCCAAATGGGTGCCGCGTTTGCTCACACCGGAGCAAAAACAACAACGAATCGATGATTCAAAGAGCTGTTTGGACATGTTTACGCGCAATAAGTCAGAGTTTTTGCATCGGTACATCACGATAGATGAAACATGGATCCACCATTTTACTCCAGAGTCAAATCGGAAGTCTGCTGAGTGGCATGCAGCCGGTGAAAGCCGCCCAAAGCGACCAAAGACGCAGCAGTTGACTAGCAAGGTTATGGTGTCTGTATTTTGGGATGCGCATGGAATAATATTCATCGACTATCTCCAGAAGGGGAAGACCATCAACAGCGACTATTATATAGCGTTATTGGCGCGTTTAAAAGACGAAATCGCAAAGAAACGGCCTCATATGGCGAAGAAAACAGTTTTGTTTCACCAAGACAATGCGCCGTGTCACAAGTCGATGAAAACGATGGCAAAATTGAACGAATTGAGCTACGAATTGCTGCCACACCCACCATATCCTCCAGATCTGGCCCAGCGACTACTGGCTTTTCGCAGACCTCAAAAAGATGCTCCGTAGTAAGAGATTTGGCTCAAATGATGAAGTAATCGCCGAAACTAACGCCTATTTTGAAGGCAAAGAAAAATCGTTTTACAAAGGCGGTATCGAAAGATTGTAAAAGCGTTGGAATGATTGTATCTCCCTAAAAAGGGACTATGTTGATGAATAAAAACGAATTTTGGCAAAAAAATGTGTTTTAATTAGTTAGTCACACACATTATTGAACGAAGTATTATGATGCAGTAACATCAGGCCTTGGAAGAGCTACAGAATCTCCAGACAACAAAGCACTAAAGTTACTTGAAATATACACTATTGCTAGAAGAAACATGAGAAAAGCCTCACAAGACCAGGCCAGATACTATAACCTCCGACGATGGGAGTGGAAACCAGAACTCGGCACACTGGTACTTAATCGTTCACAACCACTATCTAACGCACTAGAAGCCCTTAATGCAAAATTAGCACCGAAATATTCCGGACCTTATGCAGTTATAGAGTTTGTATCCCCGGTCATTGTGAAGCTGCGTGAACTGCATTCCAATAAAATAATTTCTGCCCACCTAAGTGGAATTAAACAGTATCATTGTTAATTTAAAATTATTTTGTACCACTTACTTAATCTCGTTTATCTTTATAGTTGTAATCATGCTGAAAACTCGCAATCAGATGAGGTGAACGAGAGTCGTCTGGAAGACCTCCTGCAGATCACGGCTTCCCCAGATTGGTGGGACATACTACATACACCTCCACGAGTGACGAACAGCAGTGATTGCCCTCCAACGCCTCCCATTGCCAAGACAATTCTAAACCGCCAAGAAAATGACATCAAGCACTACCGCAAAAGAAGCTGGCCGTTTAAGTCAAGTGATACAGAAGCGAGAGATGATTACATGAACCACTTCGATGAACAGCGAGATATCAAACACTCTACGAGACAAACCATACACAACTGGGATAATCCACCAAATCCTCCATCCGCTAAAGCCATTCTACAAAAGCAAAACGCCCACGAGAACGCAAAACGCCACAGATAAACTGAATTCTGAATTAAGAACTTCTGAATAGCCCGGAGAGAATATAACAGAAGCAAGGCCATGATTTAAAGAAATGGTCCAGAAGCAGGCGACATCGGTTCAAGGCGACGTGGGACGGCAAAACTTGACTGATTCGTATTGCCACAAATGGAGATATCCGTATTGATATCGTCTCGTAAAGAAAGGAGGGAGTATAACGATTAAAATTTTTGAATAAATTTTAATGTTGCAACAATACG